>NC_069506.1:75442043-75757043 GCF_027579735.1 Bombina bombina | reverse complement strand
ACCACTTTAAGATTAAGCAATTTCGACTGACTGTTTTATATTGATTCTAATAAAAGAATATTATTTTTAACCAATAATCTTTGTATATTTTTTTATTATTATTTTTTATTTTTATTTTTGAATTAGAACTTAATAATTTTAAGATATTATTCTATGAAAATTCTTTAAAAACTAAAAAACGTTTTTTTCTATACATTTATTTATATAAACATAGACATAGAAATACAAATACTACTAAGACCATTGTCATTTGGTAGATATTAAGCCAGTGTTTGCACACAGGCGCACATATATAAGACAATCATAACTGCTACTAAAACTATTTATTCAGATGACTTGGGGTATCTGATTTTTATGTGAAGTATTATCTACCACCAGCGCATAGATTTTTAGTTGTTTAATCCTAGATTTATCAAGCCCCTGCGGCAGCAAGTTCTCACAAGAACTTGCTTGCCGCGATTTATCAAGCAGCGATCACCAGACCGCTGCTTCCCTAACATCTTCACCACATCTATTCTGGCGAAATTCAATCTCCTCGGTCAAGTCCGACCGAGGAGATTGACAGCTCCTGCCCGCGCGTGATTGGCTGTGCGCGAGCAGGGGGCGGGATTGCACGTATAGGCGCCCCTGTACTCCTCAGGGTTGATAAATCTAGCCCTTTGTGTATTTATAGCTAGAACTGGAAAAATGAATAGCAGAGTTAACGTAGAGAGATGGAAAAAAAAAGAAAAGGTAAGGTGTGGTGTTTCTCAAAAGCAAAATACTTACGATTACAGCTCTTAGCTTTGACATGCTCCAGGAGTTGCTCTTTGGGAATTGCTTCTGAGCAACGTTGGCATTTCCCAAATGAATCCTTTAGATCGCATTCGGTCAAAAGATGGTCTGTCAGACTTGCAATTTCTACAACCTAATTAGGCAGAAAATAGCACAACAAATTCCATTAATTATAACACTATCATATAAATACGATTCACATACGTTTTATAGAAGACAAAGATTAGAGGGCCATTATAGTGAAAGCACTTTTGACTCTGCAAGACTGTGTGTTGTAGGCTCATATGGTAATTTCTAAGTCCTTGAAGGCCGCCCCTTACCTTAGTGCATTTTTACAGTTTTTCACAGCTTGACAGTGCTAGTTTATGTGTGACATTTAGATACCATTGTGTTTAATCCAATGGAGTTATTTATGAGTCAGCAGTGATTGGCTAAAATGAAAGTCTGTCAAAAGAACTGAACTAAGGGGGCAGTTTGCAGAGGCTTAGATACAAGGTAATCATAAAGGTTAAAAGAGGTATTAATATAACTGTGTTGGTTATGCAAAAGTGGGGAATGGATAATAAAGTGATTATCTAATTTTTTAAACAATAAAAATTCTGATGCAGACTGTCCCTTTAATCTTTATGTTCTTAGCGGCAACACATGAAGCAAGAAACAACTATCAACAACTCCGCCTGTGCTAAAGTAATATAAATTATCACAAGGAAAAGCATATTGATCTGACGACAACAGAGAAACAGGATGAAAAAAAAATTGCCTATTAAAGGTAAATAAAACCCCCACATTTTATTCAGGATTCAGACACAGCATACAATTTTAAACAACTTTCCAATTCAAATCTATTACGAAATGTGCTTTATTCTTTGGGTACCTTTTGTTGAAGAAGCAGAAATTAACTACGGGAGCTAGCTGAACAAATTTAAGAGAGCCAATGACAACAGGCATATATGGGCAGCCACCAATCAGCAGCTAGTTACGGGCAGCGCATTACCTGCCTAAATAAGTTTTTTAATAAAAGATATCAAGAGAATCTAGCAAATTAGATAATAGAAGTAAAGTGGAAAAATGTTTCAAATTGCATTCTCTATCTGAAAATTGAAAGATAAATTTTACTTTTCCTTTCACTTTAATGAACTGTAACTTTTTTCCAAAAAGCATGACATTCCAGAATAATGGTCGTCTGAAGCTAATGAGAATTAGAAGCTTTTAGGACCCCAGAGCAAAACTAAAGGGGCGATTATCTAAACCTCACCAAGTCAGATGTATTTTTTTCACACTGATCCTCACAGTTGCTGCACCTGGTGGAATTATTTTTAAAAAAGGGTAGTCCCTGTGAGAGGCGAGACGTTTCCTATCAAAATGAATGGAGCTCACTGGAAAGAGAAACTTCACTGTGTAAGGCGAAGTTAGCAGTGAGCGCACGTTAAAAATTAAATCCTGCAGCCAATATAAATCACATTACGCTACTTTCTGCGTATAGCATCTTACAGTCTGCTATATTTTCGCATGCATTTTTTTTCTATTAGGGTATTAAGTATTTTGAGTTCTTTGAGAAAAGCTCTTCTCCTTTTCATTTGAGAGAAAAAAAACAGTGAGAACTGTAGGGCAGAAACGTTTAGAGAATTCCCTTTGGATTTGAGAGAAAATATCAGATACTTCCATGGAACGTCCATATTCAACCTATTTTATGAAAAAAACACAATTTATGCTTACCTGATAAATTTATTTATCTTGTGGTGTATCCAGTCCACGGATCATCCATTACTTGTGGGATATTCTCATTCCCAACAGGAAGTTGCAAGAGGACACCCACAGCAGAGCTGTTATATAGCTCCTCCCCTAATTGCCATATCCAGTCATTCGACCGAAAACAAGCCGAGAAAGGAGAAACCATAGGGTGCAGTGGTGACTGTAGTTTAAATTTAAAAATGACCTGCCTTAAAATGACAGGGCGGGCCGTGGACTGGATACACCACAAGAGAAATAAATTTATCAGGTAAGCGTAAATGGTGTTTTCTCTTGTAAGGTGTATCCAGTCCACGGATCATCCATTACTTGTGGGATACCAATACCAAAGCTAAAGTACACGGATGAAGGGAGGGACAAGGCAGGTACTTAAACGGAAGGTACCACTGCCAGTAAAACCTTTCTCCCAAAAATAGCCTCCGAAGAAGCAAAAGTATCAAATTTGTAAAATTTTGAAAAAGTATGAAGCGAAGACCAAGTCGCCGCCTTGCAAATCTGTTCAACAGAAGCCTCATTTTTAAAGGCCCAAGTGGAAGCCACAGCTCTAGTAGAATGAGCTGTAATCCTTTCAGGAGGCTGCTGTCCAGCAGGCTCATAGGCTAAGCGGATTATGCTTCTTAGCCAAAAAGAAAGAGAGGTTGCCGAAGCCTTTTGACCTCTCCTCTGTCCAGAGTAGACAACAAACAAAGCAGATGTTTGACGAAAATCTTTAGTAGCTTGTAAGTAAAACTTTAAAGCACGAACCACGTCCAGATTGTGTAATAGACGTTCCTTCTTTGAAGAAGGATTAGGACACAAGGATGGAACAACAATCTCTTGATTGATATTCTTGTTAGATACCACCTTAGGTAAAAACCCAGGTTTGGTACGCAGGACTACCTTATCCATATGGAAAATCAGATAAGGAGAATCACATTGTAAGGCAGATAACTCTGAGACTCTACGAAACGAGGAAATAGCTACCAAAAAAAGACCTTTCCAAGATAAAAGTTTGATATCTATGGAATGAAGAGGTTCAAACGGAACTCCTTGAAGAACCTTAAGAACAAAATTTAAGCTCCATGGCGGAGCAACAGGTTTAAACACAGGCTTGATTCTAACTAAAGCCTGACAAAATGCCTGAACGTCTGGAACATCTGCCAGACGCTTGTGCAAAAGAATAGACAGAGCCGAAATCTGTCCCTTTAAGGAACTAGCTGACAATCCTTTTTCCAAACCTTCTTGGAGAAAAGATAATATCCTGGGAATCCTGACCTTACTCCATGAGTAACCCTTGAATTCACACCAATAAAGATATTTACACCATATATTATGGTAAATTTTCCTGGTGACAGGCTTTCGTGCCTGTATTAAGGTATCAATGACTGACTCGGAGAAGCCACGCTTTGATAAAATCAAGCGTTCAATCTCCAGGCAGTCAGTCTCAGAGAAATTAGATTTGGATGGTTGAAAGGACCCTGAAGTAGAAGGTCCTGTCTCAGAGGCAGAGTCCATGGTGGAAAGGATGACATGTCCACCAGATCTGCATACCAGGTCCTGCGTGGCCACGCAGGCGCTATCAAAATCACTGATGCTCTCTCCTGCTTGATCTTGGCAATCAGTCGAGGGAGCAGAGGAAACGGTGGAAACACATAAGCCAGGTTGAAAGACCAGGGCGCTGCTAGAGCATCTATCAGCGTCGCCTTGGGAACCCTGGACCTGGATCCGTAACAAGGAAGCTTGGCATTCTGGCGAGACGCCATGAGATCCAGTTCTGGTTTGCCCCAACGATGAATCAGTTGTGCAAACACCTCCGGATGGAGTTCCCACTCCCCCGGATGAAAAGTCTGACGACTTAGAAAATCCGCCTCCCAGTTCTCTACACCTGGGATATGGATAGCTGATAGGTGGCAAGAGTGAATCTCTGCCCAGCGAATTATCTTTGAAACTTCTAACATCGCTAGGGAACTTCTTGTTCCCCCTTGATGGTTGATGTAAGCCACAGTCGTGATGTTGTCCGACTGAAATCTGATGTACCTCAGAGTTGCTAACTGAGGCCAAGCCTGAAGAGCATTGAATATCGCTCTCAGTTCCAGAATATTAATTGGAAGGAGTGTCTCCTCCTGAGTCCACGATCCCTGAGCCTTCAGGGAGTTCTAGACTGCATCCCAACCTAGAAGGCTGGCATCTGTTGTTACAATTGTCCAATCTGGCCTGCGAAAGGTCATACCTTTGGACAGATGGACCCGAGATAGCCACGAGAGAAGAGAATCCCTGGTCTCTTGATCCAGATTTAGTAGAGAGGACAAATCTGTGTAATCCCCGTTCCACTGTCTGAGCATGCATAGTTGCAGCGGTCTGAGATGTAGGCGTGCAAACGGCACTATGTCCATTGCCGCTACCATTAAGCCGATTACTTCCATGCACTGAGCCACCGAAGGGCGCGGAATGGAATGAAGAACACGGCAGGAATTTAGAAGCTTTGATAACCTGGACTCCGTCAGGTAAATTTTCATTTCTACAGGAAGGAAACTCTTGTGAGTGGGGATAGAGAACTCTTTTCCTCGTTCACTTTCCACCCATGCGACCTCAGAAATGCCAGTACTACGTCCGTATGAGACATGGCAATTTGGAAGTTTGACGCCTGTATCAGGATGTCGTCTAAATAAGGGGCCACTGCTATGCCCCGCGGCCTTAGGACCGCCAGAAGCGACCCCAGAACCTTCGTAAAAATTCTTGGGGCTGTAGCTAATCCAAAGGGAAGAGCTACAAACTGGTAATGCCTGTCTAGAAAGGCAAACCTGAGAAACCGATGATGATCTTTGTGTATCGGAATGTGAAGATAAGCATCCTTTAAATCCACTGTAGTCATATATTGACCCTCCTGGATCATAGGTAGGATGGTACGAATAGTTTCCATCTTGAATGATGGAACTCTGAGGAATTTGTTTAAGATCTTTAGATCCAAAATTGGTCTGAAGGTTCCCTCTTTTTTGGGAACCACAAACAGATTTGAGTAAAAACCCTGTCCCTGTTCCTCCTTTGGAACTGGATGGATCACTCCCATAACTAGGAGGTCTCGTACACAGTGTAAGAATGCCTCTCTCTTTAGCTGGTTTGCAGATAATTGTGAAAGGTGAAATCTCCCTTTTGGGGGGGGGGGGAAGCTTTGAAGTCCAGAAGATATCCCTGGGATATAATTTTCAGCGCCCAGGGATCCTGGACATCTCTTGCCCACGCCTGGGCGAAGAGTGAAAGTCTGCCCCCTACTAGATCCGTTAACGGATAGGGGGCCGTTCCTTCTTGCTGTCTTAGAGGCAGCAGCAGGCTTTTTGGCCTGCTTACCTTTGTTCCAGGTCTGGTTAGGTCTCCAGACCGTCTTGGACTGAGCAAAAGTTCCCTCTTGTTTTGCATTAGAGGAAGTTGATGCCGCACCTGCCTTGAAGTTTCGAAAGGCACGAAAATTAGACTGTTTGGCCCGTGATTTGGACCTGTCCTGAGGAAGGGCATGACCTTTTCCTCCAGTGATATTAGCAATAATCTCCTTCAAACCAGGCCCGAATAGGGTCTGCTCCTTGAAGGGAATGTTAAGCAGCTTAGATTTTGAAGTCACGTCAGCTGACCATGATTTAAGCCATAGCACCCTGCGCGCCTGTATAGCAAAACCAGAATTCTTAGCCGTTAGTTTAGTCAAATGAACAATGGCATCAGAAACAAATGAATTGGCTAGCTTAAGTGCTCTAAGCTTGCCGAGTATGTCATCCAATGGAGTCGCTACCTGTAAAGCCTCTTCCAGAGACTCAAACCAGAACGCCGCAGCAGCAGTGACAGGAGCAATGCATGCAAGGGGCTGTAGGATTAAACCTTGTTGAATAAACATTTTCTTAAGGTAACCTTCTAATTTTTTATCCATTGGATCTAAAAAAGCAGAACTGTCCTCGACAGGGATAGTAGTACGCTTTGCTAGAGTAGAAACTGCTCCCTCCACCTTAGGGACCGTCTGCCATAAGTCCCGTGTGGTGGCGTCTATTGGAAACATTTTTCTAAAAATAGGAGGGGGAGAGAACGGCACACCTGGTCTATCCCATTCCTTATTAATAATTTCTGTAAACCTTTTAGGTATTGGAAAAACATCAGTACACACCGGCACTGCATAGTATTTATCCAGTCTACACAATTTCTCTGGCACTGCAATTGTATCACAGTCATTCAGAGCAGCTAAAACGTCCCTAAGCAACACGCGGAGGTGTTCAAGCTTAAATTTAAATGTAGAAATGTCAGAATCAGGTTGCATCTTTCCGGAGTCAGAAACATCACCCACAGACTGAAGCTCTCCTTCCTCAGCTTCTGCATATTGTGAGGCAGTATCAGACATGGTTCTTAAAGCGTCAGTATGCTCTGCATTTCGTCTAACCCCAGAGCTATCTTGCTTACCTCTAAATTCAGGTAGTCTGGCTAATACCGCTGACAGTGTATTATCCATGACTGCCACCATGTCTTGTAAAGTAACCGCTATGGGCGCCATGGATGTACTTGGCGCCATTTTAGCATGAGTCCCTTGAGCGGGTGTCAAAGGATCTGACACGTGGGAAGGGTTAGTCGGCATAACTTCCCCCTCGTCAGATTCCTCTGGTGATAAATTTTTTAAAGACCGAATATGATCTTTATTGCTTAAAGTGAAATCAGTACATTTGGTACACATTCTAAGAGGGGGTTCCACGATGGCTTTCAAACATAATAAACAAGGAGTTTCCTCTATGTCAGACATGTTTGTACAGACTAGCAATGAGACTAGCAAGCTTGGAAAACACTTTAAATCAAGTTAACAAGCAAATATAAAAAACGGTACTGTGCCTTTAAGAGAAACAAATTTTGTTAAAATTTGAAAAACAGTGAAAAAAGGCAGTAAATCAAACAAAATTTTTACAGTGTATGTAATAAGCTAAAAGAGCATTGCACCCGCTTGCAAATGGATGATTAACCCCTTAGTTCAAAAAACGGATCAAAAAAACGATTTAGACGTTTTTTAACAGTCACAACAAACTGCCACAGCTCTGCTGTGGCCCTACCTTCCCCAATAAACGACTTTGGAAAGCCTTTGAGCCCTTTAGAGATGTCCTATAGCATTCAGGGGACATCTGAGGTAAGCTGGATGTCTCAGTCTGTAATTTTAACTGCGCAAAAAAGCGCTAAAATAGGCCCCTCCCACTCATACTACAACAGTGGAAAGCCTCAGGAAACTGTTTCTAGGCAAAATTTAAGCCAGCCATGTGGAAAAACTAGGCCCCAATAAAGTTTTATCACCAAAGCATATATAAAAACGCTTAAACATGCCAGCAAACGTTTTATATTGCAATTTTATAAGAGTATTACCTCTGAGAGTAAGCATGATACCAGTCGCTATTAAATCACTGTATTCAGGCTTAACTTACATTAATCCGGTATCAGCAGCATTTTCTAGCATTTCCATCTCTAGAAAAAATTGTAACTGCACATACCTCATAGCAGAGTAACCTGCACGCCATTCTCCCGCTGAAGTTACCTCTCTCCTCAGACATATGTGAGAACAGCAATGGATCTTAGTTACAACCTGCTAAGATCATAGAAAACTCAAGCAGATTCTTCTTCTGTTTACTGCCTGGGATAAAATAGTACAACTCCGGTACCATTTAAAAATAACAAACTTATGATTGAAGAAAAAAAAACATAATTTATGTAAGAACTTACCTGATAAATTCATTTCTTTCATATTAGCAAGAGTCCATGAGCTAGTGACGTATGGGATATACATTCCTACCAGGAGGGGCAAAGTTTCCCAAACCTCAAAATGCCTATAAATACACCCCTCACCACACCCACAATTCAGTTTAACGAATAGCCAAGAAGTGGGGTGATAAAAAAGTGCGAAAGCATATAAAAATAAGGAATTGGAATAATTGTGCTTTATACAAAATCATAACCACCACAAAAAAAGGGCGGGCCTCATGGACTCTTGCTAATATGAAAGAAATGAATTTATCAGGTAAGTTCTTACATAAATTATGTTTTCTTTCATGTAATTAGCAAGAGTCCATGAGCTAGTGACGTATGGGATAATGACTACCCAAGATGTGGATCTTCCACACAAGAGTCACTAGAGAGGGAGGGATAAAATAAAGACAGCCAATTCCTGCTGAAAATAATCCACACCCAAAATAAAGTTTAATGAAAAACATAAGCAGAAGATTCAAACTGAAACCGCTGCCTGAAGTACTTTTCTACCAAAAACTGCTTCAGAAGAAGAAAATACATCAAAATGGTAGAATTTAGTAAAAGTATGCAAAGAGGACCAAGTCGCTGCTTTACAAATCTGATCAACCGAAGCTTCATTCCTAAACGCCCAGGAAGTAGAAACTGACCTAGTAGAATGAGCTGTAATCCTCTGAGGCGGAGTTTTACCCGACTCAACATAGGCAAGATGAATTAAAGATTTCAACCAAGATGCCAAAGAAATGGCAGAAGCTTTCTGGCCTTTTCTAGAACCGGAAAAGATAACAAATAGACTAGAAGTCTTTCGGAAAGACTTAGTAGCTTCAACATAATATTTCAAAGCTCTAACAACATCCAAAGAATGCAACGATTTCTCCTTAGAATTCTTAGGATTAGGACATAATGAAGGAACCACAATTTCTCTACTAATGTTGTTGGAATTCACAACTTTAGGTAAAAATTCAAAAGAAGTTCGCAACACCGCCTTATCCTGATGAAAAATCAGAAAAGGAGACTCACAAGAAAGAGCAGATAATTCAGAAACTCTTCTGGCAGAAGAGATTGCCAAAAGGAACAAAACTTTCCAAGAAAGTAATTTAATATCCAATGAATGCATAGGTTCAAACGGAGGAGCTTGAAGAGCTCCCAGAACCAAATTCAAACTCCAAGGAGGAGAAATTGACTTAATGACAGGTTTTATACGAACCAAAGCTTGTACAAAACAATGAATATCAGGAAGAATAGCAATCTTTCTGTGAAAAAGAACAGAAAGAGCAGAGATTTGTCCTTTCAAAGAACTTGCGGACAAACCCTTATCTAAACCATCCTGAAGAAACTGTAAAATTCTCGGTATTCTAAAAGAATGCCAAGAAAAATGATGAGAAAGACACCAAGAAATATAAGTCTTCCAGACTCTATAATATATCTCTCTAGATACAGATTTACGAGCCTGTAACATAGTATTAATCACAGAGTCAGAGAAACCTCTTTGACCAAGAATCAAGCGTTCAATCTCCATACCTTTAAATGTAAGGATTTTAGATCCTGATGGAAAAAAGGACCTTGCGACAGAAGGTCTGGTCTTAACGGAAGAGTCCACGGTTGGCAAGAGGCCATCCGGACAAGATCCGCATACCAAAACCTGTGAGGCCATGCCGGAGCTACCAGCAAAACAAACGAGCATTCCTTCAGAATCTTGGAGATTACTCTTGGAAGAAGAACTAGAGGCGGAAAGACATAGGCAGGATGATACTTCCAAGGAAGTGATAATGCATCCACTGCCTCCGCCTGAGGATCCCGGGATCTGGACAGATACCTGGGAAGTTTCTTGTTTAGATGAGACGCCATCAGATCTATTTCTGTAAGTTCCCACATTTGAACAATCTGAAGAAATACCTCTGGGTGAAGAGACCATTCGCCCGGATGCAACGTTTGGCGACTGAGATAATCCGCTTCCCAATTGTCTATACCTGGGATATGAACCGCAGAGATTAGACAGGAGCTGGATTCCGCCCAAACCAAAATTCGAGATACTTCTTTCATAGCCAGAGGACTGTGAGTCCCTCCTTGATGATTGATGTATGCCACAGTTGTGACATTGTCTGTCTGAAAGCAAATGAACGATTCTCTCTTCAGAAGAGGCCAAAACTGAAGAGCTCTGAAAATTGCACGGAGTTCCAAAATATTGATCGGCAATCTCACCTCCTGAGATTCCCAAACTCCTTGTGCCGTCAGAGATCCCCACACAGCTCCCCAACCTGTGAGACTTGCATCTGTTGAAATTACAGTCCAGGTTGGAAGCACAAAAGAAGCCCCCTGAATTAAACGATGGTGATCTGTCCACCATGTTAGAGAGTGTTGAACAATCGGTTTTAAAGATATTAATTGAGATATCTTTGTGTAATCCTTGCACCATTGATTCAGCATACAAAGCTGAAGAGGTCGCATGTGAAAACGAGCAAAGGGGATCGCGTCCGATGCAGCAGTCATAAGACCTAGAATTTCCATGCATAAAGCTACCGAAGGGAATGATTGTGACTGAAGGTTTCGACAAGCTGAAATCAGTTTTAGACGTCTCTTGTCTGTTAAAGACAGAGTCATGGACACTGAATCTATCTGGAAACCCAGAAAGGTTACC
The DNA here is from genome assembly GCF_027579735.1 of Bombina bombina. Lineage (NCBI taxonomy): Eukaryota > Metazoa > Chordata > Amphibia > Anura > Bombinatoridae > Bombina > Bombina bombina. Next base: position 75,746,155 of record NC_069506.1, on the reverse strand, counting down.
CTTGTCTGAGGAATCAATGAACTTTTTGGTAAATTGATCCTCCAACCATGATCTTGAAGAAACAACACAAGTTGATTCGTATGAGATTCTGCTAAATGTAAAGATTGAGCAAGTACCAAGATATCGTCCAAATAAGGAAATACCACAATACCCTGTTCTCTGATTACAGACAGAAGGGCACCGAGAACCTTTGTAAAAATTCTTGGAGCTGTAGCTAGGCCAAACGGCAGAGCCACAAACTGGTAATGCTTGTCCAGAAAAGAGAATCTCAGGAACTGATAATGATCTGGATGAATCGGAATATGCAGATATGCATCCTGTAAATCTATTGTGGACATATAATTCCCTTGCTGAACAAAAGGCAAGATAGTCCTTACAGTTACCATCTTGAATGTTGGTATCCTTACATAACGATTCAATATTTTTAGATCCAGAACTGGTCTGAAGGAATTCTCCTTCTTTGGTACAATGAAGAGATTTGAATAAAACCCCATCCCCTGTTCCGGAACTGGAACTGGCATAATTACTCCAGCCAACTCTAGATCTGAAACACAATTCAGAAATGCTTGAGCTTTCACTGGATTTACTGGGACACGGGAAAGAAAAAAATCTCTTTGCAGGAGGTCTCAACTTGAAACCAATTCTCTACCCTTCTGAAACAATGTTCTGAATCCAAAGATTGTGAACAGAATTGATCCAAATTTCTTTGAAAAAACGTAACCTGCCCCCTACCAGCTGAGCTGGAATGAGGGCCGCACCTTCATGTGGACTTAGAAGCAGGCTTTGGCTTTCTAGCAGGCTTGGATTTATTCCAGACTGGAGATGGTTTCCAAACTGAAACTGCTCCTGAGGATGAAGGATTAGGCTTTTGTTCTTTGTTGAAACGAAAGGAACGAAAACGATTATTAGCCCTGTTTTTACCCTTAGATTTTTTATCCTGTGGTAAAAAAGTTCCTTTCCCACCAGTAACAGTTGAGATAATAGAATCCAACTGAGAACCAAATAATTTGTTACCCTGGAAAGAAATGGAAAGTAGAGTTGATTTAGAAGCCATATCAGCATTCCAAGTTTTAAGCCATAAAGCCCTTCTAGCTAAAATAGCTAGAGACATAAACCTGACATCAACTCTGATAATATCAAAAATGGCATCACAGATGAAATTATTAGCATGCTGAAGAATAATAATAATATCATGAGAATCATGATCTGTTACTTGTTGCGCTAAAGTTTCCAACCAAAAAGTTGAAGCTGCAGCAACATCAGCCAATGATATAGCAGGTCTAAGAAGATTACCTGAACACAGATAAGCTTTTCTTAGAAAGGATTCAATTTTCCTATCTAAAGGATCCTTAAACGAAGTACCATCTGACGTAGGAATAGTAGTACGTTTAGCAAGGGTAGCAATAGCCCCATCAACTTTAGGGATCTTGTCCCAAAATTCTAATCTGTCAGACGGCACAGGATATAATTGCTTAAAACGTTTAGAAGGAGTAAAAGAATTACCCAATTTATCCCATTCTATGGAAATTACTTCAGAAATAGCATTAGGAACAGGAAAAACTTCTGGAATAACCACAGGAGATTTAAATACCTTATCTAAATGTTTAGAATTAGTATCAAGAGGACCAGAATCCTCTATTTCTAAAGCAATTAGTACTTCTTTAAGTAAAGAACGAATAAATTCCATTTTAAATAAATATGAAGATTTATCAGCATCAATCTCTGAGACAGAATCCTCTGAACCAGAAGAGTCATCAGAATCAGAATGATGATGTACATTTAAAAATTCATCTGTAGGGAGAGAAGTTTTAAAAGATTTTTTACGTTTACTAGAAGGAGAAATAACAGACATAGCCTTCTTGATGGATTCAGAAACAAAAACAGAATTTATTGTTTACCTGATAAATTACTTTCTCCAACGGTGTGTCCGGTCCACGGCGTCATCCTTACTTGTGGGATATTCTCTTCCCCAACAGGAAATGGCAAAGAGCCCAGCAAAGCTGGTCACATGATCCCTCCTAGGCTCCGCCTACCCCAGTCATTCGACCGACGTTAAGGAGGAATATTTGCATAGGAGAAACCATATGGTACCGTGGTGACTGTAGTTAAAGAAAATAAATTATCAGACCTGATTAAAAAAAAACCAGGGCGGGCCGTGGACTGGACACACCGTTGGAGAAAGTAATTTATCAGGTAAACATAAATTCTGTTTTCTCCAACATAGGTGTGTCCGGTCCACGGCGTCATCCTTACTTGTGGGAACCAATACCAAAGCTTTAGGACACGGATGAAGGGAGGGAGCAAATCAGGTCACCTAAATGGAAGGCCTCAGAAGAAGCAAAAGTATCAAACTTGTAAAATTTGGTAAAAGTGTGCAGTGAAGACCAAGTCGCTGCCCTACATATCTGATCAACAGAAGCCTCGTTCTTGAAGGCCCATGTGGAAGCCACAGCCCTAGTGGAATGAGCTGTGATTCTTTCGGGAGGCTGCCGTCCGGCAGTCTCGTAAGCCAATCTGATGATGCTTTTAATCCAAAAAGAGAGAGAGGTAGAAGTTGCTTTTTGCCCTCTCCTTTTACCGGAATAAACAACAAACAAGGAAGATGTTTGTCTAAAATCCTTTGTAGCATCTAAATAGAATTTTAGAGCGCGAACAACATCCAAATTGTGCAACAAACGTTCCTTCTTTGAAACTGGTTTCGGACACAGAGAAGGTACGATAATCTCCTGGTTAATGTTTTTATTAGAAACAACTTTTGGAAGAAAACCAGGTTTAGTACGTAAAACCACCTTATCTGCATGGAACACCAGATAAGGAGGAGAACACTGCAGAGCAGATAATTCTGAAACTCTTCTAGCAGAAGAAATTGCAACTAAAAACAAGACTTTCCAAGATAATATCTTAATATCAACGGAATGCAAGGGTTCAAACGGAACCCCCTGAAGAACTGAAAGAACTAAATTGAGACTCCAAGGAGGAGTCAAAGGTTTGTAAACAGGCTTAATTCTAACCAGAGCCTGAACAAAGGCTTGAACATCTGGCACAGCGGCCAGCTTTTTGTGAAGTAACACAGACAAGGCAGAAATCTGTCCCTTCAGGGAACTTGCAGATAGTCCTTTGTCCAATCCTTCTTGAAGGAAGGATAGAATCCTAGGAATCTTAACCTTGTCCCAAGGGAATCCTTTAGATTCACACCAACAGATATATTTTTTCCAAATTTTGTGGTAAATCTTTCTAGTTACAGGCTTTCTGGCCTGAACAAGAGTATCGATAACAGAATCTGAGAACCCTCGCTTCGATAAGGTCAAGCGTTCAATCTCCAAGCAGTCAGCTGGAGTGAAACCAGATTCGGATGTTCGAACGGACCCTGAACAAGAAGGTCTCGTCTCAAAGGTAGCTTCCAAGGTGGAGCCGATGACATATTCACCAGATCTGCATACCAAGTCCTGCGTGGCCACGCAGGAGCTATCAAGATCACCGACGCCCTCTCCTGATTGATCCTGGCTACCAGCCTGGGGATGAGAGGAAACGGCGGGAACACATAAGCTAGTTTGAAGGTCCAAGGTGCTACTAGTGCATCCACTAGAGCCGCCTTGGGATCCCTGGATCTGGACCCGTAGCAAGGAACTTTGAAGTTCTGACGAGAGGCCATCAGATCCATGTCTGGAATGCCCCACAGCTGAGTGACTTGGGCAAAGATTTCCGGATGGAGTTCCCACTCCCCCGGATGCAATGTCTGACGACTCAGAAAATCCGCTTCCCAATTTTCCACTCCTGGGATGTGGATAGCAGACAGGTGGCAGGAGTGAGACTCCGCCCATAGAATGATTTTGGTCACTTCTTCCATCGCCAGGGAACTCCTTGTTCCCCCCTGATGGTTGATGTACGCAACAGTTGTCATGTTGTCTGATTGAAACCGTATGAACTTGGCCCTCGCTAGCTGAGGCCAAGCCTTGAGAGCATTGAATATCGCTCTCAGTTCCAGAATATTTATCGGTAACAGAGATTCTTCCCGAGACCAAAGACCCTGAGCTTTCAGGGATCCCCAGACCGCGCCCCAGCCCATCAGACTGGCGTCGGTCGTGACAATGACCCACTCTGGTCTGCGGAATGTCATCCCTCGTGACAGGTTGTCCAGGGACAGCCACCAACGGAGTGAGTCTCTGGTCCTCTGATTTACTTGTATCTTCGGAGACAAGTCTGTATAGTCCCCATTCCACTGACTGAGCATGCACAGTTGTAATGGTCTTAGATGAATGCGCGCAAAAGGAACTATGTCCATTGCCGCTACCATCAACCCGATCACTTCCATGCACTGAGCTATGGAAGGAAGAGGAACGGAATGAAGTATCCGACAAGAGTCTAGAAGCTTTGTTTTTCTGGCCTCTGTCAGAAAAATCCTCATTTCTAAGGAGTCTATTATTGTTCCCAAGAAGGGAACCCTTGTTGACGGAGATAGAGAACTCTTTTCCACGTTCACTTTCCATCCGTGAGATCTGAGAAAGGCCAGGACAATGTCCGTGTGAGCCTTTGCTTGAGGAAGGGACGACGCTTGAATTAGAATGTCGTCCAAGTAAGGTACTACAGCAATGCCCCTTGGTCTTAGCACAGCTAGAAGGGACCCTAGTACCTTTGTGAAAATCCTTGGAGCAGTGGCTAATCCGAAAGGAAGCGCCACGAACTGGTAATGTTTGTCCAGGAATGCGAACCTCAGGAACCGATGATGTTCCTTGTGGATAGGAATATGTAGATACGCATCCTTTAAATCCACCGTGGTCATGAATTGACCTTCCTGGATGGAAGGAAGAATAGTTCGAATGGTTTCCATCTTGAACGATGGAACCTTGAGAAACTTGTTTAAGATCTTGAGATCTAAGATTGGTCTGAACGTTCCCTCTTTTTTGGGAACTATGAACAGATTGGAGTAGAACCCTATCCCTTGTTCTCTTAATGGAACAGGATGAATCACTCCCATTTTTAACAGGTCTTCTACACAATGTAAGAATGCCTGTCTTTTTATATGGTCTGAAGACAACTGAGACCTGTGGAACCTCCCCCTTGGGGGAAGTCCCTTGAATTCCAGAAGATAACCTTGGGAGACTATTTCTAGCGCCCAAGGATCCAGAACATCTCTTGCCCAAGCCTGAGCGAAGAGAGAGAGTCTGCCCCCCACCAGATCCGGTCCCGGATCGGGGGCCAACATTTCATGCTGTCTTGGTAGCAGTGGCAGGTTTCTTGGCCTGCTTACCCTTGTTCCAGCCTTGCATTGGTCTCCAAGCTGGCTTGGCTTGAGAAGTATTACCCTCTTGCTTAGAGGACGTAGCACTTTGGGCTGGTCCGTTTCTACGAAAGGGACGAAAATTAGGTTTATTTTTTGCCTTGAAAGGCCGATCCTGAGGAAGGGGCGTGGCCCTTACCCCCAGTGATATCAGAGATAATCTCTTTCAAGTCAGGGCCAAACAGCGTTTTCCCCTTGAAAGGAATGTTAAGTAGCTTGTTCTTGGAAGACGCATCAGCCGACCAAGATTTCAAACCAAAGCGCTCTGCGCGCCACAATAGCAAACCCAGAATTCTTAGCCGCTAACCTAGCCAATTGCAAAGTGGCGTCTAGGGTGAAAGAATTAGCCAATTTGAGAGCATTGATTCTGTCCATAATCTCCTCATAAGGAGGAGAATCACTATCGACCGCCTTTATCAGCTCATCGAACCAGAAACATGCGGCTGTAGCGACAGGGACAATGCATGAAATTGGTTGTAGAAGGTAACCCTGCTGAACAAACATCTTTTTAAGCAAACCTTCTAATTTTTTATCCATAGGATCTTTGAAAGCACAACTATCCTCTATGGGTATAGTGGTGCGTTTGTTTAAAGTGGAAACCGCTCCCTCGACCTTGGGGACTGTCTGCCATAAGTCCTTTCTGGGGTCGACCATAGGAAACAATTTTTAAATATGGGGGGGAGGGACGAAAGGAATACCGGGCCTTTCCCATTCTTTATTAACAATGTCCGCCACCCGCTTGGGTATAGGAAAAGCTTCTGGGAGCCCCGGCACCTCTAGGAACTTGTCCATTTTACATAGTTTCTCTGGGATGACCAACTTGTCACAATCATCCAGAGTGGATAATACCTCCTTAAGCAGAATGCGGAGATGTTTCCAACTTAAATTTAAATGCAATCACATCAGGTTCAGCTTGTTGAGAAATGTTCCCTGAATCAGTAATTTCTCCCTCAGACAAAACCTCCCTGGCCCCATCAGACTGGGTTGGGGGCCCTTCAGAAATATTGTTATCAGCGTCGTCATGCTCTTCAGTATCTAAAACAGAGCAGTCGCGCTTACGCTGATAAGGGTTCATTTTGGCTAAAATGTTTTTGACCAGAATTATCCATTACAGCCGTTAATTGTTGCATAGTAAGGAGTATTGGCGCGCTAGATGTACTAGGGGCCTCCTGAGTGGGCAAGACTCGTGTAGACGAAGGAGGGAATGATGCAGTACCATGCTTACTCCCTCACTTGAGGAATCATCTTGGGCATCATTGTCATTGTCACATAAATCACATTTATTTAAATGAATAGGAATTCTGGCTTCCCCACATTCAGAACACAGTCTATCTGGTAGTTCAGACATGTTAAACAGGCATAAACTTGATAACAAAGTACAAAAAACGTTTTAAAATAAAACCGTTACTGTCACTTTAAATTTTAAACTGAACACACTTTATTACTGCAATTGCGAAAAAACATGAAGGAATTGTTCAAAATTCACCAAATTTTCACCACAGTGTCTTAAAGCCTTAAAAGTATTGCACACCAAATTTGAAGCTTTAACCCTTAAAATAACGGAACCGGAGCCGTTTTGAACTTTAAACCCCTTTACAGTCCCCTGGTATCTGCTTTGCTGAGACCCAACCAAGCCCCAAGGGGAATACGATACCAAATGACGCCTTCAGAAAGTCTTTTCTAAGTATCAGAGCTCCTCTCACATGCGACTGCATGCCATGCCTCTCAAAAACAAGTGCGCAACACCGGCGCGAAAATGAGGCTCTGCCTATGCTTTGGGGAAAGCCCTAAAGAATAAGGTGTCTAAAACAGTGCCTGCCGATATTATTATATCAAAATACCCAGATAAAATGATTCCTCAAGGCTAAATATGTGTTAATAATGAATCGATTTAGCCAGAAAAAGTCCACAGTCTTAATAAGCCCTTTTTGAAGCCCTTATTTACGATCGTAATAAACATGGCTTACCGGATCCCATAGGGAAAATGACAGCTTCCAGCATTACAATCGTCTTGTTAGATGTGGTCATACCTCAAGCAGCAAAAGTCTGCTCCCTGTTCCCCCAACTGAAGTTAATTGCTCTCAACAGTCCTGTGTGGAACAGCCATGGATTTTAGTGACGGTTGCTAAAATCATTTTCCTCATACAAACAGAAATCTTCATCTCTTTTCTGTTTCTGAGTAAATAGTACATACCAGCACTATTTTAAATAACAAACTCTTGATTGAATAATAAAAACTACAGTTAAACACTAAAAAAACTCTAAGCCATCTCCGTGGAGATGTTGCCTGTACAACGGCAAAGAGAATGACTGGGGTAGGCGGAGCCTAGGAGGGATCATGTGACCAGCTTTGCTGGGCTCTTTGCCATTTCCTGTTGGGGAGAGAATATCCCACAAGTAAGGATGACGCCGTGGACCGGACACACCTATGTTGGAGAAATCTCTTATGTTATCAGGAACATTCTGCACCTTAGATGTTGAGGGAACTGCAACAGACAATGGTACTTTACTAAAGGAAATATTATCTGCATTAACAAGTTTGTCATGACAATTAATACAAACAACAGCCGTGAGAAATAGCTACCAAAAGTTTACAGCAGATACACTTAGCTTTGGTAGATCCAGCACTAGACAGCGATTTTCCTGTAGTATCTTCTGACTCAGATGCACACGTGAGACTTCTTGCAATATGTAAGAGAAAAAACAACATATAAAGCAAAATTGATCAAATTCCTTAATGACAGTTTCAGGAATGGGAAAATATGCAAAGAACAAGCTTCTAGCAACCAGAAGCAATGAAAATGAGCTTAAATTAATGTGGAGACAAAAATGACACCCATATATTTTGGCGCAAATAAGACGCCCACATTATTTGGCGCCAAAAATGACGCCACATCCGGAACGCCGACATCTTGTGGCGCAAAATAACGTCAAAAAATGACGCAACTTCCGGCGACACGTTATGACGCCGGAAACGGAAAATATTTTTTGCGCCAAAAAAAGTCTGCGCCAAGAATGACGCAATAAAAATGAAGCATTTTCAGCCCCCGCGAGCCTAACAGCCCACAAGGAAAAAGTCAAATTTAAGGTAAGAAAAAATGATTAATTGAAATGCATTATCCCCAAATATGAAACTGACTGTCTGAAAAATAAGGAATGTAGAACATTCTGAGTCATGGCAAAAAAATGTTATAAATACATATATTTAGAACTTTATAAACAAAGTGCCCAACCATAGCTTAGAGTGTCACAGAAAATAACATTTACTTACCCCAGGACACTCATCTACATGTTTGTAGAAAGCCAAACCGAGTACTGAAAACGAGAATCAGTAGAGGTAATGGTATATATAAGAGTATATCGTCGATCTGAAAAGGGAGGTAAGAGATGAATCTCTACGACCGATAACAGAGAACCTATGAAATAGACCACCGTAGAAGGAGATCACTGCATTCAAATAGGCAATACTCTCCTCACATCCCTCTGACATTCACTGCACGCTGAGAGGAAAAACCGGGCTCCAACTTGCTGCGGAGCGCATATCAACGAGATCTAGCACAAACTTACTTCACCACCTCCATAGGAGGCAAAGTTTGTAAAACTGAATTGTGGGTGTGGTGAGGGGTGTATTTATAGGCTTTTGAGGTTTGGGAAACTTTGCCCCTCCTGGTAGGAATTGTATATCCCATACGTCACTAGCTCATGGACTCTTGCTAATTACATGAAAGAAACTACTATAATTCACCACTCTCTTCTTACTACCTCCATGCTTGTTGAGAGTGCAAGAGAATGACTGGATATGGCAATTAGGGGGAGGAGCTATATAACAGCTCTGCTGTGGGTGTCCTCTTGCAACTTCCTGATGGGAATGAGAATATCCCACAAGTAATGGATGATCCGTGGACTGGATACACCTTACAAGAGAAACAGCAATTACGCTTTGCATTTTGTACTCGTGTGTTTTTTGCGCATCCAGTGTACTGAAATTACGATTTACACTGTGCATATTTAATGCAAATTTTGGTGAATTTTATGTTTTTTATAAAATACGATTTTTGGTGAACAATTTTGTTACGATATTTGACACCTTAACAAATACAATTTTGTGTGACTGGTTAAATCATTCGTTTTGTATGACTTTTTTTAATTACAATTTTAATTGTTAAGTTTTGTAATTTATGCATCTCGTTCCCATACGAAAAGTACATAAATACTGGTTTCATAGAATTCCACCAGGGAAATAGGACCGCATAGGCTTCTTTTTATGAGAGGGGAAGGAGTAGGTGGGAGGAGCAGGGCAGCAACACCAGATTTAGGAACATTCAGTGGGGCCTATCTATGGAATCTTATTTTGGAATGGAGCTTGATGCCCCGTGTTTCTGGCGAGCTGCAGGCTCACCAGAAACAGCAGTTATGAAGCAGCGGTCACAAACACTGCTGCTCCATAACCCTGTCCTCCCTGCTCAGAGCAGGGCGGACAGACATCGCCGGAATCAACCCGATCCAGTACGATCGGGTTTAATTGACACCCCCCCTGCTGGAGGCCGATTGGCCGCGAGTCTAAAGGGGGCGGCGTTGCACCAGCAGCTCTTGTGAGCTGCTGGTGCAAAGCTGAATATGGCGAGCGTATTGCTCGCCGTATTCAGCGAGGTCTGGCGGACCTGATCCGCACTGTCGGATCAGGTTCGCCAGACTATTGATAAATTGGGCCAGTGTCACCTCCTGATGTTCCTAAATAGCTGCGGGATCTGAGCTGTCTAGTAGTATATTTCCCTCCACTGATTGATGGAAGGTGCAGCTTATGCAGGTCAAGGGTCAGGTCACACCCCAGCTATTACAGCTTTCCAGTGTGCTGTTATCTTTGTTTCTAACCCTCCTTTCTCTCTCTCTCTTATCAAGTTGCTTTATAGTATTTGCATCTACAGCTGCTGTTTTGTAATTTGTAATTCATGGAGATGCCTAAAATCATTTGTAATAGTAGATATTGCTTACTAAATGATCACACTTTCAATGGGATGTATTTAAGTAGCTATTTTACTATAAATATATGTTTGTGCGTATATGTGTGTGTATGTACATGTGTTTGTATGTGTGCACCAGTGGCGACTCTAGGAAAAATATATAGGGGGGCACATAAGATATCACAGTAAAAACTGGGGGGGGCACTAATAATTTTAACCATTAAATCATGCCACTATATATAAAAAACAAAAAAAATAAGATTCAAAATACCAGAGTAATGCAGTATGCAAGTCTCCTGTATTCTAGAGAACAGCGGGCAGGAAGGAAACTTCAGCCACGGGGACTAGGGAGGAGAGGAATGATGAACATTCCAATACGCGTGGCTAGTAAGCTACATTGCACTATTCAAATTCAACCAGCCTTCATGGTGCACTTAGGGTTGCCAGCTGTCCAACACAAAAATACTGGACAATTTGGCAAATGGTAGGTGGGGTCACACAACACTACCTCGCCCCCCCCCCATAGCCCCCACTTTGGTCCAACCATGTGTATTATACACAACTGAGCAGTCATTTTACCCCATGGCTGCTAGTTACACATCAATCATTTTTAATCTTCAGCTGCTGTACATTTAAGTGTCCAGTACTTTTGTGAAGATTTTACTAGACAGCCTGCTAAATTACTGGACTGTCAGTTGGAATACTTGATGCCTGACAACCCTAGTAGGTAATGCAAACATGGAATATAAGTAATAACCAGCCAATCCCACTGTTAGAAACAAGCCATGCAACCAGTTTAATATATAAACCAATAATAGTATAAGGAGAGACTGACCCATATGCCAAGGAATTAATTACTAATAAGTATAATAATATAAGAAAATATCTCCTCAGTTATAGATGGGTTTACATATAGAATAACAAAATACCAGTAACACAGAAAATAATGCTAAAACCTAAGGCTGCTCCCAATTTAAACAGGGTTAATGGGATACATGATGCAAACATGACATTGTACATTCTTTACTGACCTTGAATAACTATGTATTTAACCCCTGCATAGGAGTTATACACATAGGTAAATTCCCACTCTGGATCCACATAATTGCAGGACATGAATGGTCAGGAGTCAGGGGCCACCAATCACAGTTTCCTGCTAAGGAGTTGTTGGAGCTGCAGTGTTTTAGCTGTTGAGTGGGGCTTTGTCTATGTATTTAACACCTCTACAAGGGTTAAACATATAGTTATCTAGGGTCAGTAATGCAAAAGTGTAATTCTGTAAACAAATTAGGGCATGTCACTTTTAGAATGTCCCATAATCTATATAGAGTATACAGTGAGATTTAAAGTCAAGTACAGCAAAAATAATAGTAATATATAATATAAATGCAGTGAATAATATCACAAATATAAATGTGTACAGAGAAAATAAAATAAATAATTGATACAGAGAAAAATATAAATGCATGTAGAGAAAATTTTTTTTTTATATAGATAATAATATAATATAAATGTAAATAGGGAATACTATAATATAAATCAACAGAATAAAATATACTATAAAGATAGCAGATAATAATATAATGTAAAGAGAAGTTGCCCAGCATGTCAGTACAAGGGATGCCAAGTCTTGTAAACTATAAAAGGTTAAATAGCCTGCACTCTTGCCACTAATCCACCACACATTAAAATACCTGCTGCTTTGCTAGAATAGGAACCTGAAGGAATCCCCTGGTCTACTGAAGTACACTCACTGTCTTTCAATCTTGCGCTAGTTCTGAACTCCGCCCCTCCCAATTCTATGTCATTAAAAACAACACATTCGGCTGCTAACTAAGGGGGAGGGGATGTTTGTTCATAAACACACACTCACAGTTTAGAGCCAGTCACCATCAGTCAGTGGTACCATCCAGCAATTGTTATGTGTGTGAGCACAGTAAATTGACTTGGTTGCACACTGCACAGCTCAGTTTATGAAGTGGATAAACATACTGTGTATTTTAAAAATAAATGTACACGTAGGTACTAAAGAAACAAGCAGAAGCAGAGGCAATGTGGTTACTATGGGCTATGGGCTAACTTACAGGGCACAGCGGGAGAGACAATAAGATTCTGGACTTGCACATAAAAATCTCTGATGTCGCTGTGGATCCCTAGAATGCACTCACAGATATAAGCTCCCTCTTTGTTGCCTTTATAAAGCAGCAGCCAGCCCTTCCATGTGCTCCTCCTGACATGCCTTGCTGTGCGCTCTCTGCCCCAGGCAGCTCTAAACAAACTTACCTCAGGGACTAGTTCGCCCCTGCTCTCCCGCTCATGCTTTAATTACCTACAATCATGGCAGGATGGACTTGCGCACGGTTTCACTTTGCAAATTTGGCGCCCTTGTGGCAACCTAATCTTTTTAATTCAGGTGGGGGGGGGGGCAAAGAATAATCTAAGGGGGGCACTATGCCACCGCCTAGCCCCCCTGTAGCGACACCTATGGTGTGCATCGTGTTTGCCACAAACCTTCTATTTATAAGAAGAGCAATATCTGTGAAGTGCAATAAACGCGAGTGCAATAAACGATGTATGCCTGTATAGCGCATTAGCTATGCTTTGGAAAGGGTTTTTGATCAAATGAGGGCCCTGCCACAGACTTTGCCCCTGGGGCCCAGTGAGATTAAGTTCTAAAGAGGATTTAGGCCTGAAAGAAGAGTAAAATAGACCAGAGGTTGAAGAACAATCTGGAAACTGTGTGTAGAGAGGTGAGACAGAAAGAGCCAAGGCTGAGGCTTGAGAGATTTCCTGAAAAGGCATCCTATAATATAAAAGGCCAAGTGTGTTTGTCCGAAGCCTGTCATGCGCAGTAGAGACTGCGCGAGGAGCAAACACACTGACTTGGCATCTGGGCCGACCGTGCGCTAATGGGGACGGGGCTGGACATGCTGCGGTCAGGGCCGGGCTTATCGCGGGCGGGGGCCGGCGACGACGAGCTCAAAAGAGGGGGGGATAAGGAGAGAGACAGCAAAAGAGAGGGGGGTGGGAGAGAAAAAGAATGGGGAGAGAGCAAAAGAGGGGGTATGGAGAGACAGCAAAAGAAAGGTGGAGAGAGCAAAAGAAATGGGGGGGAGAAAGCAAAAGGGGGGGGAGAGAGAGAGCAAAAGAGAGGGACGAAAGAAAGCAAAAGAAAGGGGGTGTGAGAGCAAAAGAGGGGGGATAAAGAGATCAAAAGAGAGGGAGAGAGACAGCCAAAAGAGAGGGGGAGAGAGAGCAAAAGAGAGGGGGAGAGAGAGCAAAAGAGAGGCAGAAAGAGCAAAAGAGAGGGGGAGAGAGAGCAAAATAGAGGGGAGAGAGAGAGAGCAAAAGAGAGGGGGCAGAGAGAGCAAAAGAGAGGGGGGATAGAGAGAAAGCAAGGGGGTGGAACCGCTGTACTGCAAAAAAATGTCCCGTGTACACGGGCTTAGGACTAGTTTGCCATAATCTGCCAGAAATTTGAGATTAAGAGGACTCTCATACTACATCATTGAATGACAACAATGAACCTAACAGAAACCAGACCAGAAACACTAATTTACTGGTGACTGGCTTGTTTGCATTCTTTAAGTGCCGAGGAAATTGCCAGTTCTTACCTGCAACTACATCTCAAAGATTAGCATTGTCACCTCTCTTGCTACTGAACAGTTTTTGATATTGGACAGTATCAAATGCCCAGATGACTGTGGCTTTTTGTCCCCCCCCATAAATAATGAATAACTGATAGCCTTGTATTCTTGACAGAATAACTTTATAGTCAACAAACATGTCAATTAAACCACTCTTTATGGAAACAGGGGTAAGGTACACTATTTTTTCCTTTGTGTGTATCCAGTGCTGTTATTATTTTCTGCACCATACACCTGTGAGTACAATGGAGAGACAGGGGAATCTGCAATAGCTGTAGCATCCTAACAAATATAATCACCTTATAGGGACAGTATACACTAATTTCCATAAACTGCGTGTAATAGACACTACTATAAAGAAGAAATAGCACAGATACTGATATAAAAATCCAGTATAAAAAACTTTAAAAACTTCCTTAGAGTTCCCAGTTTAGCACTGTTGATGAGGTTGGCCTGGGACACCAAGTGAAAGGGGCTGGTAAATAAGATGAGCAGACACTCCCCCATCCCTTGCTTATAAAAGGACCCATTAGAAAAACCAGAGCAACATGAATCTGCAGACATCAGTATACATCTAAAGCTTTGGGGCTTGGCTAGGAGTCTGAAAATCAGCACAATGTTATTTAAAAATAAGCAAAATTATAAATTGTTACAAAAACCTCTCAGATGGGATATCTACAAAGTATTTATGCAAAAATAATCTAGTGTACAATGTCCCTTTAACAATTTAAATAAGCCATGATAATTGATCACTATAGGCCTGTACTGTATTATTTTAAAATAACTTACAAAGGCTAAATCATCAATGGTGATGATTATAAAAGGACATTTTACCTGTTTGCAGTGCTCACATCTCTTCAGCATGGGACAGTGTTTTCCAATAATGGAGATCCCAAACCTTCTTCTGTAAAGGATTCATCTCTCTCCCCACACAAAAAAGGCAATAAACTAAAAATAAAGAACATATTCATTAAATAAAACAGATGAACACACAAAGTACCCTGAAGCTGAATCACAAGTCTATTTAGAGGATATAATACAAATAGATGATCAGCTTTGAATATGTGATAACACACACACAAAAAAATCTTTAAAGGGACATTAAAACACCTTCAAAATATTAATATATAATGTATAACTATATGAAGTAAAACAACTTCATAATAAACTTTAATTATTTATTTTGTTCCCTTTTCCTGTACTTTAATTCTTGAATATTATGACTTCCTAAATTCCTATTAAAAGTGGAAGCGCAGACACATCAGTATTCCACACAGTCATTGTTGCACACTCCAGTAAGACATTTATAACTGTCCCTAATTGGCCTTAAGGGACAGTCTACACCAGAATTTGTATTGTTTAAAAAGATAGATAATCCCTTTATTACCCATCCCCCAGTTTAGCATAACCAGCACTGTTATATTAATATATGTTTTACCTCTTTGATTACTTTGTATCCAAGCCTCTCCAGACTGCCCCCTTATCTCAGTGCTTTTGACGGACATACAGTTTAGCCAATCAGTGCAGACTCCTAAATAACTCCATGGGAGTGAGCACAATGTTATCTATATGACACACATGAACTAACACTGTCTAACTGTGAACAACTTTTAAAATGCTCTGAGCTAGGAGGCAGTTTTCAACTGTTTAGAAATCAGTTTGAGCCTACCTAGGTTTAGCTTTTCAAAAATACCACCAAGCAAATTTAATGAAAAAAGTCAATTGGAAAGTTGTTTAAAATCGCATGCCCTATCTGAATCATGAAAGTTTAATTTTGACTAGACTGTCCCTTTAGCAGAAAAAGAAACTTAAGTTACAATATGGCAGCACCAACTGCTTTATGGACATTAAAATGTTACCCTTTCAATATTTAAACAACTAATAGCAATTGTATAAAGTAAATACATGCATTTATTATTCTCAGGCTAATATTTGCCCTGAATACCTCATTATATCAATGATTTATTAATTGTTTAAACGTTGATACTTGTGTACCATGCTACAGTCTGTAAAATGTTGTCTTAAAGGGACATAAAAACATAATTTATGCTTACCTGATAAATTAATTTCTATCATGGTGCTGAGAGTCCACGATACTACCCTACCCCTTGGAGGAGGGAAAGATTCACGAACCCCTAGAGCTCTATATAACCCCTCCCTCTCAAACATACCTCAGTTTTACGCATAGCCAAGCAGAAAGGAAGAAAGGAACAGAGCAAGAGCCCAAAAAAGGAGCAGGGAAAAAGACGTGCTTAAAAAAGAAAATAAAGACCCTCAAAAAAAGAAAGTGTGGGGTTTTGTGGACTCTCACCAGCATGAAAGAAAACAGAATTTATGCTTACCTGATAAATTACTTTCTCCAACGGTGTGTCCGGTCCACGGCGTCATCCATTACTTGTGGGAAATGTTCTCCCCCACAGGGAAAGGCAAGGAGAGCACACAGCAAGAGCTGTCCATATAGCTCCCCCTCTGGCTCCGCCCCCCAGTCATTCGACCGACGGTTAGGAGAAAAAGGAGAAACTATAGGGTGGCGTGGTGACTGTAGTGTATAAAGAAAAATTTTTCAACCTGATTAAAAAAACCAGGGCGGGCCGTGGACCGGACACACCGTTGGAGAAAGTAATTTATCAGGTAAGCATAAATTCTGTTTTCTCCAACATTGGTGTCTCCGGTCCACAGCGTCATCCATTACTTGTGGGAACCAATACCAAAGCTTTAGGACACGGATGAAGGGAGGGAGCAAATCGGGTTACCTAAACGGAAGGCACCACGGCTTGCAAAACCTTTCTCCCAAAAATAGCCTCCGAAGAAGCGAAAGTATCAAATTTGTAGAATTTGGCAAAAGTGTGCAGAGAAAACCAAGTCGCTGCCTTACATATCTGGTCAGAAGCCTCGTTCTTGTAGGCCCATGTGGAAGCCACAGCCCTAGTAGAGTGAGCTGTGATACGGTCAGGAGGCTGCCGTCCGGCAGTCTCATAAGCCAAGCGGATAATGCTTTTCAGCCAGAAAGACAGAGAGGTAGCAGTAGCTTTTTGAGCTCTCCTCTTACCAGAGTAAACGACAAACAAGGATGAGGTTTGTCTAAAATCTTTTGTTGCTTCTAAATAGAACTTTAAAGCACGAACAACATCTAAATTGTGTAAAAAACGTTCCTTCTTTGAAACTGGATTCGGACACAAAGAAGGAACAACTATTTCCTGGTTGATGTTCTTGTTGGAAACAACTTTTGGAAGAAAACCAGGCTTAGTACGCAAAACAACCTTATCTGAATGGAACACCAAATAGGGTGGATCACACTGCAAAGCAGATAATTCAGAAACTCTTCTAGCAGAAGAAATAGCAACCAAAAACAGAACTTTCCAAGATAGTAACTTAATATCTATGGAATGTAAAGGTTCAAACGGAACCCCTTGAAGAACTGAAAGAACTAAATTTAGACTCCAAGGAGGAGTCATGGGTCTGTAAACAGGCTTGATTCTAACCAAAGCCTGAACAAAAGCTTGTACATCTGGCAAAGCTGCCAGTCGTTTGTGCAACAAGACGGATAATGCAGAAATCTGTCCTTTTAGAGAACTAGCTGACAATCCTTTATCCAAACCTTCTTGGAGAAAGAAGAGAATCTTTGGAATTTTAATCTTACTCCAGGAGAATCCTTTGGATTCACACCAACAGATATATTTTTTCCATATTTTATGGTAAATCTTTCTAGTCACAGGTTTTCTGGCTTGGACCATAGTATCAATCACAGAATTTGAAAACCCACGCTTGGATAAAATCAAGCGTTCAATTTCCAAGCAGTCAGCTGCAGAGAAACTAGATTGGGATGTTCGAATGGACCTTGTACTAGAAGGTCCTGTCTCAAAGGTAGCTTCCATGGTGGAGCCGATGACATATTCACCAGGTCTGCATACCAAGTCCTGCGTGGCCACGCAGGAGCTATCAGAATCACTGAGGCCTTCTCCTGTTTGATCCTGGCTATGAGCCTGGGGAGGAGAGGAAACGGTGGAAACACATATGCTAGGTTGAACGACCAAGGCGCCACTAATGCATCCACTAGAGTCGCCTTGGGATCCCTGGATCTGGACCTGTAGCAAGGAATCTTGAAGTTCTGACGGGACGCCATTAGATCCATGTCTGGAATGCCCCATAATTGGGTTAACTGAGCAAAGACCTCCGGATGGAGTTCCCACTCCCCCGGATGGAAAGTCTGACGACTCAAATAGTCCGCCTCCCAGTTGTCTACTCCTGGGATGTGAATAGCAGATAGATGGCAGGAGTGATTTTCTGCCCATTGGATTATCTTGGTTACTTCCTTCATCGCTAGGGAACTCTTTGTTCCCCCCTGATGATTGATGTACGCAACAGTCGTTATGTTGTCCGACTGAAATCTTATGAACCTTGCTTCCGCTAGCTGAGGCCAAGCCAGGAGCGCATTGAATATAGCTCTTAGTTCCAAAATGTTTATCGGGAGAAGCGACTCTTCCTGCGACCATAGGCCCTGAGCTTTCAGAGAGTCCCAGACCGCACCCCACCCCAAGAGGCTGGCGTCGGTCGTGACGATGACCCACTCCGGTCTGCGGAAACTCATTCCCTGAGACAGGTGATCCTGGGTCAACCACCAGAGAAGTGAGTCCCTGGTTACCTGGTCTACTTGAATTTGGGGAGACAAGTCTGTATAGTCCCCATTCCACTGATTGAGCATTCACAGCTGTAATGGTCTTAGATGAATTCGAGCAAAAGGAACCACATCCATTGCTGCGACCATTAGTCCTATTACTTCCATGCATTGAGCTATGGAGGGTTGAGGAATAGAGTGAAGAACTCGACAAGCTTTTAGAAGCTTTGTCTTTCTGACGTCTTTGAGAAAGATCTTCATTTCCACAGAATCTATTATTGTTCCCAGAAAAGGAACCCTTGTGGACGGTGACAGTGAACTTTTTTCTATGTTCACCTTCCACCCGTGAGATCTGAGAAAAGCCAACACAATGTCTGTATGAGCCCTCGCTTTGGAAAGAGACGACGCTTGGATTAGGATGTCGTCTAGATAAGGTGCTACAGCGATGCCCCTCGGTCTTAGGACCGCTAGAAGGGACCCTAGCACCTTTGTGAAAATTCTGGGAGTGGTGGCTAAACCGAATGGAAGAGCCACAAACTGGTAATGTTTGTCCAGAAAGGCGAACCTCAGGAACTGATGATGAGATTTGTGGATTGGGATATGCAGATACGTATCCTTTAGATCCACGGTAGTCAAAAATTGACCCTGCTGGATTGTTGGTAAGATTGTCCGAATGGTTTCCATCTTGAAGGATGGAACTCTGAGGAACTTGTTTAATATCTTTAAATCCAGAATTGGCCTGAATGTTCCCTCTTTTTTGGGAACCACAAACCAGGTTTGAGTAAAACCCTAGACCTGTTTATCACTTCCCATCTTTGATAGGTCTCTTACACAATGTAAGAATGCCTGTTTACTTTATCTTGGTCTTGAAGATAAGCGAGACAGGTGGAACCTTCCCTTTGGAGGAAGTCCCTTGAATTCTAACAGGTATCCCTTGGAAACTAACTCTAGTGCCCAGGGATCCAGAACATCACTTGCCCAAGCCTGAGCGTAGAGAGATAGTCTGCCCCCTACCAGATCCGGGTCCCGGATCGGGGACTACCCCCTTCATGCTGTCTTGGTAGCAGCAGCAGGTTTCTTGGTTTGTTTACCCTTGTTCCAGCCTTGCATCGGCTTCTAAGCAGTTTTGGGCTGGGCCGGCGTTACCTCTTGTCTAGCGGTAGTGGAGTTATTAGCCGGTCCGTTCCTGAAATTGCGAAAGGAACGAAAATTAGGACTTGTTCTTAGCCTTAAAAGGCCTATCCTGTGGGAGGGCATGGCCCTTACCCCCAGTGATTGTCTGAAATAATTTCCTTCAATTCCGCCCAAAAAGGGTCTTCACCCATGAAAGGAATATTCAGTAGCTTAGTCTTGGACGACACCATCTGCCGACCAGGATTTTAGGCCAAAGCGCCCTCCGCGCTACTATAGCAAAACCTGCTATAGTAAAAATTTGGAACAAGTATGAAGTGAAGACCAAGTTGCAGCCTTGCAAATCTGTTCAACAGAGGCCTCATTTTTAAAGGCCCAAGTGGAAGCCACAGCTCTAGTGGAATGAGCTGTAATCTTTCAGGAGGCTGCTGTCCAGCAGTCTCATAGGCTAAACGTATTATGCTACGAAGCCAAAAAGAGAGAGAGGTAGCCGAAGCCTTTTGATCTTCTCATCTGTCCAGAGTAAACGACAAACAGGGAAGAAGTTTGTCGAAAATCTTTATGTTGCCTGTAAGTAGAACTTCAGGGCACGGACCACGTCTAGATTATGCAAAAGACGTTCCTTCTTTGAGAAGGAATAGGACCCACAAATGATGGGAACAACAATCTCTTGATTGATATTCCTGTTAGAAACAACCTTAGGCAAAAACCCAGGTTTAGTACGCAGGACTACCTTGTCTGAATGAAAGATCAGATAAGGAGAATCACAATGTAAGGCAGATAACTCCGAGACTCTTCGAGCCGAGGAAATAGCCATCAAAAACAGAACTTTCCAAGATAAAAGCTTAATATCAATGGAATGAAGGGGGTTCAAACGGAACACCCTGAAGAACTTTAAGAACCAAGTTTAAGCTCCACGGAAGGAGCAACAGCCTTAAACACAGGCTTAATCCTAGCCAAAGCCTGACAAAAAAGCCTGGAACGTTTGGATTTCCTGCCAGACGCTTGTGTAAAAGAATAGACAGAGCAGAAATCTGTCCCTTTAGTGAACTAGCGGATAAGCCCTTTTCTAAACCCCTCTTGTAGAAAAGACAATATCCTAGGAATCCTAACCTTACTCCATGAGTAACTCTTGGATTCACAGCAATATAAATATTTACGCCATATCTTGTGGTAAATTTTTCTGGTAACAGGTTTCCGAGCCTGTATCAATGTATCAATAACCGAATCCGAAAACCCACGCTTTGATAGAATCAAGCGTTCAATCTCCAAGCAGTCAGCCTCAGAGAAATTAGGTTTGGATGGTTGAAAGGACCCTGAATTAGAAGGTCCTGCCTCAGAGGTAGAGACCATGGTGGACAGGACGACATGTCCACTAGGTCTGCATACCAGGTCCTGCGTGGCCACGCAGGCGCTATCAGAATCACTGATGCTCTCTCCTGTTTGATCCTGGCAATCAGTCGAGGGTAGCATCGGAAAAGGTTGGAAACACATAAGCTATGTTGAAAACCCAAGGGGCTGCAAGTGCATCTACCAGCACCGCTCCTGGGTCCCTGGACCTGGATCCGTAACGAGGAAGCTTGGCGTTCTGGCGAGATGCCATAAGATCCAGATCCGGTTTGCCCCAACGACGAATCAGTTGAGCAAATACCTCCGGGTGTAGTTCCCACTCCCCCGGATGAAAAGTCTGGCGACTTAGAAAATCCGCTTCCCAGTTCTCCACACCTGGGATGTAGATCGCTGACAGGTGGCAAGAGTGTGACTTTGCCCAGCGAATTATCTTCGAGACTTCCAACATCGCTAGGGAACTCCTGGTTCCCCCTTGATGATTGATGTAAGCCACAGTCGTGATGTTGTCCGACTGAAACCTGATGAACCTCAGTGTTGCTAACTGAGGCCAAGCTAGAAGAGCATTGAATATTGCTCTTAATTCTAGAATGTTGATTGGTAGGAGTTTCTCCTCCTGAGTCCACGATCCCTGAGCCTTCAGGGAGTTCCAGACTGCTCCCCAGCCTAGAAGGCTGGCATCTGTTGTTACAACCGTCCAATCTGGTCTGCGAAAGGTCATTCCTTCGGACAGATGAACCCGTGACAACCACCAGAGAAGAGAATCTCTGGTCTCCTGGTCCAGATTTAGCAAAGGGGACAGATCTGAGTAATCCCCGTTCCACTGACTTAGCATGCATAGTTGCAGCGGTCTGAGATGCAGGCGGCGCAAATGGCACTATGTCCATTGCCCGGCGACCATCAAGCTGATTACTTCCATACACTGAGCTACTGATGGGCTTGGAATGGAGTGAAGGGCACGGCAAGCATTGAGAATCTTTGATAACCTGGACTCCGTCAGGTAAATCTTCATCTCTACAGAATCTATAAGAGTCCCTAGAAAAGGAACCCTTGTGAGCGGTAACAGAGAACTCTTTTCCACGTTCACTTTCCACCCATGCGACCTCAGAAATGCTAGAACTATCTCTGTATGAGACTTTGCATTTTGAAAACTTGACGCTTGAATCAGAATGTCGTCTAGGTACGGAGCCACCGCTATGCCTCGTGGTCTTAGTACCCGCCAGAAGTGAGCCCAGAACCTTTGTAAAAATTCTCGGGGCCGTAGCTAACCCGAAGGGAAGAGCTACAAACTGGTAATGCCTGTCTAGAAAGGCAAATCTTAGGTACCGATAATGATCTTTGTGAATCGGTATGTGAAGGTAGGCATCCTTTAAGTCCACTGTGGTCATATATTGACCCTCTTGGATCATGGGCAGGATGGTCCGAATGGTTTCCATCTTGAACGATGGAACCCTTAGGAATTTGTTTAAGATTTTTACGTCTAAGATTGGTCTGAAGGTTCCCTCTTTTTTGGGAACCACAAATAGATTTGAGTAAAACCCTTGTCCTTGTTCCGTTCGCGGAACTGGGTGGATCACTCCCATCACTAAGAGGTCTTGTACACATTGTAGAAATGCCTCTTTCTTTACTAGGTTTGTTGATAACCTTGACAGATGAAAACCTCCCATGTGGAGGAGAAGTTTTGAAATCCAGAAGGTATCCCTGAGATATAATCTCCAACGTCCAGGGATCCTGTACATCTCTTGCCCAGGCCTGGGCGAAGAGAGAAAGTCTGCCCCCCACTAGATCCGTCTCCGGAGAGGGAGGGCCCTGTCTTCATGCTGTCTTAGGGGTTGAAGTAGGCTTTCTGGCCTGCTTGCCCTTGTTCCATGACTGGCTTGCCTTTCCAACCCTGTCTGTAACGAGCAGTAGTTCCTTCCTGTTTTGGAGTGGAGGAAGTTGATGCTGCTCCTGCCTTGAAGTTTACGAAAGGCACGAAAATTAGACTGTTTGGGCCTTTGATTGGCCCTGTCCTGAGGAAGGGTGTGGCCCTCTACCTCCCGTAATGTCAGCAATAATTTCCTTCAAGCCGGGCCCGAATAAGGTCTGCCCTTTGAAAGGAATGTTAAGTAGTTTAGACTTAGAAGTTACATCTGCTGACCAGGATTTAAGCCATAGCGCCCTGCGCGCCTGAATGGCGAATCCGGAATTTTTTAGCCGTAAGTTTGGTTAAATGCACTACGGCATCCGAAACAAACGCATTAGCCAGTTTAAGCGTTCTAACTTTGCTCAAAGTCTCATGCAATGGTGCTGGTGCGAATCGCCTCTTCCAGAGACTCAAACCAGAATGCCGCTGCAGCCGTGACAGGCGCAATGCATGCAAGAGGCTGCAATATAAAACCTTGTTGAACAAAACATTTTCTTAGGTAACCCTCTAATTTTTTATCCATTGGATCTGAGAAAGCACAGCTATCCAACACCGGGATAGTGGTAACGCTTGGCTAAAGTAGAAAACTGCTCCCTCCACCTTAGGGACCGTCTGCCATAAGTCTCGTGTGGTGGCGTCTATAGGGAACATTTTTCTAAATATCGGAGGAGGGGAAAAGGGCACACCGGGTCTATCCCACTCCTTACTAATAATTTCTGTAAGCCTTTTTGGTAGCTTAAATTTAAAATTTGAAATTTCTGAATCCGGTCTCCCCGGATCAGAACCGTCACCGACAGAATGAAGCTCACCGTCCTCATGTTCCGCAAATTGTGACGCAGTATCAGACATGGCTCTCGTGTCATCAGCGCGCTCTGTCCTTAACCCAGAGCTATCGCGCTTGCCTCTTAATTCGGGCATATTGTATAATACTTCTTTCATAACATTAGCCATATCATGTAAAGTGATTTGTAAGGGCCTTGATGTACTTGGCGCCTCAATCTTACGCACCTCCCGAGCGGGAGACGCAGGTACTGACACGTGAGGAGAGTTAGACGGCATAACTTCCCCCTCGTTGTCTTGTGATAATTTCTTTATCGGTACAGATTGACTTTTATTCAAAGTAATATCAATACAATTGGTACACATATTTCTATTGGGCTCCAAATCGGCTTTTGAACATAATGAACAAGCAGATTCCTCTGTATCAGACATGTTTAAACAGACTAGCAATGAAGCTAGCAAGCTTGGAAATCACTTTCAATAAGTTTACAAGCAATATAAAAAAAACGCTGCAGCACTTTTAAAAACACAGTTGAATAACAAAGAAAACTAATTCAGTTATAGTCAACAATTCTTAACGAGAAATGTATTAATTAGCAGAGAATTGCACCCATTAGCAAAAGGATGATTAACCCCTCAATACCCAAAAACGGATATCAAATTAAGATTTAACGCTTTTATCACAGTCAAACACACTGTCACAGATCTGCTTGTGACTGATTACCTCCCTCAAAAACGAATTTGAAGACCCCTGAGCTCTCTAGAGACGTCCTGGATCAAAGGAGGAAGAAACAGGAAGACTGTGCTAGAATTTTAACTGCGCAACAAGGCGCTAAAACAAGGTCCCTCCCACTCATATTACAACAGTGGGAGACCTGATATAACGGTTTCTATGCAGAAAATACGGTTAGCCATGTGGAAAAAAATCATGCCCAAAAAGATTTATCACCAAAGTACCTCACAAAACGAATAACATGCCAGTAAACGTTTTAAAAACAACATTTTGAATGCTAGTAACACGTGGAGGTTCTCAAGCTTATCATGCAAAGTTATCACTAAGCCTGCTACCAGTCGCTTCCACTGCAGATAAGGTTTAAACATTATTTCAGTATTAACAGTATTTTCTCAGTCAAATTCTAGTCCCTAGAAAATAACTCAACTGCGCATACATTTATCAGCCTGATACCAGTCGCTACTACTGCATTTAAGGCTGTACTTACATCATATGGGTAACAGCAGTATTTTCTTAGTCAATTCCATTCCCAGAAAATAATGTACTGCACATACCTCATTTGCGGGGGACCCCGCATTCTATTCCCCTCTTTCTGAAGTTACCCTACTCCTCAGAATGTCGAGAACAGCCAGCGGATCTTAGTTACGTCTGCTAAGATCATAGAAAAACGCAGGCAGATTCTTCTCCAAATACTGCCTGAGATACAAAAAACGGCACACTCCGGTGTCATTTTAAAATAACAAACTTTTGATTGAAGAATAATTAAGTAAAAACTCCAACTCCTCTCGCGACCTCCTTCTTTGTTGAGGGTTGCAAGAGAATGACTGGATATGACATGTGAGGGGAGGAGCTATATAGTAGCTCTGCTTGGGTGATCCTCTTGCAACTTCCTGTTGGGAAGGAGAATATATCCCATAAGTAATGGATGACCCGTGGACTGAACACACTTTAAGAGAAATGACACATTTATTTCTGAATGTTCAAAAAACTATGAAGGCAATATCCGATTTTTCTGAAATTTGGACCCCAGTGTCTTAATGCTTAGAAAGTATTGCACGGCAAATATGGAGACTCTAGCTCTTAAAACAAGCAAACCGGAGCTAATTGTTGGATTTAACCGTTTTTATACACCACAATCTTTACCTTCCTTAGGGGTCACCATTCACAGAAAAAAGTCTTTTGGAGTCACTTTCTGAGCCACAGGACCCTCTCACATGAATCTGCATGCACTGCCTTGAAATTCAACTGCACAGCTGAAGTGCCAAAATGAGGCTTCCTCCCTCAGCACACTAGAGTGAAGGGGCCTTCCTGACTAGATTTAGGTGTCTAAAACAAGCCAGATCAATAAAAAACGTTCCCAAGTGTATGTGAGCTTATAAAATATTTCAAATGTATAATATTGTAATAAAAACCAATCGATTTAGCCCCTAACAGTGTCTACCAGCATAAAAAACAAAAAGGGGAAGCCTGTTATCTTTTTTGCTGAGGTGAAAGAAAAATGGCTTACCGTTTCCCCTGAGGGGAAAAATGACTGTATCTAGCATTAGCCTGTGTGTTAGAAGGAGACTAGTCATACCTGAAGCAGATGAGTCTGCAAACTGTTACCCCCAACTGAAGTTCTCTTGTTTCAACAGTCCTGCGTGGTAACAGTAATGGATTTTAGTTACTTGTGCTAAAATCATAGCCCTCTTAAACAGAAATCTTCATCACTTTTCTGTTATAGAGTAAATAGTACAAGCCAGCACTATTTTAAAATAACAAACTCTTGATAGAAGAATAAAAAACTACAACTAACACCACAAACTCCTCGCCATCCCCGTGGTAGATGCTACTTGTTCAGAGCGGCAAGGAGAATGACTAGGGGGCGGAGCCAGAGGGGGAGCTATATGGACAGCTCTTGCTGTGTGCTCTCCTTGCCTTTCCCTGTGGGGGAGAACATTTCCCACAAGTAATGGATGACGCCGTGGACCGGACACACCAATGTTGGAGAAATTAATTTATCAGGTAGGCATAAATTATTGGACAGGATTTAGGAAAATCCTTTATAAAGCGATGGGATACAGCACTCTCTTAATAAAAAATAACAAATTTATTGATGCATTTCAAAAGGTTGCATTGTGAGTGAACTATCTATATACACAACTATACATTTAAATCATTCCTATGCACATAGCTGGCCAGCCAATATATTTATTTATAAAATATTTTACCAGGAAGGATACATTGAGATTTCTCTCGTTTTCAAGGTATGTCCTGTGTCCACAAAACATTGCATTGATACTATAGGGTACAATAAAATACAAAACCAATATAAATACATAATATATGCAAAATTTAATATAGAACAGGTAGGAAATATATAATCAACCATGCATTCTGTTTTGAGATATGCAAAGAGGGATCTCTTAAAGGATTTTAGGCTTGGGGAAGGTTTGAAAGTGTGCGTAAGGTCGTTCCATAATTGTGGTGCTCTGTAGGAAAAGGAGATCGAGCTGCTTTCTTTTTGTATGGAGCAAAATAAATAATGTGCTGGTACTTGATCGGAAGGTTATGGGAGGTGGGAACAGCTGGAGATAAAATTCTTATGATGTCTCATATAAACAAATAGCACAATCCTAAGCATAACACACTAGAATAGATGTACAGGTGTATACTAGGACTGTGAGCAATGTCCCAAATCAGAACACATGAATCTCAAGGCAAGATGCTTTAAGTATCCAGTTCATGGTATAATAGCCATATAGGCCCGATACTTAAATGTCAATGACAAATTCTGAGATTGTTGCACACCAAAGCTACACTGTAACGTATCTCAGATTTCATAAAGCCTGTAACAAAAAGAGAAAGTAACACAGAAGCCGATGGTAACCATAGTTACCGCTGTTTGCCACAAAATGCTTCAACACGTCTAGAGACTAAGCAACACTTTACCGTCTCGTGCAAGCTGGCACATCAATACCCATTGTCAAATGGCTTTCGTGAGGATGTCCTTACCCGCTTCACTGTAGGGAATCCGTGTCATATGCGTTTGGTCCAATGCCATTCACCTGCATCGGTCTACACGTTTCCAAAGGTGAGCGGTCAGCTGAGTGTGGGGAGGACCCCAATTTTTAGGTTGTCCAAGGCTGCCTTTTTTGTATTTCGTTACTGATCTTCCCAGCAGACGTGATCATCCATATGTCACTTTCTCCTTCTGGGACAGATATTAGTAGAAGACCTTTGGTGCAGAAACTACTTTTCTCACATCAGCAGATTTCAAAAACATTTTTCCTCTCTTTCATCTAGCATGTGGCGGTTGACATTGCAGAGTTATAAGACTTGGCAACAGAGTGTGCAAAATGATCAGGAGCTTGCCAATGCACGTTTCTCCCACAAATGCTCCTACAAACAGGGGCTTCGTCAGGGCTTCTTTTGTGATACAGATGCTTCCTTTTATACCTGTATGCCCCCGCCCATTGTTATGACATCATTATTAGCATATGTTCAGATACCTAGTACCTGATGACATTCACTTTACTGGTCATAAACAAACACAAACATGGTGCCCACTCTATCCATAAGGCCTGTTAAGACAACATGTTTTGTAAAGATACGGTTTATCTAAATCCCTGGGTTATGGTTCTAACCTATATACAAAGAAACAAGATATATACATAGTCAAACATATTTCATATAACCTGAAATGAGCAAAATAATCACCTTATTTATATTAATATTACTGTAATTATTCGCTAATGGGTTCAAAGAAGGTGGAGGGATCATCATTATCAATGGATTATATCTCTCTTTTTAAAAAAAGAAGCAAACTCAAATTCTTCATTTAACCCTTTAGGGCATCTAGTTTTAAGGGTGAAAATCCAGTGGGTCTCTTTTTGCAACAGCACCGTATCATTGTTCCCTCCTCTACCATTTGTGATCTCTTTATCTATTGCCATTATTTGTCGTAATGAAGCATTGGATTGGTAGTAAGCTCTGAAGTGTCTAGCTATGGTAGTAATCTCTATCATTCAGTATGTCATCCCTATGTTCTTGGATCCTATCTTTCAAAACCATTTTCGTTTTTCCCACATAGAATTTGGGGCATGAGCAAAGTAAACTACTCCCATCGAATTACAGTTAAAAAATATTTAACATCAAATTCCCTATCCCCTCCTGCAGAAAATGTCTTTGATTTTTCTATGAAGGGGAAGTAAACACGTTGGCCACATGGGTAATTACGTTTTACACCCCTATCTTTCCTTAGCCAATCAGCTGTGGAAGGGCTTTTTTTTGTACATACTTTTCACCAATTTGTCTTTCAGATTCGGAGCTTTCCATGCTACCATTAAGGGAAATGGGCCTACCTTTTCCTTATTTTTTTCTTCGCAGGTCAGGAGATGCCAGTGCTTTTGCATTATTATTCTTATGGGTTCCCATTGGCAACTGCAAGTGGATATGAATCTTATCCTTTCATTGGGAGGGGAGACTTCCCTATTCTTATAGAATATTTCAACTCTTTTCATTTTTTTTACTTTTGACATTGCTCTTTCAATAAATTTTCTTGGAATACCCTCGGTCAATAAACCTAGCTTTCATTAAAGCTGTGTGTTTATCATACTTTGCCTTTGATGAGCAGTTCCTTTTGAGCCTAAGGAACTGTCCATAAGGGATACCTTTCTTTAGATGATCTGGGTGACTACTTATGGAGTGCAAAATGCTATTAGTGGATGTTAGTTTCCTATAGTTCTCTGTCAAAATGTTATTACCTTCTTTACTGATGAGAATATCCAGAAATGACAACTTTTTCTCATCTACCTCATAGGTTAGGAAAATGTTTTTGTTATTATTATTCAATTTCCCAACAAATTCTTTTAGATCTATGAGTGGACCATCCCATAGAAGAAGGATGTAGTCCACGTAACGTATCCAAAGGGATACATTTTCCTCAAAGATAGTACCAAATTGTTCATAAATTTCAATTTCCCAGGCTCCAAGATGGAAGCAGGCGTAAGTGGGGGCACAAACCGCCCCCATTGCTGTACCTCTTTTTTGTTTAAACATATTGTTGTCAAACATAAACACATTATTTTAAAGAACAAATTGGAGCAGTGTGATTATGTTATTTGTATGATTTTTATATGTTGGGCCCCTGGATTCCAAAAAAATTCAGCAGCCTCAATACCTTCCATATGCGGAATTAAAGAGTATAGGCTCTCAACGTCTAAGGACACAAGGGGAGGGTGTTACTCTTAACACTAATCTAGTTTCTTAAGGAGATGGGTATCACATAGAAAACTGGGATAATTGGATGTTCAGGATACATATAGGAGAATTCTTTAGGTGTAATTATTCCCTTTTGTTTGGCCTCATGAAGAGTTTTAAACAGCATTTTGTATCTCTTTAAGGGGATCGGTTTTTAGTTTCTGATATTGGTCCCTATCACCCAGCTGGCATTAGCGGTCTCATCCATTATTACCAGGTTCCCACCTTTATCAGCAGGTATTATTATGATGTTGGGGGCCATCATGAGATCCCTAAGGGCCTTTCTTTCACAAATACTTAGATTATTCTTGACCAAAATGTTTTCTGGGAGTTATTCAAAATCCTTCACCAGTTTAACAAAATCATTTATCGCCTGTATAGTTTCCAGGGATGGCATGTAGCTAGATATGTGTTTTAAGTTTGTTTTTATAAACAATTTAATATTCTCTTCCAAAGATACCTCATTTTCCTCTAAAAGGAGATTTAAGGTATTGAGGCTTTCTCTGTCTCCTGTAGTTAAGGTCTCATTTCTAGCGTTTCCTTTATTCATTACTTGTGATAAAACAATCTTTCTGGCAAAAAGGTTTAAATCTTTTGTAACTTCAAATAAGCCTTTTTTAGAAGATTTACATGTGCTAAACTGAGGGGAAAATTTGATAAATTTACAA
The DNA here is from genome assembly GCF_027579735.1 of Bombina bombina. Lineage (NCBI taxonomy): Eukaryota > Metazoa > Chordata > Amphibia > Anura > Bombinatoridae > Bombina > Bombina bombina. The sequence goes on along the minus strand of NC_069506.1, from coordinate 75,715,848 downwards.
TTTGTAGCTAATCCTTATCATGGGTTTTTAAAAGTCCCTGTATCATACTCTCCTGGGTCTCCCCCTCTCTATTTATCTCTCCTGGTTGTAATATTCCCTTCTCCCTCTGGTCTGTCTCATTGGGTATCTCCTCTCTCTGGTAGACATATTGTTTTGCTCTTTTCCTCTTTCTGCCACCCCTCCTCCTCCACCTTTTAAATGATGGCCTAATTGTTTTTTTGGGGTATTGTCACTTTCAGAGTATAAAAGGAAGCACCTGTATCACAAAAAGTAGCCCTGACAAAGCCCCTGTTTGTAGGACCATATGGGGGAGAAACGTGCATTGGCAAGCTCCTGATAATTCTGCACAATCTGCTGCCAAGTCTTATAACTCTCCAATGTCAACCGATACATGCTAGATGAAAGAGAAAGAGAGGAAAAATGCCCTTTGAAATCTGTTGATGTGAAAAAAGTAGTTGTATTCCTGCACTAAAGGTCTTCTACGAATATCTGTCCCAGAAGGAGAAAGTGACGTATAGACAACGTCTGCTGGGAAGATCAGTAACAAAATATCAAACAGGCAGCCTTGGACGACCTAAAAATTGGGGTTCTCCCAACACTCAGCTGACCGCTATCCTTTGGAAACATGTAGCCCGATACAGGTGAATGGCATTGAACTAAACGCATACTACACAGATTCCCTACAGTGAAGCGGGTAAGGACATCCTCACAAAAGCTTTTTGACAGAGGGCATCAATGTGCCAGCTTGCACGAGTAAAGTGTTGCTTAGTCTAGACGTGTTGAAGTATTTTGCAGCAAACAGCAGTAAGTATGGTTACCATCGGCTTCTGTGTTACTTTCTCTTTTTGGCTACAGGCTTTATGAAATCGAAGATACGCTACAGTGTAGCTTTGGTATGCAACATTCTCAGAATTTGTCATTGACATTTAATTATCGGGCCTATATGGCTATTATACCATGAACTGGATACTTAAAGCATCTTGCCTTGAGATTCATATGTTCTGATTTGGGACATTGCTCACCGTCCTATTATACACCTGTACATCTTTTTTGTGTTATGCATTTGTTATGCTTAGGATTGTGCTATTTGTTTATATGAGACATCAATGAATATATATTGGCTGGCCAGCTATGTGCATAGGAATGTTTTAAATGTATAGTTTTGTATATAGATAGTTCACTCACAATGCAACTTTTTGAAATGCATCAATAAATTCAATATTTTTGATTAAACAAGTGCTGTATCCCCTCGCTTTATACAGGATTTTCCTAAATCCTGTCCAATCTTTCTTTTTTTGCTAGCCATTTACAATTTTGAGGGTCTGCACCAATAACCTTAAACTAAATTAAAATTGTGACTAATTCTCCAATTCTTAAAGCCATCTCTCTTCTATATTTATACTTTATTTAATTCTTTCATACAGGTGGTGAATGTTCACAATCCATTACTCATGAGAACTAATACCCAAGTTTTGGAGTCCAGAACTGATTAAAAACATCTTTTCATTTGAAAAATTAAATCCACAACCCCAATACATTTTTATTTGAATGAACATAAAAACATGAAACAGACAAGAATCAAACTGAAACAACTGCCCGAAGCACCATTCTACCAAAAGCTGCTTCAGAGGAGGCAAAAACATAAAAATGGTAGAATTTATTAAAAATATGCAAAAAAAGACCAAGTAGCTGCTTTACAAATTTGATCAACTGAGGCCTCATTCTTAAAAGCCCATGACGTAGCAACTGATCTGGTAGAATGAGCAGTGAAACACAATTTATGCTTACCTGATAAATGTATTTCTCTTGTGGTGTATCCAGTCCACGGATCATCCATTACTTGTGGGATATTCTCATTCCCAACAGGAAGTTGCAAGAGGACACCCACAGCAGAGCTGTAATATAGCTCCTCCCCTAACTGTCATAGCCAGTCATTCGACCGAAAACAAGCCAAGAAAGGAGGAACCATAGGGTGCAGTGGTTACTGTAGTTTAAATTTAAAAATTACCTGCCTTAAAATGACAGGGCGGGCCGTGGACTGGATACACCACAAGAGAAATACATTTATCAGGTAAGCATAAATTGTGTTTTCTCTTGTAAGGTGTATCCAGTCCACGGATCATCCATTACTTGTGGGATACCAAACCAAAGCTAAAGTACACGGATGAAGGGAGGGACAAGGCAGGAACTTAAAATGGAAGGAACCACTGCCCGTAAAACCTTTCTCCCAAATATAGCCTCCGAAGAAGCAAAAGTATCAAATTTGTAAAATTTTGAAAAAATATGAAGCGAAGACCAAGTCGTCGCCTTGCAAATCTGATCAAAAGAAGCCTCATTTTTAAAGGCCCAAGTGGAAGCCACAGCTCTAGTGGAATGAGCTGTAATCCTTTCAGGAGGCTGTTGTCCAGCAGTCTCATAGGCTAAGCGGATTAAGCTTCTTAGTCAAAAAGAAAAAGAGGTTGCCAAAGCCTTTTGACCTCTCCTCTGTCCAGAGTAGACAACAAACAAAGCAGATGTTTGACGAAAATATTTAGTAGCTTGTAAGTAAAACTTTAAAGCACGGACCACGTCCAGATTGTGTAACACAAGGATGGAACAACAATCTCTTGATTGATATTCATGTTAGATACCACCTTAGGTAAGAACCCAGGTTTGGTACGCAGGACTACCTTATCCGTATGAAAAATCAGATAAGGAGAATCACATTGTAAGGCAGATAGCTCAGAGACTCTACGAGCCGAGGAAATAGCTACCAAAAAAAGAACTTTCCAAGATAAAAGCTTGATATCTATGGAATGAAGAGGTTCAAACTGAACTCCTTGAAGAACCTTAAGAACCAAGTTTAAGCTCCATGGTGGAGCAACAGGTTTAAACACAGGCTTGATTCTAACTAAAGCCTGACAAAATACCTGAACGTCTGGAACATCTGCCAGACGCTTAACTAGCTGACAATCCTTTTTCCAAACCTTCTTGAAGAAAAGATAATATCCTAGCAATCCTGACCTTACTCCATGAGTAACCCTTGGATTCACACCAATAAAGATATCTACGCCATACCTTATGGTAAATTTTCCTGGTGACAGGCTTTCGTGCCTGTCTTAAGGTATCAATAACTGACTCGGAGAAGCCACGCTTTGGTAAAATCAAGCATTCAATCTCCAGGCAGTCAGCCTCAGAGAAATTAGATATGGATGGTTGAAAGGTCCCTGAAGTAGAAGGTCCTGTTTCAGAGGCAGAGACCATGGTGGAAAGGATGACATGTCCACTAGATCTGCATACCAGGTCCTGCATGGCCACGCAGGTGCTATCAGAATCACCGATGCTCTCTCCGGCTTGATCTTGGCAATCAGTCGAGGGAGCAGTGGAAACGGTGGAAACACATAAGCCAGGTTGAAAGACCAGGGCGCTGCTAGAGCATCTATCAGTGTCGCCTTGGGATCCCTGGACCTGGATCCGTAACACAGAAGCTTGGCGTTCTGGCGAGACGCCATGAGATCCAGTTCTGGTTTGCCCCAACGATGAATCAGTTGTGCAAATACCTCCGGATGGAGTTCCCACTCTCCCGGATGAAAAGTCTGACGACTTAGAAAATCCGCCTCCCAGTGCTCTACACCTGGGATATGGATAGCTGATAGGTGGCAAGAGTGAATCTCTGCCCAGAAAATTATTTTTGAAACTACTAACATCTCTAGGGAACTTCTCGTTCCCCCTTGATGGTTGATGTAAGCTACAGTTGTGATGTTGTCCGACTGAAATCTGATGTACCTCAGAGTTGCTAACTGAGGCCAAGCATGAAGAGCCTTGAATATCGCTCTTAGTTCCAGAATATTTAATGGAAGGAAAGACTCCTGTTGACTCCACGATCCCTGAGCCTTCAGGGAGTTCCAGACTGCACCCCAACCTAGAAGGCTGGCATCTGTCGTAACAATTGTCCAATCTGGCCTGCGAAAGGTCATACCTTTGGACAGATGGACCCGAGATAGCCACCAGAGAAGAGAATCCCTGGTCTCTTGGTCCAGATTCAGTTGAGGGGACAAATCTGTGTAATCCCCGTTCCACTGACTGAGCATGCATAGTTGCAGCGGTCTGAGATGTAAGAGTGCAAACGGCACTATGTCCATTGCCGCTACCATTAAGCCGATTACTTCCATACACTGAACCACCGAAGGGCGCGGAATGGAATGAAGAACCCGGCAGGAATTTAGAAGCTTTGATAACCTGGACTCCGTCAGGTGAATTTTCATTTCTACAGAATCTATCAGAGTCCCTAGAAAGGAAACTCTTGTGAGTGGGGATAGAGAACTCTTTTCCTCGTTCACTTTCCACCCATGCGACCACAGGAATGCCAGTACTACGTCCGTATGAGACTTGGCAATTTGGAAGTTTGACGCCTGTATCAGGATGTCGTCTAAATAAGGGGCTACTGCTATGCCCCGCGGCCTTAGGACCGCCATAAGCGACCCTAGAACCTTTGTAAAGATTCTTGGGGCTGTAGCTAATCCCAAGGGAAGAGCTACAACTGGTAATGCCTGTCTTGAAAGGCAAACCTGAGAAACCGATGATGAGCTTTGTGTATCGGAATGTGAAGATAAGCATCCTTTAGATCCACTGTAGTCATATATTGACCCTCCTGGATCAGTGGTAGGATGGTACGAATAGTTTCCATCTTGAACGACGGAACTTTGAGGAATTTGTTTAAGATCTTTAGATCCAAAATTGGTCTGAAGGTTCCCTCTTTTTTGGGAACCACAAACAGATTTGAGTAAAAACCCTGTCCCTGTTCCTCCTTTGGAACTGGATGGATCACTCCGATAACTAGGAGGTCTCGTACACAGTGTAAGAATGCCTCTCTCTTTATCTGGTGTGCAGATAATTGTGAAAGGTGAAATCTCCCTTTTGGGGGGGAAGCTTTGAAGTCCAGAAGATATCCCTGGGATATAATTTCCAACGCCCAGGGATCCTGAACATCTCTTGCCCACGCCTGGGCAAAGAGCAAAAGTCTGCCCCCTACTAGATCCGTTCCCAGATAGGGGGACGTTCCTTCATGCTGTCTTAGAGGCAGCAGCAGGCTTTTTTACCTGCTTACCTTTTTTCCAGGTCAGGTTTGGTCTCCAGACCGTCTTGGATTGAGCAAAAGTTCCCTCTTGTTTATTATTAGAGGAAGTTGATGCCGCACCTGCCTTGAAGTTTTGAATGGCACTAAAATTAGACTGTTTGGCCCTAGATTTGGACCTGTCCTGAGGAAGGGCATGACCTTTTCCTCCAGTGATATCAGCAATAATCTCCTTCAACCAGGCCCGAATAGGGTCTGCCCCTTGAAGGGAATGTTAAGTAGCTTAGATTTTGAAGTCACGTCAGCTGACCATGATCTAAGCCATAGCGCCCTGCGCGCCTGTATAGCAAAACCAGAATTCTTAGCCGTTAGTTTAGTCAAATGAACAATGGCATCAGAATAAAAGAATTGGCTAGCTTAAGTGCTCTAAGTTTGCCTAGTATGTCATCCAATGGAGTCACTACCTGTAAAGCCTCTTCCAGAGACTCAAACCAGTACGCCGCAGCAGCAGTGACAGGGGCAATGCATGCAAGGGGCTGTAGGATAAAACCTTGTTGAATAAATATTTTCTTAAAGTAACCTCTAATTTTTTAATCCATTGGATCTAAAAATAAAAAGAACAACTGTCCTCGACAGGGATAGTAGTACGCTTTACTAGAGTAGAAACTGCTCCCTCCACCTTAGGGACTGTCTGCCATAAGTCCCATGTGGTGGCGTCTATTGGAAACATTTTTCTAAAAATAGGAGGGGAAGAGAACGGCACACCTGGTCTATCCCATTCCTTATTAATAATTTCTGTAAACCTTTTAGGTATTTGGAAAAACATCAGTACACACCGGCACTGCAAAGTATTTATCCAGTCTACACAATTTCTCTGGCACTGCAATGGTATCACAGTCATTCAGAGCAGCTAAAACCTCCCTAAGCAAACACGCGGAGGTGTTCAAGCTTAAATTTAAATGTAGAAATATTAGAATCAGGTATCTTTCCTGAGTCATTAACATCACCCACTGAATGAAGCTCTCTTTCCTCAGCTTCTGCACATTGTGAGGCAGTATCAGACATGGTTCTTAAAGCGTCAGTATGCTCTGCATTTTGTCTCACCCCAGAGCTATCTCGCTTACCTCTAAGTTCAGGTAGTCTGGCTAATAGCGCTGACAGTGTATTATCCATGACTGCCACCATGTCTTGTAAAGTAAACGCTATGGGCGCCCTAGATGCACTTTGGCGCCATTTGAGCGTGAGTCCCTTAAGCGGGGAGTCAAAGGGTCTGACACGTGGGGAAAGTTAGTCGGCATAACTTCCCCCTCGTCAGATTCCTCTGGTGATAAATTTTTTAAAGACAGAAAATTATCTTTATTGCATAAAATGAAATCAGTACATTTGGTACACATTCTAAGAGGGGGTTCCACCATGGCTTTTAAACATAATAAACAAGGAGTTTCTTTTATGTCAGACATGTTTATACAGAATAGCAATGAGACTAGCAAGCTTGGAAAACATTTTAAATCAAGTTAACAAGCAAATATAAAAAACGGTACTGTGCCTTTAAGAGAAACAAATTTTGTCAGAACTTGAAAAACAGTGAAAAAATGCAGTAAATCAAACGAAATTTTTACATTGTGTATAATAAGCTAACAGAGCATTGCACCCACTTGCAAATGGATGATTAACCCCTTAGTTCAAAAAACGGATCAAAAAAACGAAATAGACGTTATTTAACAGTCACAACCAACTGCCACAGCAAGCTGTGGCCCTACCTTCCCCAATAAACGACTTTGGAAAGCCTTTGGGCCCTTTAGAGATGTCCTATAGCATTCAGAGGGCCTTTGAGGGAAGCTGGATGTCACAGTTTGTAATTTTAACTGCACCAACTGTAACTTTTATACTACAACAGTGGAAATTGTTTCTAGTCAAAATTTAAGCCAGCCATGTGGAAAAAACTAGGCCCCCAATAAAGTTTTATCACCAAAGCATATATAAAAACGATTAAACATGCAGCAAACGTTTTATATTGCAATATCATAAGGGTATTACCCCTGGGAGTAAGCATGATACCAGTCGTTATTAAATCACTGTATTCAGGCTTAACTTACATTAATCCGGTATCAGCAGCATTTTCTAGTGTTTTCCATCTCTAGAAAAAATTATAACTGCACATACCTGATAGCAGAGTAACCTGCACGCCATTCTCTCGCTGAAGTTTTACCTCATCTGTGTAATCCCCTCAGACATATGTGAGAACAGCAATGGATCTTAGTTACAACCTGCTAAGATCATAGAAACCTCAGGCAGATTCTTCTTCTATTTACTGCCTGAGATAAAATAGCACAACTCCGGTAACTATTTAAAAATAACAAACTTTTGATTGAAGAAAATAAACTAGCTATATTTAACCACTCTCTCCTACAACGTCCTTGCTTGTTGAGAGTTGCAAGAGAATGACTGGCTATGACAGTTAGGGGAGGAGCTATATTACAGCTCTGCTGTGGGTGTCCTCTTGCAACTTCCTGTTGGGAATGAGAATATCCCACAAGTAATGGATGATCCGTGGACTGGATACACCTTACAAGAGAAATAGTTGCGGGGGAGGCTGACCTGTCTCCAAATAAGCCTTGTGAATCAAAAGTTTTAACCAAGGAGCTAAAGAAACGACAGAAGTCTTCTGTCCTGACCTAGAGCCAGAATATTGAATGAACAAACTAGAAGTTTGTCTCAAGGCATTAGAAGCATCAATGTAATACTTCAATGCCCTAAGAACATCCAAATTATGCAAAGATCTTTCTGAAACAGATTTAGGATTAAGACACAAAAAAGGAACAAAAAATTCTCCGCTGATTTTATCAGCAGAAAAAACCTTTGGCAAGAAAAAAAGTAGACTGAGGTATGTGTGAGGTGGGAGCGGTTATACAGAACTCTTGGGATTTGGGAATCTTTGCCTCCTCCAAGTGGTAGGGAAGGTAATTCTCTGCATCTGTATGAAAGACATCCACATTTTTCCTTTTTTTTCTTCATTTTTTAATGATTGACAGAGCATACAATTTTAAAGTTAAAGGGGAGAGAGAGAGACAGAGAGAGAGAAAGAGAGAGAGAGAGTGAAAGAGACAGAGAGAGAAAGAGACAGAGAGAAAGAGAGAGAGCGAGAAAGAGCGAGAAAGAGAGAGAGCGAGAAAGAGAGAGAGAGAGAAAGAGAAAGCGAGAAAGAGAGAGAGAGAGAGAAAGAGAAAGCGAGAAAGACAAAGAGAGAAAGAGAGAGCGAGAAAGAGAGAGAGAGAAAGAAAGAGAGAGAGAGAGAGAAAGAAAGAGAGAGAGAGAGAGAGAGAAAGAAAGAAAGAAATAGTGTGAGTGAGTGAAGTGCATTGGAGCCCTTTCTGCAAAAAAAACATCAGCTAAAAGTAGAAATATGTATTTATGAATAAGTAGAACATATTCTTCTACGTGAAGAACATTGGAATGTAAAATATTCATATTTTCACGTTGGGTTAGCGCATAAGTAGGGTGTTTGTTTTTCCCCCACTGTTCTTGCTCCATTGACTTCTATGGGGGAATATGTTATTGATATTCTAAATTCTAAAGCGATATTCTAAATTCGGCTTTTACACGCATTGGGTTAGCGTGTGAGGGAGAACAGTTTACTTTGAACTTGTAATACGAGCGCTTCTTGACACACGCAATAAGCTTACTTCTAGAGAGTAAACGCTTAAGTGGGAGCGTTAAATACCGCTCCACTTGTAATCTGGCTAATGGTATTTTAGCAATAGCTACAAATACACAATAAAAAGACAATACAATAACACTTTATTTGAATTTGAAATGGGCAGTAGAATATTTTCTGGCTAACTTCAAAATTAATTCATTTTTCTCCGCCCTCTGTATCATGTGACAGCCATCAGCCAATCACAAAACGAATATATTTATATACTGTGCACTCTTGCACATGCTCAGTAGGAGCTGGAGCCTTAAAAAATGCTCATATAAAAAGAATGTGCACGTTTTAATAATGGACATATATTGGAAAGTTTTTTTAAATTGCATGCTTTATCTGAATCATGAAACTTGAATTTTGACTTTAGTGGCCCTTTAAAGAAATGAAAAGAAGGATGCAAAGTCTTCTGATATCGTTTGCAATATTATTTACTTACTTGTCCAAATAATTAGCAACTGAAGATTGTTCTTCTGAGGTTTCTGTGCTAGGAGACAGGAGTGCTTTCTTATTACTTTCATCTAATAAAAACAAACGATTATACAAACACATCAATTAGAATTATACCAATATCAAATGGCAAAATAAGAAACGGCAAGAAAAACAGTTAACGTAAACACAATATAATACTGGTAAGAAAATTGTTTCTAGTTGATTGTGACAGCTGCAGATAAAAACAACATTTATGCTTACCTGATAAATGTATTTATTTCTGGTTATATGGTGAGTCATCAATTACTGTTGGGATATCACTCCTTGCCAGCAGGAGGAGGCAAAGAGCACCACAACCAAGCTGTTAAGTATCACTTCCCTTCCCACCAACCCCAGTCATTCGACCGAAGGTAATGGAGAGAAAAAGAGTAACATGGTATAGAGGTGCCTGAGGTTTAGTAAAAAAAAAACTGTCTTAAATTACAGGGCGGGGCCGTGGACTCACCATATCCGGAAATAAATAAATGTATCAGGTAAGCATACATTTTGTTTTCTTTCCTAAGATATGGTGAGTCCACGGCATCATTACTGTTGGGAACCAATACCCAAGCTAGAGGACACAGATGATTAGGGAGGGATAAGACAGGTAGGCCTAAACAGAAGGCACCACTGCTTAAAGAACCTTTCTCCCAAAAGAAGCCTCAGCCAAGGCAAAAGTATCAAATATATAACATTTGGAAAAAGTATGCAGAGAAGACCTGGTTGCAGCTTTGCAAATCTGTTCCACAGACGCTTCCTTTTTGAAAGCCCAAGAAGAAGAGATGACCCTAGTAGAATGAGCCGTAATTCTCTCAGGAGGCTGCTGTCCAGCAGTCTCATAAGCAAAGCGAATTATACTTCTCAACCAGAGAGAAAGAGAAATAGCAGTAGCTTTCTGACCCTTACATTTCCCAGAGAAGCAAACAAACAGAGCAAAAGACTGGCGAAAATCCTTAGTCGCCTGCAGCTAGAATTTAAGAGCACGCACAACATACAGATTGTGCAACAAACGTTCCTTATGAGAAGAAGGATTAGGACAAAGGACAAAAGAGAAAGAACAACAATTTCTTGATTAATATTTTTACTCGAAACAACTTTAGGAAGAAAACATAACAGTATGAAGAACTGCATGATCGGTATGAAAGATAAGGCGAATCACACTGCAAAGCTGAGAGTTCTGAGACTCTCCGAGCAGAAGAAATAGTTGAAAGAAACCTTCCAAGATAACAACTTAATATCTATGGAATTCATCGGCTCAAATGAAGCCTGCTGCAAGACTCTAAGAACAAGGTTAAGACTCTAAGGAGGAGCAACAGACTTAAACACAGGCCTAATCCTGACCAAAGTCTGACAAAAAGATTGCACATCTGGCACGTCCGCCAGATGCTTATGCAACAAAATAGATAAAGCAGAATCTGACCCTTCAGGGTACTGGCTGACAAACCTTTCTCCAGAGCTTCCTGGAGAAAAGACAAAATCCTAAGAATCCTGACCCTACTCCAAGAGTAGCCCTTGGATTCACACCAATAAAGATATTTACGCCATACCTTATAATAAATCTTTCTAGTAACAGGCTTGCGAGCCTGAATCATAGTCTCAATGACCGATTCAGAAAAAACACGCTTAGACAGAACTAAGCATTCAATCTGCAAGCAGTCAGCTTCAGAGAAACGCGATTTGGATCAAGGAAGGCACCTTGAAGTAGAAGGTCCTTCTTTAGAGGCAATCTCCAAGATGGGAAAGACGACATCTCCACTAGATCCGCAAACCAAATCCTGTGAGGCCACGCAGGAGCTATTAGAATCACTGATGCCCTCTCCTCCTTGATACGAGCAATGACTCGTGGAAGAAGAGCAAATGGAGGAAACAGGTATGCCAGCCTGAACTCCCAAGGGACCGCCAGAGCATCTATAAGAGCGGCCTGAGGATTCCTTGACCTTGAACCATATCTTGGAAGTTTGGCATTCTGCTAAGACACCATAAGATCCAACTCCCGCATTCCCCATTTGAGGGTTAGGCTAGAGAACACCTCCGGATAAAGTTCCCACTCCCCGGGATGAAAAGTCTGTCTGCTCAGAAAATCCGCTTCCCAGTTGTCCACCCCTAGAATGTAGATGGCAGGTAGACAGAAATTGTGAGCTTCCGCCCACTGAACAATCCGCGCCACCTTGTTCAAGGCCAAGGAACTCTGAGTTCCTCCCTGGTGGTTGATGTAAGCCACTGAGGTGATATTGTCTGGCTGGAACCTGATAAACCGGGCTAAAGACAACTGAGGCCAAGCCACCAGAGCATTGAAGATCGCTCTCAACTCAAAGATATTTATGGGGAGAGCTGACTCCTCCCAAGTCCCTGCGCCCTTAACGAGTCCCAGACTGCTCCCCAGCCCAACAGGCTTGCGCCCGTGGTTACAATCACCCAAGAGGGTCTCCGAAAGCATGTTCCTTGTGACAAATGCTCCTGAGAAAGCCACCACGGAAGAGAGTCTCTCATTGACTGATCTAGATTTATCCTCTGAGACTAATCTGAATGGTCTCCGTTCCATGCATAATTGCAGAGCTCTCAAATGTAATCGAGCAAAAGGAATGATGTTCATGGAAGCGACCATCAGACAAATTACCTCCATGCATTGAGCTACTGATGGCCGAACAGTAGACTGAAGAGAGGCAAGAGAAGAGAATCTTGGATTTTCTGACCTCCGTCAGAAATATTTTCATTGATAGGGAATATATTATGGTCCCTATGAAAACCACCCTTGTAGCTGGAACAAGGGAACTCTTTTCCAGATTCACTTTCCATCCATGGGAACGTAGAAAAGATCTAAGTATGAGAGTTTGCTTGTTGAAAAGATTGCGCCTGAACCGAAATGTCGTCCAGATAAGGAGCCACTGCAATTCCCCGAGCCCTGACCACTGCCAAGAGAACCCCCAGAACCTTTGAGAAAATTCTGGGATCTGTAGCAAGACCAAACGAAAGAGCCACTGAAAATGTTTGTCTAGAAAGGCAAATCTTAGAAATTTGTGATTATCCCTGTGAATGGGAACATGAAAGTACGCATCCTTTAGATCTATGGTCGTCATGAACTGACCCACTTGCACTAGAGGAAGAATGGAGCGGATGGTCTCCATTTTGAAGGACAGTACCCTGAGAAATTTGTTTAGACACTTCAGGCCCCGAATTGGTCTGAAAGTTCCCTCTTTTTTTGAACCATAAACAAATTGGAATAGAAGCCTAGACCCTGTTCCTGGACTGGAACAGGGACTATTACTCCCAGGGAAAGGAGATCCTGAACAGATCTCAAGAATGTATCTCTTTTTATCTGGTCTGCAGATAATCTTGAGAGATGGAACTCTCTGGGAGGAAACATTTTAAATTCCAATTTGTAACCCTGGGATACTATGTCCACAGCCCAGGGATCTGGAACATCTCTTACCCATGCTTGAAAAAACTGAGAAAGTCTGCCCCCCACTTGATCCACTCTAGGATCGGGGGCAAACCCTTCATGCTGATTTTTGGAGCTGCGGGTTTCTTTAAATGCTTCCCCTTGCTCCAAGACTGACTGGGCTTCCAAGAAAATTTGGACTGTTCCTGCTTGGAAGAGGATGGGGAAGACTTACCTCTGAAGTTACGAAAGGAACGAAAATTACTCTGACGTCCTTTCGGCCTATTCTTCTTATCTTGAGGTTGAAAAGACCCCTTTCCACCCATCAATATCAGAAATAATTTCTGCTAGACCAGGTCCAAACAAGGGCTTGCCCTTGTAAGGGATCGCAAATAGCTTGACCTTAAAAGAAACATCTGCAGACCAAGATTTCAGCCACAATGCCCTGTGGCCTAGTACCGCAAAGCCAGATGTCTTAGCTGCTAGCCTAATCACCTGCAGGATAGCATCAGAGATGAAGGAATTAACTAATTCAAGAGCCTTAATCCTGTCTTGGATCTCATCCAAGGGAGTCTCTACCTGAAGGGAATCAGAGAAGGTGTCAAACCAGTAAGATGCAGCACTTGTCACAGTGGCAATACACACTGCCGGTTGCCATAGAAGGCCTTGATGAACATATATCCTCTTCAAAAACACCTCCAGCTTTTTATCCATAGGATCTATAAAAGAGCAGCTATCCTCAATAGGAATAGTAGTCCTCTTAGACAGAGTAGAAATAGCCCCTTCTAGCTTAGGAACCGTGTGCCATGGTTCCTGTATGGAGTCAGCAACTGGTAACATCCTCTTGAAAATAGGAGACGGGGAAAACGATACCCCCGGCTTCTCCCACTCCTGTGTAATAATATCCAGCGCACGGCCTGGAACCGGAAAAACCTCCTTAAAAGAAGGAACCTCAAAGTAACTATTAAGTTTACTTGATTTCATAGGACAATAACAGGGGTATCTTAATCATCCAAGGTAGCCAAAACCTCCTTTAACAATAAACAAAGGTGTTCAAGCTTAAATCTGAAGGAAACTCCTTCAGCTTCAGAAGAAAGAATTACACTATCCGTATCTGATATTTCTCCCTCAGAAAGACCTGATGAATCTTCCTCATATGATTTAAGAGGAATAACCATCTGAGAAACATTACTGGAGTCAGAAACCTTACTATCTGAATCTCTTTTCCTCTTGTGTTTCTCCTTTAATATAGGAAAGGCAACTAATGCCGCCGAAACCGCATAAGAAACTTGTGCGGCAATCTCCACTTTAAAATACACTCCACTAGGAGTCATAGAAGAACCACAGGGCACTGCTTGTGACTCTGTTGAGGCTAGGGACGTTACAGGAGGAGGAGGAGGATCCACCTGAACAACATCATCCTGAGAGACATAAGGCTCAACAAAAATAAAAATGTCTTTACATTGTAACGTCCTCTTAACACATGAGGATCAGGATTACATAGTTGAAGCAATCTGTGCTTCTAAACACAAAAGACAATCATTCATTTGCACAGAAACTTGCTCTACATCAGACATAATTCTAGAAAAAATGAATTTCCACCTGACAGGAAAAACAACAGCGATAGCTAGAAAACACTGCCACTTATAAGCTAGGGTATATTCACAACAATAAAAAATGTAAACTCAGGGAACCCCACATGTCAGTCCTGGCTGAGGAGCCTACCTACTCCTTAATTTCACCCGAACTCAAGAGAAGAGCGCAAATCCTTGCAGCCGACACCGCTCCATCTTACACTAAATCCGACGGAGAGTCATGTGACCGGGAAACAAACCACTGCGCCACATAGAAGGCGCAAAAGTACCTCCCTGGTTACACTGAAAATAGCATACTGACTATAATATAAAGCCCCTGAGGAAATACTAACAAGAAAAAACACACGCTAAGTACCCATGTTAGCAAATGTCAAATCATCACTGATGGCCAACAGAGTGTAAAAATAAGAACACCAGAAAAAAGTATAATAAAGTTAACTAACCCTTTCCCGTGCCTGCTCCATATCTAGTCTAATCCTTACTTAAAGGGACAGTATACTATAAAATTGTTTTTCCCTTAAAGTGAATGTAAATTTTGATGATAAAGTGCCCGGTTTTAAAAATTCGATTAAAAACAGGGACACTTTAATTCATCAAAATTTACATTTCACTCGTGTTGTGAAAATACTTACCTTTTAATCTTGACAGCCGCGCCAGCTTCCCCCAGTCGTCGCAAGCCTCTTCCTACGTCAGATATGATGGATCGGTCATCCTCCAATCACGGCTGCCCCCCAGGGGAATCAGTGTCTGATTCAAAGCCGTTATTAGAGGAAGCCAGATTCCTCATTTTAGACCCAGAAAGAGGCTTTGCGACGGGCGGAGGAAGCAATGCAGCGGCTGTCAAGATTAAAAGGTAAGTATTTTCACAACACGAGTGAAATGTAAATTTTGATGAATTAAAGTGCCCCTGTTTTAAATCGAATTTTAAAAAACGGGCACTTTATCATCAAAATTTACATTCACTTTAATGTGTTTCCAATTACTTTTTTTACCATGTATGAGATTTGCTTTTTTAAGGCTTATTTGTGTATATGAATTAGCTGATTTTGTGTTTTTAAGCCACAAACTAATAAACACAGCTTGGCCTCGAGGCCAAAAACTTTCAGGATGGGTGGGGATACCACAGGCTAAATAAACTAATTCAAATGCCAATATAAGGTTAATGGAAATACTTGGAAACAATTTAATACCATCCAGCAGGTAAAGTGGATCATTGGGAACAAATTAAAGGGGAGAACATTTTGAGTAAACTGTCCCTTTAAGGATTACCTTGACCCATAACAAAATATATGCAGGAGATAATTAAGTGAATAGTCTCCCCACCTGGAAGAAAAAGCACTTACCTGCCAAGTTAGCTGTCCGGCATGACAGCTCACTAGGTATGTAAGGACACAGTTCCTCACAGAGACCTGTATAAAAGAAAGAACAGAGTAAACCTACTCTGATTTTCTATACAAGGGCAGCAAAAATGTTAGGAAAGCATAGTACGGCCTACCTTACTAGTTCCTAACTGCTTGAAAGCCACCACTACCCTTAATGATAAGATTAATGTGGAGTACGGCTATACCCATAAAACTTGCTTGAAGTAACAATTCCATTTATTCAGACACCAAAAACTTCACCTCCATGACAAAGGCAAAGAGAATGACTGAGGTTGGTGGGAAGGAGAGTGATACTTAACAGCTTGGCTGTGGTGCTCTTTGCCTCCTCCTGCTGGCCAGGAGTGATATCCCAACAGTAATTGATGATGCCGTGGACTCACCATATCTTAGGAAAGAAATCATTGTCACTGATAGGATGATCATTTTTATTGCAAACATGACCCACTACCAATAAGTGCACGTGAATTTTATCTACTGTGCATGGTCTGAGTGCCAGTTACATCATGCAATGTATGTATGTATTGGGTACTTGTAAAGCGCGGCTAATCACCCGTAAGGGTCTCAAGGCGCTGCTCATTTCTCTTGCAAGATGTATCGAGTCCACGGATTCATCCATACTTGTGGGATATTCTCCTTCCTAACAGGAAGTGGCAAAGAGAGCACCCACAGCAGAGCTGTCTATATAGCTCCTCCCTTAGCTCCACCCCCAGTCATTCTCTTTTGCCTACTCTAAGTACTAGGAAGGGTAAAGTGAGTGTGGTGACAAAATGTTAGTTTTTATTTTCTCAAGCAAAAGTTTGTTATTTTAAATGGTACCGGTGTGTACTATTTACTCTCTGGCAGAAAAGGGATGAAGATTTC
This sequence comes from Bombina bombina, assembly GCF_027579735.1. Lineage (NCBI taxonomy): Eukaryota > Metazoa > Chordata > Amphibia > Anura > Bombinatoridae > Bombina > Bombina bombina. The sequence goes on along the minus strand of NC_069506.1, from coordinate 75,699,404 downwards.
TACAAGGAGGATGATGATCTTAGCACTTTGTAACTAAGATCCCCTGCTGTTCCCACAGAGGCTGAGGAGTACAGGAAAACTTCAGTTGGGGGAACGGTTTGCATGCTAAGCTGCATTGAGGTATGTTCAGTCAATTTTTTTCTATACAGACTGTGATAATTCTAGAAAAGGCTGGTAGTAACCCCATGAGGGAAGGGTAAGCTGTATTCTGACACTTAGTAGGGAATCCCAGCTTGCATAAAGGGCTCAGTTGTTACTGGTGAAACTTATAGGAAAAATGCTTTTTTATTGAAAACTTAACGTTTTTTGATGGACTTTCAGGAGACATTGTGGCTTATTTAAGGGTTATTAACCCACATGGTTAGGTTAGAAACACTTTGCTGTGTTTCTTTTAGGCCCCACTAACATCGAGTGAGGTGGGAGGGGCCTATTTTCGCGCCTCAGTTGCGCAGTTTCTTTTACACAGAAGACATCCAAACTGCTTCTCCAGTGGGTCCTGCTGTGTTTGAGGGCCTAAAAGAAGTTTTTTTCCCCACATATCTATCCTTAAGGGCAGGTAGGTGCCACAGCAGAGCTGTGGCAAGGTGCTGAACGTTTTTATACCGGTTTTTGACGTTTTGTCAATCCGGTTTTTACATTAAGGGGTTAATCATTTCTGGCTGCGCAAACTTACTAAGGCTTTATGATTCTACTGTAAAAATTTCGAAGATTTTACTGCTTTTTTACACTGTTTTGAGAGTTCAGAGTTTGTGCATCTTTTTTTCTTTTAAAGGCACAGTACCGTTTTTTTCTAAGTATTATTTACTTTGAATAAAGTGTTTTCCAAACTTGCTTGTTTCATTACTAGCCTGTTTAACATGTCTGACATCAAGGAAAATCCTTGTTCAATGTGTTTAGAAGCCATTGTGGAACCCCCTCTTAGAATGTGTCCCACTTGCACTGATATGTCTATAAATTATAAAGAGCATATTATATCACTTAAAAATATAGCAATAGATGATTCTCAGACAGAAAATGAGGGTATGCCATCTAGCTCTCCCCAATTGTCACAACCAGTAACGCCCGCACAAGTGACGCCAAGTACCTCTAGTGCGTCGACTTCATTTACTTTACAAGACATGGCCACAGTTATGAATACAACCCTCACAGAGGTTTTATCTAAACTGCCTGGGTTACAAGGAAAGCGTGACAGCTCTGGGTTAAGAACAAATGCTGAGCCTTCTGATGCTTTAGTAGCCGTATCCGATATACCCTCACAATGTTCTGAAGTAGGGGTAAGGGATTTGCTATCTGAGGGAGAGATTTCTGATTCAGGAAAGACGCTCCCTCAGACAGATTCTGATATGACGGCCTTTAAATTTAAGCTTGAACACCTCCGCTTGTTGCTCAGGGAGGTATTAACGACTCTGGATGATTGTGACCCTATAGTGGTCCCAGAGAAATTGTGTAAAATGGACAAATACTTAGAGGTTCCTGTTTACACTGATGTTTTTCCAGTCCCTAAGAGGATTGCGAATATTGTTACTAAGGAGTGGGATAGACCAGGTATACCGTTCGCTCCCCCTCCTGTTTTTAAGAAAATGTTTCCCATATCTGACACCATGCGGGACTCATGGCAGACGGTTCCTAAGGTGGAGGGAGCTATTTCTACTCTCGCTAAGCGTATAACTATACCTATCGAAGACAGTTGTGCTTTCAAAGATCCTATGGATAAAAAATTAGAGGGTCTCCTAAAGAAAATTTTTGTTCATCAAGGTTTTCTTCTCCAACCTATTGCGTGCAATGTTCCTGTAACTACTGCAGCTGCTTTCTGGTTCTAGGCTCTAGAAGAGGCTCTTCAGATGGAAACTCCATTAGAGGATATTATGGATAGAATTAAGGCTCTTAAGTTGGCTAATTCTTTCATTACAGCTGCCGCTTTTCAACTGGCTAAATTAGCGGCAAAGAATTCAGGTTTTGCCATTTTAGCACACAGGGCGTTATGGCTTAAGTCCTGGTCTGCTGATGTGTCATCCAAATCTAAACTTTTGAACATCCCTTTCAAAGGAAAGACCCTATTCGGGCCTGAACTGAAAGAGATTATTTCAGACATCACTGGAGGGAAAGGCCATGCCCTCCCCCTCAGGATAAAACAAATAAAATGAGGACCAAACAAAATAATTTTCGTTCCTTTCGGAACTTCAAGGGTGGTCCCGCTTCAGCTTCCCCTGCTGCAAAGCAAGAGGGGAATTTTGCCCAATCCAAGTCAGTCTGGAGACCTAACCAGGCTTGAAACAAGGGTAAACAGGCCAAGAAGCCTGCAGCTGCCTCCAAGACAGCATGAAGGGGTAGCCCCCGATCCGGGACCGGATCTAGTAGGGGGCAGACTCTTTCTCTTTGCTCAGGGTTGGGCAAGAGATGTTCACGATTCCTGGGCTTTAGAAATTGTGTCCCAGGGATATTTTCTGGACTTCAAAGACTCCCCCCAGGGGGAGATTTCACATTTCTCAATTGTCTGCAAACCAGACAAAGAGAGAGGCGTTCTTACGCTGTGTAGAAGACCTACATACCATGGGAGTGATCCGCCCAGTTCCAAAAGCGGAACAAGGGCTAGGGTTTTACTCAAACCTGTTTGTGGTTCCCAAAAAAGAGGGAACTTTCAGACCAATCTTGGATCTCAAAATTCTAAACAAATTCCTCAGAGTACCATCATTCAAGATGGAGACTATTCGGACTATTCTACCTCTGATCCAGGAGGGTCAATATATGACTACCGTGGACTAAAAGGATGCGTATCTACACATTCCTATTCACAGAGATCATCATCAATTCCTCCGATTCGCCTTTCTGGACAGGCATTACCAGTTTGTGGCCCTTCCCTTCGGGTTGGCCACGGCTCCCAGAATTTTCACGAAGGTGCTAGGGTCCCTCTTGGTGGTCCTAAGACCGCGGGGCATAGCTGTGGGGCCTTATCTAGACATCTTAATTCAGGCGTCGACTTTCCAGTTAACCAAGTCTCACACGGACATCGTGTTGGCTTTTCTAAGATCTCACGGGTGGAAGGTGAACATAAAAAAAAGAGTTATCTCTTCCCTCTCACAAGAGTTTCCTTCCTAGGGACTCTGATAGACTCGGTAGAAATGAAAATATTTCTGACGGAGGTCAGAAAATCAAAACTCCTAACCACTTGCCGAGCTCTTCATTCCATTCCTCGGCCATCAGTGGCTCAGTGTATGGAGGTAATCGGACTCATGGTAGCGGCAATGGACATAGTTCCTTTTGCCCGCCTACACCTCAGACCACTGCAACTATGCATGCTCAAACAGTGGAATGGGGATTATGCAGATTTATCTCCTCAAATACATCTGGATCAGGAGACCAGAGATTCTCTTCTCTGGTGGATGTCTCAGGACCACCTGTCTCAGGGAATGTGTTCCCGCAGGCCAGAGTGGCTCATAGTAACGACAGATGCCAGCCTGCTGGGCTGGGGTGCAGTCTGGAACTCCCTAAAAGCACAGGGCTTATGGTCTTGGGAGGAAACTCTCCTCCTGATAAACATTCTAGAACTGAGAGCGATAGTCAATGCGCTTCAGGCGTGGCCTCAGCTAGCTGCGGCCAAATTAATCAGATTTCAGTTGGACAACATCACGACTGTAGCTTATATCAATCATCAAGGAGGAACACAGAGTTCTCTAGCGATGATGGAGGTAACCAAAATAATCCGATGGGCAGAGATTCACTCTTGCCATCTTTCAGCAATCCATATCCCAGGGGTAGAGAACTGGGAGGCGGATTTTCTAAATCGTCAGACTTTTCATCCGGGGGAGTGGGAGCTCCATCCGGAAGTACTTGACCAGCTGACTCAGCTATGGGGCACACCAGAATTGGATCTGATGGCGTCCCGTCAGAACGCCAAGCTTCCTTGTTACGGGTCCAGGACCCGGGATCCCCAGGCAGTACTGATAGATGCTCTAGCAGTGCCCTGGTCCTTCAATCTGGCCTATGTATTTCCACCGTTTCCTCTCCTCCCACGTCTGGTTGCCAGAATCAAGCAGGAGAGAGCTTCGGTGATTCTGATAGCACCTGCGTGGCCACGCAGGACTTGGTATGCAGACCTAGTGGACATGTCATCTGTTCCACCGTGGACTCTGCCGATGAGGCAGGACCTTCTAATCCAAGGTCCATTCAAGCATCCAAATCTAATTTCTCTGCGTCTGACTGCTTGGAGATTGAACGCCTGATTTTATCAAATCGTGGTTTCTCTGAGTCGGTCATTGATACCCTGATTCAAGCTAGAAAGCCTGTCACCAGGAAAATTTATCATAAGATATGGTGAAAATATCTTTGTTGGTGTGAATCCAAGGGTTACTCATGGAGTAAGATTAGGATTCCTAGGATATTGTCTTTTCTCCAAGAAGGATTGGAGAAGGGATTATCAGCTAGCTCCTTAAAAGGCAGATATCTGCTTAGTCTATTCTTTTACACAAGCGTCTGGCAGATGTCCCAGACGTTCAGGCGTTTAGTCAGGCTTTAGTCAGAATCAAGCCTGTATTTAAACCCATTGCTACGCCATGGAGCCTAAACTTAGTTCTTAAAGTTCTTCAAAGAGTTCCGTTTGAACCTATGCATTCCATAGATATTAAGCTTCTATCTCAGAAAGTTCTGTTTTTAGTAGCTATCTCTTCGGCTCGAAGAGTTTCTGAGTTATCTGCTTTACAGTGTGACTCACCTTATTTTGTTTTCCATGCAGATAAGGTGGTTTTGCGTACCAAACCTGGATTCCTTCCTAAGGTTGTTTCTAATAAGAATATCAATCAGGAAATTGTTGTTCCTTCGCTGTGTCCTAATCCTTCTTCAAAAAAGGAACGTCTGTTGCACAATCTTGATGTGGTTCGTGCTTTAAAGTTCTACATACAAGCAACTAAAGATTTCCGTCAAACATCTTCATTGTCTGTTGTTTATTCTGGTAAGCGGAGAGGTCAAAAGGCTACGGCTACCTCTCTTTCTTTTTGGGTGAAAAGCATCATCCGTTTGGCTTATGAGACTGCTGGCCAGCAGCCTCCTGAAAGGATTACTGCTCATTCTACTAGAGCAGTGGCTTCCACATGGGCTTTTAAAAATGAGGCTTCTGTTGAACAGATTTGTAAGGCGGCGACTTGGTCTTTGCTTTATACTTTTTCCAAATTTTACAAATTCGATACTTTTGCTTCTTCGGAGGCTATTTTTGGGAGAAAGGTTCTGCAAGCAGTGGTGCCTTCCGTTTAAGGTACCTGTCTTGTCCCTCCCTTCATCCGTGTCCTAAAGCTTTGGTATTGGTATCCCACAAGTATGGATGAATCCGTGGACTCGATACATCTTGCAAGAGAAAACAGAATTTATGCTTACCTGATAAATTTCTTTCTCTTGCGATGTATCGAGTCCATGGCCCGCCCTGTCTCTTTAAGACAGGTAGTATATTTTTATTCAAAAAACTTCAGTCACCTCTGCACCCTATAGTTTCTCCTTTTCCTTCCTAGCCTTCGGTCGAATGACTGGGGGGGTGGAGCTAAGGGAGGAGCTATATAGACAGCTCTGCTGTGGGTGCTCTCTTTGCCACTTCCTGTTAGGAAGGAGAATATCCCACAAGTATGGATGAATCCGTGGACTCGATACATCCCAAGAGAAAGAAATTTATCAGGTAAGCATAAATTCTGTTTTTATCAACCTCGGAAGGATGAAAGGCTGAGTGAACCTCGCCGGGGATCGAACCTGCAACCCTTGGGTTGCTACAGAGCTCAGCCACACTGCCTTAGCATGCTGAGCTATCTGTCCGGCATCATGCAACATGTCACCAGCTTATAGTGCACCCAGTCTACACCCGTACAGGTAGCAGGTCCTGTGAATGTTAAAGGGACAGTAAAATATTGGTAAATGCTGGCCATTTTACAGATGAAAAATATTTGCAGCAAACAAGCTATTAAAGGGGGAGTAAACACTTTATTACGCTGTTTTTTGCAGCCTTGAAATAAATTAATATACTAGGTGATTGTGAAAACATTTTTGAAAGCATTAACACCTTGTTTGCTGCAATATTCTTTTAAAAGCCAAGCTCCGCCCAATATTTGCCTTATTTAGAGGAGCCAATTGGTACTTGTTACTGAAGTAGACACAGTTGGGCACTGTCATTTTATTAACAAAAGTTCCACTGTTTTGTAGTTTCTTATCGGATAATCTATAATTAAACCAATAAGAGGCATATATGGTAGGGTTGCAATTGGTAAAACTTTTAATTCTAATATATATTGTTACAGGAAAAGGGGTCAAATTAAATAATATAAGTATTTCTCTTGTAAGGTGTATCCAGTCCACGGGTTCATCCATTACTTGTGGGATATTCTCCTTCCCAACAGGAAGTTGCAAGAGGACACCCACAGCAGAGCTGTCTATATAGCTCCTCCCCTAACCCCCACCCCCACTCATTCTCTTGCAACTCTCGACAAGATAGGAAGTCTCAAGAGATATGTGGTGACTTTTTAGCTTCAATAAAGAGTTTGTTATACCTTCAATCAAGAGTTTGTTATTTTTAAACGGTACCGGCGTTGTACTGTTTTACTCTCAGGCAGAAATTAGAAGAAGAATTCTGCCTGGAGGTTGATGATCTTAGTGGTTTGTAACTAAGATCCATTTCTGTTCTCACACATAACTGAAGAGTATGGGAAAACTTCAGTTGGGGGAACGGTCTGCAGATTACCTGCTTTGAGGTATGTTCAGTATTTTTATTTTTAGAGATGAATAAGTTCTAGAAAATGCTGACAGAGCCTTGTGTATTTGAGGTAAGCTAGATGCAGTGATTTAACAACAACTGGGATCATGCTTACAAAACAGGGTAATACTCATGTTAATACTCATATTACTTAGTGACAAAATGTTTACATGTTTGCATAAATAGAACGTTTTTTTCTCTGAGGGAGATAAGTCTTTATTTGGGGCCTAGTTTCCACATGGCTAGTCAGATACTCCTAGGAGTACTTTCTTAAGGCCCCTCTGACATCCAGTACATGGTGGAAGGGGCCTATTTTCGGGCTCTAGATGCGCAGTCTCCTTCAGACTGAGACATCCAGCTTCCCTAGAGGAGTCCTCTGGCATCTGAGGACCATCATAAAGGGTTTATTTCTTCACTAAATCGTATTTGAGGGCAGGTAGGAGCCTCAGCAGAGCTGTGGCAAGGGGCTCAACTGTCTTACCGGTGGTTGACGTTTTTTAAATCCAGTTTGGGGGCTAAGGGGTTAATCATCCATTTGCAAGTGGGTGCAATGTTGCTTTAGTCCCTTACACATACTGTAAAAATTTCGAAGACTTTACTGTATTTTTACACTGTTTTGCAGTTTAAGTGCTAGTTTTTTTCTCTTAAAGGCACAGTAACATTTTTGCTTAATTGCGGTTTCACCTTTATTAAAGTGTTTTCCAAGCTTGCTTGTCTCATTACTAGTCTGTTAAACATGTCTGACATAGAGGAAACTCCTTGTTCAATATGTTTGGATTGTGGAACCCCCTCTTAGAATGTGTACCAAATGTACTGAAATTTCTATAAACTATAAAGACCATATTATGGCGCTTAAAAATTTATCTCCAGAGGATTCTCTGACTTAAAAAAGGGAGATTATGCCATCTAGCTCTCCCCATGTGTCAGAACCTATAACTCCCGCTCAAATGACGCCAAGTACATCTAGCGCGTCTAATTCTTTTACCTTACAGGACATGGCCGCAGTTATGAATGCTACCCTCTCAGAGGTATTGTCCAAACTGCCAGGGTTACAAGGAAAGCGAGACAGCTCTGGGGCTAGAACAAATACAGAGCTTTCTGACGCTTTAATACCTGTGTCCGATATACCCTCACAATACTCAGAAGCCGAGGCAGGAGAGCTTCTATCTGTGGGTGACATTTCAGATTCAGGGAAGGCGTTGCTTCAGTCTGATTCTGAAATGACAACGTTTAAATTTAAGCTTGAACACCTCCGCTTATTGCTTAGGGAGGTTTTAGAGACTCTGGATGACTGTGAACCCATTGTAGTTCCAGAGAAATTGTGTAAGATGGACAAATACTTTGCAGTGTCTGTTTACACTGATGTGTTTCTAGTCTCTAAGAGATTTTCGGAAATTATTACTAAGGAATGGGATAGACCAGGTGTGCCGTTCTCTCCCCCTCCTGCTTTTAAAAAGATGTTTCCCATAGATGCCGCCACATGGGACTCGTGGCAGACGGTCCCTAAGGTGGAGGGAGCAGTCTCTACCCTAGCTAAGCGCACAACTATCCCTGTCGAGGACAGTTGTGCTTTCCTAGATCCTATGGATAAAAAATTGGAGGGTCTCCTTAAGAAAATTTTTATACATCAAGGTTTTATTCTCCAGCCTCTTGCATGCATTGCCCCAGTTACTGCTGCAGCGGCTTTCTGGTTCGAGTCTCTTGAGGAGGCTCTACAGGTGGAGACCCCGTTAGATAATATTTTAGACAGGATTAAAGCTCTTAAGTTAGCTAATTCCTTTATCTCTGACGCCGTTTTTCATTTAGCCAAGCTAATGGCTAAGAATTCAGGTTTTGCCATTCTGGCTCGTAGGGCGCTATGGCTTAAGTCCTGGTCAGCAGACGTTACTTCAAAGTCTAAGCTTCTTAACATCCCCTTCAAGGGACAGACCCTTTTCGGGCCTGGTCTGAAGGAGATCATTTCTGATATTACCGGAGGAAAAGGTCACGCCCTTCCTCAGGATAGGTCCAATAAGTTAAGGACCAAACAGAATAATTTTCGTTCCTTTCGAAACTTCAAGAGTGGCGCAGCTTCAGCTTCCTCTAATGCAAAACAAGAGGGAAATTTCGCCCAGTCCAAACCAGTCTAGAGACCTAACCAGGCTTGGAACAAGGGGAAGCAGGCCAAAAAACCTGATGCTGCCTCTAAGACAGCATGAAGGAGTAGCCCCCGATCCGGTACCGGATCTAGTAGGGGGCAGACTTTCTCTCTTCGCTCAGGCTTGGGCAAGAGACGTCCAGGATCCCTGGGCACTAGAGATTGTTTCCCAGGGATATCTTCTGGAATTCAAAGGTTCATCTCCAAAGGGGAGATTTCACCTCTCACAACTATCTGCAAACCAGATAAAGAGAGAGGCATTCTTACGTTGCGTTCAAGACCTTCTGGTTATGGAAGTGATCCACCCAGTTCCAAGGGAGGAACAGGGGCAGGGTTTCTATTCAAACCTGTTTATAGTTCCCAAAAAAGAGGGAACGTTCAGACCAATCTTGGATCTCAAGATCCTAAACAAATTTCTCAGGGTCCCATCTTTCAAGATGGAGACAATCCGAACCATCCTCCCTATGATCCAGGAGGGTCAATATATGACTACCGTGGACTTAAAGGATGCTTATCTCCACATTCCGATTCACAGAGATCATCATCAGTTCCTCAGGTTCGCCTTCCTAGACAGGCATTACCAGTTTGTGGCTCTTCCCTTCGGGTTAGCCACGGCGCCAAGAATCTTTACGAAGGTTCTAGGGTCTCTACTGGCGGTTCTAAGGCCGCGGGGCATAGTGGTGGCTCCTTACCTAGATGACATCCTGATCCAGGCGTCGACTTTTCAAATCACCAAGTCCCATACGGACATTGTTTTGGCCTTTCTGAGGTCTCACGGGTGGAAGGTGTACAGAGAAAAGAGTTCACTCTCCCCTCTCACAAGAGTTTCCTTCCTAGGAACTCTGATAGATTCAGTAGAAATGAAAATTTTTCTGACAGAGGTCAGGATATCAAAGCTTCTAACTTCTTGCCGTGCTCTTCATTCCACTTCTCGGCCGTCAGTGGCTCAGTGTATGGAAATGATCGGCCTGATGGTAGCGGCAATGGACATAGTTCCGTTTGCCCGCCTACATCTCAGACCACTGCAACTTTGCATGCTCAATCAGTGGGATGGGGACTACACAGATTTGTCTCCTCTGTTAAATCTGGATCAAGAGACCAGGGATTCTCTTCTCTGGTGGTTATCTCGGGTCCATCTGTCCAGGGGAATGACTTTCCGCAGGCCAGAGTGGACTATAGTGATGACAGATGCCAGACTTCTGGGCTGGGGCGCAGTCTGGAATTCCCTGAAGGCTCAGTGTTCGTGCACTCAGGAGGAGGCCCTCCTTCCGATAAACATTCTGGAGCTAAGAGCGATATTCAATGCTCTTCAGGCTTGGCCTCAACTGGCTGAGGTCAGATTCATCCGATTTCAGTTGGACAATATCACGACTGTAGCCTATATAAACCATCAGGGGGGAACAAGGAGTCCCCTGGCAATGATGGAGGCTTCTAAGATAATTCTTTGGGCAGAGATTCACTCTTGCCATCTCTCAGCTATCCATATCCCAGGAGTAGAGAACTGGGAGGCGGACTTTTTAAGTCGGCAGACTTTTCATCCGGGGGAGTGGGAGCTCCATCCGGAGGTATTTGCCCAGCTGATTCAACTATGGGGCAAACCAGAACTGGATCTGATGGCGTCTCGTCAGAACGCCAAGCTTCCTCGTTACGGGTCCAGGTCAAGGGATCCCCATGCAACGCTGATAGATGCTCTAGCAGTGCCCTGGTCCTTCAGCCTGGCTTATGTGTTTCCACCATTTCCTCTCCTCCCTCGTCTGATTGCCAAGATCAAGCAGGAGAGAGCTTCGGTGATTTTGATAGCACCTGCATGGCCACGTAGGACTTGGTATGCAGATCTGGTGGACATGTCATCCTTTCCACCATGGACTCTGCCGCTGAGGCAGGACCTTCTACTCCAAGGTCCATTCAAACATCCAAATCTAATTTCTCTGCGTCTGACTGCTTGGAGATTGAACGCTTGATTTTATCAAAAAGTGATTTCTCCGAGTCGGTCATTGATACCTTGATTCAGTCTCAAAAGCCTGTCACCAGGAAAATCTATCATAAGATATGGTGTAAATATCTTCATTGGTGTGAATCCAAGGGTTACTCATGGAGTAAGGTCAGGATTCCTAGAATATTATCTTTTCTCCAAGACGGATTGGAAAAGGGATTATCGGCTAGTTCCTTAAAGGGACAGATTTCTGCTCTGTCTATTCTTTTGCATAAGCGTCTGGCTGATGTTCCAGACGTTCAGGCGTTTTGTCAGGCTTTGGTTAGAATCAGGCCTGTGTTTAAACCTGTTGCTCCGCCATGGAGTTTAAATTTAGTTCTTAAAGTTCTTCAAGGGGTTCCGTTTGAACCTTTGCATTCCATAGATATTCTCTTGTGGTGTATCCAGTCCACGGCCCGCCCTGTCACTTTAAGGCAGGTGTTTTTATTTTTAAAATTACAGTCACCACTGCACCCTATAGTTTCTCCTTTTTCTTACTTGTCTTCGGTCGAATGACTGGAGGTGGGGGTTAGGGGAGGAGCTATATAGACAGCTCTGCTGTGGGTGTCCTCTTGCAACTTCCTGTTGGGAAGGAGAATATCCCACAAGTAATGGATGACCCGTGGACTGGATACACCACAAGAGAAAGAAATTTATCAGGTAAGCATAAATTTTGTTATTACAAAGTTGCTTTACTATGCATCAGTAAACACATTATACTGCAATCTCAAAGTGTGAAATGCCCATTTAAAATGAATCATTCTAGGATTGAAATTTAGAATGATATTAATTCTTAAAGGGACATAAACCTCAAATTGTTTATTTCAAGATTCAGAGCATGTAATCTTAAACAACTTTCCAATTTACTTCCGTTATAAAATGTGCTTCATTCTTTAGTTATCCATTGTTAAAGGTGCAGCAATGCACTACTGGGAGCTAGCCAAACCCACTGGTTGAGCCAAAGACAAGAGGCATATAAGTGCAGCCACCAATCAGCAGTTATCTCCCATTAGAGCATTGCTACTCTTGAGCCTACCTAGGTATGCTTTTCATTAAAGGATACCAAAAGAACAATACAAATTAGATGATAAAAGTAAACTAGAACTTTTTTTTTTTCAAACTGCATGCTCTATCTGAATCATGAAAGAAAAAATTTGTTATGTCGCTTTAAAAATATCAGAGCATAGCAGATTTGTTAACAGGCCAGATATTCATTGTATCTTAACTAGGGCACAGGTGAAATAATCAGCTGATCAGTAACCATGGTTACTAACCTGCTCTTACCCATCAGATGATTATATCACCTGTGCTCAAGTTAAGATATAATGAATATCTGGCCTGTTAAGGGTCCTGAGGACTGGACTTGAGAAACACTGATTTAAAGTATGCTAGGGTTTGAACGACAGTTAAGAACATGAACCAAACAGAATTCTGTATGTGTTTAAATCTGCGCTAGTAGAGTGCTGAAGGTGCTTTATTATAGAGCATTTTTTAAACATTTTATACACTCACTCACACTTAACAAATTCTTTTATCCTTTTCTAAATGGTATCTGTTGACTTTTTATAATATATTACAGTGTTTTCCACAAATCATTTTGCCAGTCGGATGGCATTAAAAAGTAGCAGATTGGGGGCCGAGTAATACTTTCTAATACTATACTATAACACTTTTTACTATCCAAAGCACATATAAATTGCATAATTAAAACATAATTTATGCTTACCTGATAAATTTATTTCTCTTGTAGTGTATCCAGTCCACGGATCATCCATTACTTATGGGATATTCTCCTTCCCAACAGGAAGTTGCAAGAGGATCACCCACAGCAGAGCTGCTATATAGCTCCTCCCCTCACTGCCATATCCAGTCATTCGACCGAAACAAGCCGAGAAAGGAGAAACCATAGGGTGCAGTGGTGACTGTAGTTTAATTAAAATTTAGACCTGCCTGAAAAGGACAGGGCGGGGCCGTGGACTGGATACACTACAAGAGAAATAAATTTATCAGGTAAGCATAAATTATGTTTTCTCTTGTTAAGTGTATCCAGTCCACGGATCATCCATTACTTGTGGGATACCAATACCAAAGCTAAAGTACACGGATGATGGGAGGGACAAGGCAGGAACTTAAACGGAAGGAACCACTGCCTGTAGAACCTTTCTCCCAAAAACAGCCTCCGAAGAAGCAAAAGTATCAAATTTGTAAAATTTGGAAAAAGTATGAAGGGAAGACCAAGTTGCAGCCTTGCAAATCTGTTCAACAGAGGCCTCATTTTTAAAGGCCCAGGTGGAAGCCACAGCTCTAGTTGAATGAGCTGCAATCCTTTCAGGAGGCTGTTGTCCAGCAGTCTCATAGGCTAAACGGATTATACTCCGAAGCCAAAAAGAAAGAGAGGTTGCCGAGGCCTTCTGACCTCTCCTCTGTCCAGAGTAAACAGCAAACAGGTTAGATGTTTGGCGAAAATCTTTAGTAGCCTGTAAGTAAAACTTCAAGGCACGGACTACGTCTAGATTATGCAAAAGACGTTCCTTCTTTGAAGAAGGATTAGGACATAATGATGGAACAACAATCTCTTGATTGATATTCTTGCTAGAAACCACCTTAGGTAAAAACCCAGGTTTTGTACGCAGAACAACTTTATCTGAATGAAAGATCAGATAAGGAGAATCACAATGTAAGGCAGATAACTCCTAGACTCTTCGAGCCGAGGAAATAGCCATCAGAAAAAGAACTTTCCATGAAAGAAGTTTGATATCAATAGAATGAAGGGGTTCAAACGGAACCCCTTGAAGAACTTTAAGAACCAAGTTTAAGCTCCATGGAGGAGCAACAGGTTTAAACACAGGCTTAATTCTAACTAAAGCCTGACAAAATGCCTGAACATCTGGAACTTCTGCCAGACGCTTGTGTAAAAGAATAGACAGAGCAGAAATCTATCCCTTTAAAGAACTAGCTGATAATCCTTTGTCCAAACCCTCTTGGAGGAAGGACAATATCCTAGGAATCCTAACCCTACTCCATGAGTAATTCTTGGATTCACACCAATGAAGATATTTACGCCATATCTTGTGGTAAATTTTCCTGGTGACAGGCTTTCGTGCCTGTATTAAGGTATCAATTACTGACTCGGAAAAGCCATGCTTTGATAGGATCAAGCGTTCAATCTCCATGCAGTCAGTCTCAGAGAAAGTAGATTCGGATGATTGAAAGGACCTTGTATTAGAAGGTCTTGTCTCAGAGGCAGAGTCCATGGTGGAAAGGATGACATGTCCACTAGGTCTGCATACCAGGTCCTGCGTGGCCACGCAGGCGCTATCAATATCACCGATGCTCTTTCCTGTTTGATTTTGGCAATCAGACGAGGGAGCAGAGGAAACGGTGGAAACACACAAGCCAGGTTGAAGAACCAAGGCGCTGCTAGAGCATCTATCAGTGCCGCTTCTGGGTCCCTGGACCTGGATCCGTAACAAGGAAGCTTGGCGTTCTGGCGAGACGCCATGAGATCCAATTCTGGTTTGCCCCAACGGAGAACCAATTGAGCAAACACCTCCGGATGGAGTTCCCATTCCCCCGGATGAAAAGTCTAACGACTTAGAAAATCCGCCTTCCAGTTCTCTACACCTGGGATATGGATCGCTGACAGGTGGCAAGAGTGGGACTCTGCCCAGCGAATTATCTTGGAGACTTCTGACATCGCTAGGGAACTCCTGGTTCCCCCTTGATGGTTGATGTAAGCCACAGTCGTGATGTTGTCCGACTGAAATCTGATGAACCTCAGTGTTGCTAGCTGAGGCCAAGCCAGAAGAGCATTGAATATTGCTCTTAACTCCAGAATATTTATTGGGAGGAGTTTCTCCTCCTGAGTCCATGAACCCTGAGCCTTCAGGGAGTTCCAGACTGCATCCCAACCTAGAAGGCTGGCATCTGTTGTTACAATTGTCCAATCTGGTCTGCGAAAGGTCATACCCTTGGACAGATGGGACCGAGATAACCACCAGAGAATAGAATCTCTGGTTTCCTGATCCAGATTTAGTGGAGGGGACAAATCTGTGTAATCCCCATTCCACTGATTGAGCATGCATAATTGCAGCGGTCTGAGATGCAGGTGCGCGAATGGCACTATGTCCATCGCCGCTACCATTAAGCCGATTACTTCCATGCACTGAGCCACCGTGGGGCGCGGAATGGAGTGAAGAACACGACAAGCATTTAGAAGTTTTGATAACCTGGACTCCGTCAGGTAAATTTTCATTTCTACAGAATCTATAAGAGTCCCTAAGAAGGAGACTCTTGTGAGTGGAGATAGAGAACTCTTTTCTTCGTTCACTTTCCACCCATGCAACCTCAGAAATGCCAGAACTATCTCTATATGAGATTTGGCAATTTGAAAGCTTGACGCCTGTAACAGGATATCGTCCAGGTAAGGAGCCACCGCTATGCCTCGCGGTCTTAGGACCGCCAGAAGTGAGCCCAGAACCTTTGTAAAAATTCTTGGGCTGTAGCCAACCCGAATGGAAGAGCTACAAATTGGTAATGCCTGTCTAGAAAGGCAAACCTCAGGAACTGATGATGATTCTTGTGAATCGGAATGTGAAGGTAGGCATCCTTTAAGTCCACTGTGGTCATGTACTGACCCTCTTGGATCATGGGTAAAATGGTTCGAATAGTTTCCATCTTGAATGACGGAACTCTGAGGAATTTGTTTAGGATCTTTAAATCCAAAATTGGTCTGAAGGTTCTCTCTTTTTTGGGAACCACAAACAGATTTGAATAAAACCCCTGTCCTTGTTCCGTCCGCGGAACTGGATGGATCACTCCCATTACAAGGAGATCTTGTACACAGCTTAGGAATGCCTCTTTCTTTATCTGGTTTGCAGATAATCTTGAAAGGTGAAATCTCCCTTGTGGAGGAGAAGCTTTGAAGTCCAGAAGATATCCCTAAGATATGATCTCCAACGCCCAGGGATCCTGAACATCTCTTGCCCACGCCTGGGCGAAGAGAGAGAGTCTGCCCCCTACTAGATCCGTTGTCGGATAGGGGCCGCTCCTTCATGCTGTCTTAGAGGCAGCAGCAGGCTTTCTGGCCTGCTTGCCCTTGTTCCAGGACTGGTTAGGTTTCCAGGCCTGCTTGGATTGAGCAAAATTTCCCTCTTGTTTTGAAGCAGAGGAAGTTGATGCTGCACCTGCCTTGAAATTTCGAAAGGCACGGAAATTAGACTGTTTGGCCTTTGATTTGGCCCTGTCCTGAGGAAGGGTATGACCCTTACCTCCAGTAATGTCAGCAATAATTTCTTTCAAACCAGGCCCGAATAAGGTCTGCCCCTTGAAAGGAATGTTGAGTAATTTAGACTTTGACGTCACATCAGCTGACCAGGATTTGAGCCATAGCGCCCTACGCGCCTGGATGGCGAATCCAGAATTCTTAGCCGTTAGTTTAGTAAAATGAACAATGAAACAAATGAGTTAGCTAGCTTAAGAGTTCTAAGCTTGTCAACAATTTCAGTCAATGGAGCTGTATGGATGGCCTCTTCCAGGGCCTCAAACCAGAATGCCGCCGCAGCAGTGACAGGCGCAATGCATGCAAGGGGCTGTAAAATAAAACCTTGTTGAATAAACATTTTCTTAAGGTAACCCTCTAATTTTTTATCCATTGGATCTGAAAAAGCACAACTGTCCTCAACCGGGATAGTGGTACGCTTTGCTAAAGTAGAAACTGCTCCCTCCACCTTAGGGACAGTCTGCCATAAGTCCCGTGTAGTGGCATCTATTGGAAACATTTTTCTAAATATAGGAGGTGGGGAAAAGGGCACACCGGGCCTATCCCACTCCTTACTAATAATTTCTGTAAGCCTTTTAGGTATTGGAAAAACATCAGTACTCACCGGCACTGCCTAGTATTTATCCACCCTACACAATTTCTCTGGCACTGCAATTGTGTCACAGTCATTCAGAGCAGCTAATACCTCCCCAAGCAATACACGGAGGGTCTCAAGCTTAAATTTAAAATTAGAAATCTCTGAATCAGGTCTCCCCGATTCAGAGACGTCACCCACAGACTGAAGCTCTCCGTCCTCAGGTTCTGCATATTGTGACGCAGTATCAGACATGGCTCTTACAGCATCTACGCGCTCTGTATCTCGTGTAACCCCAGAGCTATCGCGCTTGCCTCTCAATTCAGGCAATCTGGATAATACCTCTGACAGGGTATTATTCATGATTGCAGCCATGTCCTGCAAAGTAATCGCTATGGGCGTCCCTGATGTACTTGGCGCCATATTAGCGTGTGCGTCCCTTGAGCGGGAGGCGAAGGGTCCGACACGTGGGGAGAGTTAGTCGGCATAACTTCCCCCTCGACAGACCCCTCTGGTGACAATTCTTTTATAGATAAAGACTGATCTTTACTGTTTAAGGTGAAATCAATACATTTAGTACACATTCTCCTATGGGGCTCCACCATGGCTTTTAAACATAATGAACAAGTATCCTCTGTTTCAGACATGTTTGTATAGACTAGCAATGAGACTAGCAAGGTTGGAAAACACTTTAAAGCAAGTTAACAAGCAATATAAAAAGCGTTACTGTGCCTTTAAGAGAAACAAATTTTGACAAAATTTGAAATAACAGTGAAAAAAGGCAGTTACACTAACAAAATTTTTACAGTGTATGTAACAAGTCAGCAGAGCATTGCATCCGCTTGCAAATGGATGATTAACCCCTTAATAACAAAAACAGAATAATAAATGACAAAAACGTTTTTTAAACACAGTCACAACAACTGCCACAGTCTACTGTGATTGTTACCCTCCTCAAACACGACTTTGAAGCCTTTTGAGCCCTTCAGAGATGTCCTGTATCATGCAGAGGGAAGCTGAATGTCTCTGTCGGTATTTTTAGCTGCACAGAAAAGCACTAAAATAGGCCCTTCCCACTCATATTGCAACAGTGGAAAGCCTGTTTCTAGGCAAAAATCAAACCAGCCATGTGGAAAAAAACTAGGCCCCAATAAGTTTTGTCACCAAACATATATAAAAACGATTAACATGCCAGCAAACGTTTTATATTACACTTTTATAAGAGTATGTATCTCTGTTAATAAGCCTGATACCAGTCGCTATCACTGCATTTAAGGCTAAACTTACATTAATCCGGTATCAGCAGCATTTTTCTAGCAAATTCCATCCCTAGAAATATATTAACTGCACATACTTTATTGCAGGAAAACCTGCACGCCATTCCCTCTCTGAAGTTACCTCACTCCTCAGAATATGTGAGAACAGCCATGGATCTTAGTTACTTCTGCTAAGATCATAGAAAATGCAGGCAGATTCTTCTTCTAAATACTGCCTGAGATAAACAGTACACTCCGGTACCATTTAAAAATAACAAACTTTTGATTGAAGTTAAAAAACTAACTATAATACACCACTCTCCTCTTACTACGTCCATCTTTGTTGAGAGTTGCAAGAGAATGACTGGATATGGCAGTGAGGGGAGGAGCTATATAGCAGCTCTGCTGTGGGTGATCCTCTTGCAACTTCCTGTTGGGAAGGAGAATATCCCACAAGTAATGGATGATCCGTGGACTGGATACACTTAACAAGAGAAATATAAATTTATTAAAGGCTAATTTGAGCAATACACATTGAGGCCCATTTATCAAGCTCCGAATGGAGCTTGATGGGCAGTGTTTCTGGCGAGTTTTCAGACTCGCCAGAAACAGCAGTCTAAAGACCGCTGCTCCATAACCCTGTCCGCCTGCTCTGATAAGGCGGACAGAAATCGCCAGAATTCAACCCGATCGTATTGACACCCCCTGCTGGCGGCCGCGAGTCTGCAGGGGGCGGCAATGCACCAGCAGCTCTTTTGAGCTGCTGGTGCAATGCTGAATACCTAGACCGTATTGCTCTCCGCATTCAGCGATGTCTGTCGGACCTGATCCACACTGTCGGATCAAGTCCGACAGACATTTGATAAATAGGCCTCATTGAATATATTAATAGTAGATTATTTTAGCGTATTTTTTCCTACAATTTTACCCGGATGGTTAGTAAAATCAGCTAGGGGAGAACACTGTATTACAGTATTTTCTGGTTTGCCACTTAAAAAATTAATTAAAAAAAACAAAACAAATTGCTGTATGATACATATACTTAAAATTACTTGTCAACTGCTGCAATCTAATTATAGTTACATTTAAAACAAAAACATAAGCTGCTATTTTCAGGTCTGGATCTATGCAAGTGGTCTAGATAAAAAGAGAGTGAAAAGACATAGTAAACTCTGAATAATAACCTTTCAGCTCATAATGTCTTACATGTAAAAGGTACAGGAGATAGGTACCGAAAAGTGCAAGAGAAAGTACATGGGTATTTTTTGTTATATTTTGAATTTTCATTTAGATATAGGTTCTACATACCTTGTTTTGCTTTATGCAGGTTTACGTCTCTGATCTAAAAGAATAAAAAAAATATATATGTTGTTCACTTAATCGAAATATAACAGTTGATAATAACAGACAATATAGAGTTAAAAATGTTACAAAATATAACACATTTTCATCTGTTTAAAAAAACTGTAAGTATAATTTGCAGCACTTATTACGTCATGAGAGAGCCTGCAGCCAATAGTTCAGAAGCAGTGGTCTTAAAGTGATGGTAAACTCTCCCCAATGTATAAACAGATCAAGAATGCTAGCAATATTTTAAATGGAGTTAATGTATCAGTTGTAATATAGATGCGCTTTAACTTATTTTTATTGCTGCACTGAAATTTTAATACTCCGTGCTCCGGACGCCCACTTCAAAAGTTTTTTTTATTTTTTATGAGCTAACGGTTTAAACTATTCTCCAATCAGCGCTCTAGCCACAAGTGCTGTGTGGCTAGAGTGAAGATTGGAGAACAGTTCAAAAGTGTATTTTCATTACAACTCATGAAATAAACTCCGTCTAAAATATTGCTAACATTCCGCATCTGTTTATACAAAGGGGAAATCACTTTAAGACTGCTGTTTTCTAACCTCTCCGCCACTTCTGAGATGGCAGTTTAAAATCACCTTGTATTGAAATCACCCTTGATTGACAGGCCACGACAATTGTTTGACAGGTACCGACAGGGAACCTCTCTCACCAGCACAATAATAAATGGAGCACATGCAGTCAAACGCACCTTTCCAGTTTGAACCTCTGCTTGAATCTCTTTAAGAGCTGTAAGCTGTTCCTGCAGAGCGCGGATCTCCTCTTTCTTCTGCTTTTCTGCCTCCTCTGCAGCTGCCTTTTTTTGCGCCTGTTGAAGATAAACAATTTCTTATTTTCCTAAAACAATATAAAGAAAACAAAATCTGATTGTTTTCTCATCCATAATAAAGTTCAGCATCTAAACACGTTTAAAAGGAATATAAAACAGTATGTTTCATTGCTGTAATAAAAGGATTTTATCTTTTTTTTTTAACTTCATGTGCAGTGTCCATTACTTCCTGTCACAGTCCCACAAGGGGGCTGAAGTCTCTACATGTAGGGATTTATTGCTTGATGTCATAAATCCAGCTAAAGCTCCTTTGTCTATATATGTATTTAAACATTGGTAGAAAAGTACCTATAAGCCTCTGCTCACTAGAAAGAAAACGAAGGAAAACTAAATTTATGCTTACCTGATAAATTAATTTCTTTCTTGACACGGTGAGTCCACGGATCAGCAATTACTGTTGGGAATATCACTCCTGGCCAGCAGGAGGAGGCAAAGAACACCACAGCAAAGCTGTTAAGTATCACTTCCCTTCCCACAACCCCCAGTCATTCGACCGAAGGAAAGGAGAGAAAGGAAGCAACACAAGGTGCAGAGGTGCCTGAGGTTTATATAAAAAAATGGTCTGAAAATAGGGAGGGCGGTGGACTCACCGTGTCAAGAAATAAATAAATTGATCAGGTAAGCATAACTTTTGTTTTCTTTCTTAATTCTCAGCAATTACTGTTGGGTATCAATACCCAAGCTAGAGGACACAGATGATAAGGGAGGGACAAGACAGGTAACCTAAACAGAAGGCACCACAGCTCACAGAACCTTTCTCCCAAAAGAAGCCTTAGCCGAGGCAAAAGTGTCAAATTTATGGAATTTAGAAAAAGTGTGTAAAGAAGACCAAGTCGCAGCCTAACAATTCTGTTCTACAGAGGCCTCATTCTTGAAGGCCCAAGAAGAAGACACCGCCCTGGTGGAATGAGCTGTAATTCTCTCAGAAGGCTGCTGTCCAGCAGTCTCATATGCCAAACAAATAATACTTCTCAACCAGAAAGAAGGAGAAGTGGAAGTTTACCAGAAAAACAAACAAACAATACAGAAGACTGACGAAAGTCCTTCGCAGCCTGCAGATAGAATTTAAGAGCCCACACGACATCTAAGTTGTGCAACAAACACTCTTTATGAGAAGAAGGATTAGGACAGAGAGAAGGAACAAAAATTTCCTGATTAATATTTCTGTCCGAAACAACATTTGGAAGAAAACCAAACTTGGTACGAATAACTGCCTTATCTGCATGAAAAATGAGATAAGGAGAATCACACTGCAAAGCGGAGAGTTCAGAAACTCTCCGAGCAGAGGGAATACCAACAAGAAACAAAACTTTCCAAGATAATAACTTAATATCTATGGAATGCATAGGCTCAAATGAAGCCTGTTGTAAAACTTTAAGAGCCAACTGATTTAAACTCAGGCCTGATTCTGACCAAAGCCTGACAAAAGGATTGGACATCCGGCATGTCCGCCAGACGCTTGTGTAACAGAATCGATAAAGCAGAATCTGATCTTTAAGGGTACTGACAGATAACCCCTTCTCAAGGCCTTCCTGGAGAAAAGACAAGATCCTTTGGATCCTAACCTTACTCCAAGAATATCCCTTAGACTCACACCAATAAAGATATTTATGCCATATCTTATGGTAAACCTTTCTAGTGACAGGCAATCATAATCTCAATAACCGACTCAGAAAAATCACGCTTAGCTAAAATCAAGGGTTCAATCTCTAAGCAGTCAGCTTCAGAGAAAACAGAATTTATGTTTACCTGATAAATTACTTTCTCCAACGGTGTGTCCGGTCCACGGCGTCATCCTTACTTGTGGGATATTCTCTTCCCCAACAGGAAATGGCAAAGAGCCCAGCAAAGCTGGTCACATGATCCCTCCTAGGCTCCGCCTACCCCAGTCATTCGACCGACGTTAAGGAGGAATATTTGCATAGGAGAAACCATATGGTACCGTGGTGACTGTAGTTAAAGAAAATAAAATATCAGACCTGATTAAAAAAACCAGGGCGGGCCGTGGACCGGACACACCGTTGGAGAAAGTAATTTATCAGGTAAACATAAATTCTGTTTTCTCCAACATAGGTGTGTCCGGTCCACGGCGTCATCCTTACTTGTGGGAACCAATACCAAAGCTTTAGGACACGGATGAAGGGAGGGAGCAAATCAGGTCACCTAACTGGAAGGCACCACGGCTTGCAAAACCTTTCTCCCAAAAATAGCCTCAGAAGAAGCAAAAGTATCAAACTTGTAAAATTTGGTAAAAGTGTGCAGTGAAGACCAAGTCGCTGCCCTACATATCTGATCAACAGAAGCCTCGTTCTTGAAGGCCCATGTGGAAGCCACAGCCCTAGTGGAATGAGCTGTGATTCTTTCGGGAGGCTGCCGTCCTGCAGTCTCGTAAGCCAATCTGATGATGCTTTTAATCCAAAAGGAGAGAGAGGTAGAAGTTGCTTTTTGACCTCTCCTTGGAAGATGTTTGTCTAAAATCCTTTGTAGCATCTAAATAGAATTTTAGAGCGCGAACAACATCCAAATTGTGCAACAAACGTTCCTTCTTTGAAACTGGTTTCGGACACAGAGAAGGTACGATAATCTCCTGGTTAATGTTTTTGTTAGAAACAACTTTTGGAAGAAAACCAGGTTTAGTACGTAAAACCACCTTATCTGCATGGAACACCAGATAAGGAGGAGAACACTGCAGAGCAGATAATTCTGAAACTCTTCTAGCAGAAGAAATTGCAACTAAAAACAAAACTTTCCAAGATAATAACTTAATATCAACGGAATGTAAGGGTTCAAACGGAACCCCCTGAAGAACTGAAAGAACTAAATTGAGACTCCAAGGAGGAGTCAAAGGTTTGTAAACAGGCTTAATTCTAACCAGAGCCTGAACAAAAGCTTGAACATCTGGCACAGCTGCCAGCTTTTTGTGAAGTAACACAGACAAGGCAGAAATCTGTCCCTTCAGGGAACTTGCAGATAATCCTTTTTCTAATCCGTCTTGAAGGAAGGATAAAATCTTAGGAATCTTAACCTTGTCCCAAGGGAATCCTTTAGATTCACACCAACAGATATATTTTTTCCAAATCTTGTGGTAAATCTTTCTAGTTACAGGCTTTCTGGCCTGAACAAGAGTATCAATAACAGAATCTGAGAATCCTCGCTTCGATAGAATCAAGCGTTCAATCTCCAAGCAGTCAGCTGGAGTGAAACCAGATTCGGATGTTCGAACGGACCCTGAACAAGAAGGTCTCGTCTCAAAGGTAGCTTCCAAGGTGGAGCCGATGACATATTCACCAGATCTGCATACCAAGTCCTGCGTGGCCACGCAGGAGCTATCAAGATCACCGACGCCCTCTCCTGATTGATCCTGGCTACCAGCCTGGGGATGAGAGGAAACGGCGGGAACACATAAGCTAGTTTGAAGGTCCAAGGTGCTACTAGTGCATCCACTAGAGCCGCCTTGGGATCCCTGGATCTGGACCCGTAGCAAGGAACTTTGAAGTTCTGACGAGAGGCCATTAGATCCATGTCTGGAATGCCCCACCGCTGGGTGACTTGGGCAAAGATTTCCGGATGGAGTTCCCACTCCCCCGGATGCAATGTCTGACGACTCAGAAAATCCGCTTCCCAATTTTCCACTCCTGGGATGTGGATAGCAGACAGGTGGCAGGAGTGAGACTCCGCCCATAGAATGATTTTGGTCACTTCTTCCATCGCTAGGGAACTCCTTGTTCCCCCCTGATGGTTGATGTACGCAACAGTCGTCATGTTGTCTGATTGAAACCGTATGAACTTGGTCCTCGCTAGCTGAGGCCAAGCCTTGAGAGCATTGAATATCGCTCTCAGCTCCAGAATATTTATCGGTAGAAGAGATTCTTCCCGAGACCAAAGACCCTGAGCTTTCAGGGATCCCCAGACCGCGCCCCAGCCCATCAGACTGGCGTCGGTCGTGACAATGACCCACTCTGGTCTGCGGAACGTCATCCCTTGTGACAGATTGTCCAGGGACAGCCACCAACGGAGTGAGTCTCTGGTCCTCTGATTTACTTGTATCTTCGGAGACAAGTCTGTATAGTCCCCATTCCACTGACTGAGCATGCACAGTTGTAATGGTCTTAGATGAATGCGCGCAAAAGGAACTATGTCCATTGCCGCTACCATCAACCCGATCACTTCCATGCACTGAGCTATGGAAGGAAGAGGAACGGAATGAAGTATCCGACAAGAGTCTAGAAGTTTTGTTTTTCTGGCCTCTGTTAGAAAGATCCTCATTTCTAAGGAGTCTATAATTGTTCCCAAGAAGGGAACCCTTGTTGACGGGGATAGAGAACTCTTTTCCACGTTCACTTTCCAGCCGTGAGATCTGAGAAAGGCCAGGACGATGTCCGTGTGAGCCTTTGCTTGAGGAAGGGACGACGCTTGAATCAGAATGTCGTCCAGGTAAGGTACTACTGCAATGCCCCTTGGTCTTAGCACTGCTAGAAGGGACCCTAGTACCTTTGTGAAAATCCTTGGAGCAGTGGCTAATCCGAAAGGAAGCGCCACGAACTGGTAATGTTTGTCCAGGAATGCGAACCTTAGGAACCGATGATGTTCCTTGTGGATAGGAATATGTAGATACGCATCCTTTAAATCCACCGTGGTCATGAATTGACCTTCCTGGATGGAAGGAAGAATAGTTCGAATGGTTTCCATCTTGAACGATGGAACCTTGAGAAACTTGTTTAAGATCTTGAGATCTAAGATTGGTCTGAACGTTCCCTCTTTTTTGGGAACTATGAACAGATTGGAGTAGAACCCTATCCCTTGTTCTCTTAGTGGAACAGGATGAATCACTCCCATTTTTAACAGGTCTTCTACACAATGTAAGAACGCCTGTCTTTTTATGTGGTCTGAAGACAACTGAGACCTGTGGAACCTCCCCCTTGGGGGAAGTCCCTTGAATTCCAGAAGATAACCCTGGGAGACTATTTCTAGCGCCCAAGGATCCAGAACATCTCTTGCCCAAGCCTGAGCGAAGAGAGAGAGTCTGCCCCCCACCAGATCCGGTCCCGGATCGGGGGCCAATATTTCATGCTGTCTTGGTAGCAGTGGCAGGTTTCTTGGCCTGCTTTCCCTTATTCCAGCCTTGCATTGGTCTCCAAGCTGGCTTGGCTTGAGAAGTATTACCCTCTTGCTTAGAGGACGTAGCACTTTGGGCTGGTCCGTTTTTACGAAAGGGACGAAAATTAGGTCTATTTTTCGCCTTGAAAGGCCGATCCTGAGGAAGGGCGTGGCCCTTACCCCCAGTGATATCAGAGATAATCTCTTTCAAGTCAGGGCCAAACAGCGTTTTCCCCTTGAAAGGAATGTTTAGTAGCTTGTTCTTGGAAGACGCATCAGCCGACCAAGATTTCAACCAAAGCGCTCTGCGCGCCACAATAGCAAACCCAGAATTCTTAGCCGCTAACCTAGCCAATTGCAAAGTGGCGTCTAGGGTGAAAGAATTAGCCAATTTGAGAGCATTGATTCTGTCCATAATCTCCTCATAAGGAGGAGAATCACTATCGAGCGCCTTTATCAGCTCATCAAACCAGAAACATGCGGCTGTAGTGACAGGGACAATGCATGAAATTGGTTGTAGAAGGTAACCCTGCTGAACAAACATCTTTTTAAGCAAACCTTCTAATTTTTTATCCATAGGATCTTTGAAAGCACAACTATCCTCTATGGGTATAGTGGTGCGTTTGTTTAAAGTAGAAACCGCTCCCTCGACCTTGGGGACTGTCTGCCATAAGTCCTTTCTGGGGTCGACCATAGGAAACAATTTTTTAAATATGGGGGGAGGGACGAAAGGAATACCGGGCCTTTCCCATTCTTTATTAACAATGTCCGCCACCCGCTTGGGTATAGGAAAAGCTTCTGGGAGCCCCGGCACCTCTAGGAACTTGTCCATTTTACATAGTTTCTCTGGGATGACCAACTTTTCACAATCATCCAGAGTGGATAATACCTCCTTAAGCAGAATGCGGAGATGTTCCAACTTAAATTTAAATGCAATTACATCAGGTTCAGCCTGTTGAGAAATGTTCCCTGAATCAGTAATTTCTCCCTCAGACAAAACCTCCCTGGCCCCCTCAGATTGGGTTAGGGGCCCTTCAGAGATATTAATATCAGCGTCGTCATGCTCTTCAGTAACTAAAACAGAGCAGCCACGCTTACGCTGACAAGGGTTCATTTTGGCTAAAATGTTTTTGACAGAATTATCCATTACAGCCGTTAATTGTTGCATAGTAAGGAGTATTGGCGCGCTAGATGTACTAGGGGCCTCCTGAGTGGGCAAGACTCGTGTAGACGAAGGAGGGAATGATGCAGTACCATGCTTACTCCCCTCACTTGAGGAATCATCTTGGGCATCATTGTCATTATCACATAAATCACATTTATTTAAATGAACAGGAATTCTGGCTTCCCCACATTCAGAACACAGTCTATCTGGTAGTTCAGACATGTTAAACAGGCATAAACTTGATAATAAAGTACAAAAAACGTTTTAAAATAAAACCGTTACTGTCACTTTAAATTTTAAACTGAACACACTTTATTACTGCAATTGCGAAAAAACATGAAGGAATTGTACAAAATTCACCAAATTTTCACCACAGTGTCTTAAAGCCTTAAAAGTATTGCACACCAAATTTGGAAGCTTTAACCCTTAAAATAACGGAACCGGAGCCGTTTTAACACTTTAACCCCTTTACAGTCCCTGGTATCTGCTTTGCTGAGACCCAACCAAACCCAAAGGGGAATACGATACCAAATGACGCCTTCAGAAAGTCTTTTCTAAGTATCAGAGCTCCTCTCACATGCGACTGCATGCCATGCTTCTCAAAAACAAGTGCGCCACACCGGCGCGAAAATGAGGCTCTGCTTATGCTTTGGGAAAGCCCCTAAGAAATAAGGTGTCTAATACAGTGCCTGCCGATATTATAATATCAATATACCCAGATAAAATGATTCCTCAAGGCTAAATATGTGTTAATAATGAATCGATTTAGCCCAGAAAAGTCTACAGTCTTAATAAGCCCTTGTGAAGCCCTTATTTACCATCGTAATAAACATGGCTTACCGGATCCCATAGGGAAAATGACAGCTTCCAGCATTACATCGTCTTGTTAGAATGTGTCATACCTCAAGCAGCAAGAGACTGCACACTGTTCCCCCAACTGAAGTTAATTGCTCTCAACAGTCCTGTGTGGAACAGCCATGGATTTTAGTTACGGTTGCTAAAATCATTTTCCTCATACAAACAGAAATCTTCATCTCTTTTCTGTTTCTGAGTAAATAGTACATACCAGCACTATTTCAAAATAACAAACTCTTGATTGAATAATAAAAACTAAAGTTAAACACTAAAAAACTCTAAGCCATCTCCGTGGAGATGTTGCCTGTACAACGGCAAAGAGAATGACTGGGGTAGGCGGAGCCTAGGAGGGATCATGTGACCAGCTTTGCTGGGCTCTTTGCCATTTCCTGTTGGGGAAGAGAATATCCCACAAGTAAGGATGACGCCGTGGACCGGACACACCTATGTTGGAGAAACTAGGTTTGGATGACGGAAGGGCCCCTGAAGAAGCCCCCTCAGCGGAAGCCTCCACGGAGGTAGAGATGACATTTCTACTAGATCCGCATACCATATCCTGAAAGGTCACGCAGGAGCTATAAGAATCTCCTGCTTAATCCGATCGATGACTCGCAGAAAGAGAGCAAATGGAGGAAATAGATATGCCAACCTGAAGTTCCAAGGAACTGCCAGAGCATCTATCAGAAAAGCTTGAGGGTCTCTCGACCTCGAGCCGTACTTTGGGAGCTTGGTGTTCTGACTAGACACCATCAGATCCAATTCTGGTAATCCCCATTTGGTTGTTAACCTGAAGAACACTTCCGGATGGAGTTACCACTCCCCGGGATGAAAAGTCTGTCTGCTCAGGAAGTCCGTTTCCCAATTGTCCACTCCTGGAATGTGGATTGCAGATAGACAACAATTTTGAGCTTCCGTCCACTGGATGATCCGTGCCACCTCCTTCATGGCTAAGGCCACTGAGGTTATGTTGTCCGTCTGGAACCTGATATACCCGGCTAGGGCCAACTGAGGCCAAGCCATCAAGGCATTGAAGATCGCTCTCAACTCCAGAATGTTTATGGGGAGAGCAGATTCCTACTGAGGCCAAAGTCCCTGCGCCTTCAATGAGTCCCAGACTACTCCCCAACCTAGCAGGCTGGAATCCGTAGTCACAACTACCCAAGAGGGTCTCTGGAAACACGTCCCCTGGGACAGATGTTCTTGGGACAGCCACCACAGCAGGGAGTCCCTTGCAGATTGATCCAGAACTATTGTCTGAGATAGATCTGAATAATCCCCATTCCACAGAGCGAGCATGCATAGCTGCAGAGGTCTCAAATGGAACTGAGCAAACGGATCTATGTCCATGGAAGCCACCATCAACCCGATTACCACCATGCATAGGGCCACTGATGGTCGTGCTGCCGACTGTAGAGACCAGCAAGCGGACAGAATCTTGGCTCTTCTGGCCTCTGTTGGAAATTGTTTTATTGTTAGAGAATGTATAATGGTTCCTAAGAAGGTCACTCTTGTAGCTGGAACAAGAGAACTTTTCTCCAAATTGACTTTCCAACCATGGGAACGAAGAAAAGCCAACAACATCTTTGTATGAGATTCTGCAAGTTGCAAGGATGGCGC
The DNA here is from genome assembly GCF_027579735.1 of Bombina bombina. NCBI lineage: Eukaryota > Metazoa > Chordata > Amphibia > Anura > Bombinatoridae > Bombina > Bombina bombina. The sequence goes on along the minus strand of NC_069506.1, from coordinate 75,670,534 downwards.
CTGAACCAGAATGTTGTACAGATAAGGTGCTACTGCAATTCCTCGGGCTCGAAATACCATCAACAGAGCTCCCAGAACCTTCGAGAATACTCTGGGAGCTGTGGCGAGGTCGAATGCAAGCGCTACAAATTGAAAATGTTTGTTTAGATAGGCAAACCTCAGATATTTGTGATGTTCCCTGTGAATGGGCACATGCAGGTACGCATCCTTCAGGTCTATGGTTGACATGTATTGACCCTCTTGAATCAGAGGCAGGATGGAGCGGATAGTCTACATTTTGAAGGATGGAACTCTGAGGAACTTGTTTAGAAGCTTTAGATCTAGAATGGTCCTGAAAGTCCCCTCTTTTTTGGGCACCACAAACAGATTTGAGTAAAACCCGAGACCCTGTTCCTGATTTGGAACAGGCACTATCACTCTCAAGAGGGAAAGGACCTGAACACAATTCAAGAACGCCTCTCTTTTTATCTGGTCTACAGATAATCTTGAGAGGTGGAACCTGCCCCTGGGAGTAAAGGTTTTGAACTCTAACTTGTACCCCTAGGAAAACATAAATTATGCTTACCTGATAATTTTCTTTTCTTCTGATGGAAAGAGTCCACAGCTGCATTCATTACTTTTGGGAAATAAAAACCTGGCCACCAGGAGGAGGCAGACACCCCAGCCAAAGACTTAAATACTTCTCCCACTCCCCTCATCCCCTAGTCATTCTGCTGAGGAACAGTAGAAGAAATACCAGGGTGAAAGGTGCCAGAAGAATAAAATAAGGATGCCCCACATAAAAAATACAGGTGGGGAGCTGTGGACTCTTTCCATCAGAAGAAAAAAAATTTATCAGGTAAGAATAATTTATGTTTTTCTTCTTAAATGAAAAGAGTCCACAGCTGCATTCATTACTTTTGGGAAAACAATACCCAAGCTATACAGGACACTGAATGCAAAGACGGGAGGGTACAATAGGTGGCCCATTCTGAGAGCACCAAGCTTTTAACCACTGCCCACAAAGAACCCAGCTTCGTCCGAAGCTGAGAAAACTGTAAAAGGAAAAAGCCCCAAGGACACTGACCCGCAGGTAGTCCAGAGCCTAGCTAGAGGCCGCAAAATTGGACTCAACTGAGCCAACAGGCCTCCAGGAGACACCGTCGCCCAACAGTCGGTCCCTCACCACTCACCCTTCACTTAAGAAGGAAACACCAGCCTAAACTCCCAAAGGGATAGGGCAAGGAGAACCCGAAGGAAAAAAAAAACAAAGGTCACAAATCCATAAAGGAAACCCCCCCAGAGCGAGCCCATCTCACAAGGGCCCAAATGGGTCCCGACAGACCAGGGGAGACTACACCTAGACAAGGATAAACCGGAGGTATAGGACCGGGAATAGGAACAGGGAAACCTCTCTCTCAAACGTTGTGCAAAAGCACCAAAAGACAACAGAAGACGGAGTCCTCACATCGTCTGAACTTGGAACACTGAAGTATTCTGCTACAAAAAAAGTGTAACAGACCCAGACGAAAACCCCAGAGTCAAAAACATGCCGCCATCCTCAGGATGACGCAGAGAATACATGCTGAGAGCAAAAGCGGCCAGCAAAAGAACAGATTGCAAAAGACAACTCCAAGACAGAGGGCACACTCTAGGCAATCCAAGCCGCCAGACCGACCCTCCACGAGGTCCCCCAAGAAAAAGAAGTGACACCCAGAACCTGAGGTACAGCAATCCCAGATCTATTTGTAAGCTTAGGGATCTATGTACAGCTAAGCCCCAGCAATGGCAGGTCTGAAACAGGGGAACAGAAGAACCCCAAAATCAGCTCAAAGACGAGCGGAAGAATGGCCACAGCCAATTCAACAGAGCAAGGGTGCAACCCTACTCCTTAAAACAGACAACAGGACCATAGACCCAAAGGATCTAGCAAAATGGTTCAAGTTAGTCTTGACACAGAGCCAGCCAGACTCCAAATGGAACATAACAACAAAGAGAGAATATCCCTCTCAGCTAGGGAAACTCACAGGCCCTAAGAAAAGGACCACATCTCCATAAAAAGGAGACTAAGCTCTCACCCAAGAAGGGGAAAGGGCTAAAGGGCAGCACCTACCACAAGCCACAGGCTAAAGGAGAGATCAATCCCTAACTCAGAAGCCCTGTTGAAGCGATTCCCCCAAAAACTAGCCTGCTAACACGCAACCAATGTGCAATAGGAGCAGCAGTGAGACTGCAAGTCCATTCACCTGCAGAGCAGTGAATTCAATGGATACTACAGCAAGCTGACCAAGGGAAACCGCCTAAGGTGCAAAACAAGCCCAATGAGCAACGGCACTCAGAAAATCTGGCCAACCAAGACCAGGTCCAGTAATCTGAGACAAAGGACATAGCCCAAGTTTCCAGGAACTGGGCAGCCCCGAGCCAGTCCTGGAGCCTAAGGTCCGGTAACAACCCACAACGGGATCCACAAGGGAAAATGCTGAGTGTAACTCAGCAACCGGAAGCCCCAGGGAGAACAGGTCCAAACCCCCAATTGTTTAAACAAACAATACTCGCAAACACCCCGTCTGAAACAACAACCCAGACCACGGGGGATACTAATGCAATATCCAGATTAACCCGGATAACGAGAAAAACTCACAAGTCTCGACCTAAGGAAGAGACCACCACTTGCCGAAGTCCCACTCTCCAAAGGAGCTAAGGCGGTAAATGTCGTACAACGACACTAGAGCTTCTAGACTCACCAACAGCCTCAGGACAATAAGGCAAGGGAATACCTCTAGGTCAAAACCACTCGAGCAAAGACTGGTCTCCACATCACCTCTGTACAAGCGGATGATCACAGGGAGAAAGGGGCGCGAACCAACACTAGTTCCGGGAGGAACTCCAAGAAAGTCCAAGGAGACCCCGCCCAGTGTCCCTAACAGGGAACAAACATCTCCCAAGCACCTAAAAGGAGACCTAACATGGAGACCTCAGAGGAAGACCTCTCAAAAAGACAGCTAGACAGTTCACAGTCGATGTGCAATAGCTGCAGCTGGTTACATTCTGCAAACCATCCGCTGCAAGGCAGCTGAACTACCCTTCAAACAACTAGCTGCTGAGGACCAAGTCCAAAAGGACAATCCCCAAGCCTCAAAAGAAAAAGGCCAAACCACTCACTTGGCGGTAAGAAGGCGCTAAGCCCTTCAAATCTCCACTACGTGGGGAAGGAACTCTAGGATCCGACAATACCAGACACAAGAGAGAGTAACGCAGCGGATAATCCACTGACCCGGTCATCCAAAGTAAAGGCTATAAAAACTGGGACAATCCTTTTCTGCCTTGCAGACTCACAGGTCTTCTAGAACCGAACCCAACAGGACCAGCCTGCAACCCGGGTTCTAACCGTCAAGCTGCTTAAATCCTCCCTCAGAGGGGAAGAAGGGAAACAGACAAACATAGGACTAACATGTCCCCAAAAACACTTCTGCAGAAGTAACAGAGTATCGATCCCAGTTTAAGATTCACGAAGGAAAATAATAAACAAATTAAAAGACATCCTAATCGGATAAAAATAAAATATAAGGCAACCCGTAGGTTAACGCCCAATAAGAAAACAGGCCTACCGCAGGACCAGCCAAACGGCGCCCTAATCTTCCAAAAAACTGTGTAGGAGCTCAAAAAAGAACAGTCAGGAGATTACAGCATCCCCACATGTCTAATGAGGTGCAGCATTTGAAGCAGACTGAAAATTCCCATATCCGAGAAGGATAGGACCATTTAATAACTGAAAAACATGTCTGAGTAAGATGCGAAGGCGCGCAACTCTGTAACGAAAGGCACAACACTCAGGGACAGTTACACATGCAGGGAACTGTACAGGCCCTTCCCAAATTGGTAGACCCGGGACAATAGGGCACGAGCACAATCACGCATAAACGTCTGGACTCTGCAGACGAATAATCGCCAAGAATATATGGAAACGAAAACGTGCTGCAACATCCAGGGGGGAACAAGCCGCCCTGCGTGGAGGAATAATCATAATTTGGGTTACCCGCATGTGTAGAAGTATGGCACGGTAGGGAACTCGCCTCTTGGAGGACAGGACCTCCAGAGACGGATGGCTCAGCTGACTCTTGATTTCCAGAGCCCGAGGAACCAGGCGCTCTAATACAGCACACCAAACATAACTGATTAATTGTGTCAACGAGGCCAATCCAGATTCTTCCCTGGACGAAGAATCTGAAATTAGAACAGTCTCCGTATCAGAATCCTCCATAACTGAGTCTGAAATTTGAACAGTCTCAGCATCAGAATCCTCCATAACTGGATAGAGAATATGCCAATATGGACTATTGGAAGACAAAACAAAATGGCACCTGACAAACACAATGGCTGGGGCACTCACCACCTCCTATGAACCAGACCCCTGCAAACTAGAATTTCTCCGTTGCCACACGGTCAGGAATGCGGAAATGGAGGATGAAATGTAATCACGCCCGGCCAGAAGGTAAATCATATAGTCCAAAAAAAAGCGTGCCCAACCATAAGGTCGCGTCACTTAAACAAAAACCTTTATGTTCCAAGCCATGAGCCCATTTAACACTACACATAAGCAGATTGAATTACATAACAAACATGATTAAAAAAAACCTGTTCAATAACCCCCCTCAGGAGATATTAACCCTTGATTCCGAGATACTAAAAGGAGACTCACTGAGACCCTTATGTTAAGTTAGTCCCACAAGGTGGTAGCCTCTTGGGAAAACATCTGTGGTACAGTACATTCACAAAGAAAGAAAATGAAACAATCTTACCGGAATCTACGCCGTGGAACAGGAACACGGCCCTTCAAGTGTGACAGAAAGTAGCATCTCCTCCGCCATGGACTTGAGAGAAGGAAGCAGGCAGCGTAGCGAAGTTCGACAACGCTGATTGCTTGAGGAGCTGTTAACATGAGTCGGGATGGTTTCGCAGAAAGACTCTTCCTGCATCTCCGGACTCTAACTATTATCCAAGCCCTCACTGAGAGACTGACAGGATTACTTAAAACTCCTGTCCCATGTCAAAGAGTACTACCCTCCATAATTAAATTCTGACACTTCTCTGCCAACCTCCTGGGACGAAAGTCAAAGAATGACTAGGGGATGAGGGGAGGGGAAGGAGTATTTAAGCCTTTTGCTGGGGTGTCTTTGCCTCCTACTGGTGGCCAGGTTCTTATTTCCCAAAAGTAATGAATGCAGCTGTTGACTCTTTCCATTTAAAAAGAAAAACAGAATTTATGCTTACCTGATAAATTACTTTCTCTTGCGGTGTATCCAGTCCACGGATTCATCCTTACTTGTGGGATATTCTCCTTCCCTACAGGAAGTGGCAAAGAGAGCACACAGCAGAGCTGTCCATATAGCTCCCCCCCCTAGCTCCACCCCCCAGTCATTCGACCAAAGGTTAAGAAGCCAAAGGAGAAACCATAGGGTGCAGTGGTGACTGTAGTTTAAACAAAACAATTTTTACCTGACTTAATTGCCAGGGCGGGCCGTGGACTGGATACACCGCAAGAGAAAGTAATTTATCAGGTAAGCATATATTCTGTTTTCTCTTGCAAGGTGTATCCAGTCCACGGATTCATCCTTACTTGTGGGATACCAATACCAAAGCTTTAGGACACGGATGAAGGGAGGGAACAAGACAGGTACCTTAAACGGAAGGCACCACTGCTTGCAAAACCTTTCTCCCAAAAATAGCCTCCGAAGAAGCAAAAGTATTGAATTTATAAAATTTGGCAAAAGTATGCAGTGAAGACCAAGTCGCTGCCTTACAAATCTGTTCAACAGAAGCCTCATTTTTGAAAGCCCATGTGGAAGCCACTGCTCTGGTAGAATTAGCAATAATTATTTCAGGTGGCTGCTGGCCAGCAGTCTCATATGCCAAATGGATGATGCATTTCAGCCAAAAGGAAAGAGAGGTAGCAGTCGCTTTCTGACCTCTCCTCTTACCAGAATAGATAACAAACAAGGAAGATGTTTGTCTGAAATCCTTAGTTGCTTGTAAATAGAACTTAAAAGCGCGAACTACATCAAGATTATGCAAAAGACTTTCCTTCTTCGAAGATGGGTTAGGACACAGAGAAGGAACAACTATTTCCTGGTTAATATTCTTGTTAAAAACAACTTTAGGAAGAAAACCAGGTTTGGTACGCAAAAACATAATTTATGTAAGAACTTACCTGATAAATTCATTTCTTTCATATTAGCAAGAGTCCATGAGCTAGTGACGTATGGGATATACATTCCTACCAGGAGGGGCAAAGTTTCCCAAACCTCAAAATGCCTATAAATACACCCCTCACCACACCCACAAATCAGTTTAACGAATAGCCAAGAAGTGGGGTGATAAGAAAAAAGTGCGAAGCATAAATATATGGAATTGGAATAATTGTGCTTTATACAAAAAAATCATAACCACCACAAAAAAAGGGTGGGCCTCATGGACTCTTGCTAATATGAAAGAAATGAATTTATCAGGTAAGTTCTTACATAAATTATGTTTTCTTTCATGTAATTAGCAAGAGTCCATGAGCTAGTGACGTATGGTATAATGACTACCCAAGATGTGGATCTTCCACGCAAGAGTCACTAGAGATGGAGGGATAAAATAAAGACAGCCAATTCCGCTGAAAAAAATCCACACCCAAAAATAAAGTTTAAATCTTATAAAGAAAAAAACTGAAAATATAAGCAGAAGATTCAAACTGAAACAGCTGCCTGAAGTACTTTTCTACCAAAGACAGCTTCAGAAGAAGAAAACACATCAAAATGGTAGAATTTAGTAAAAGTATGCAAAGAAGACCAAGTTGCTGCTTTGCAAATCTGATCAACCGAAGCTTCATTCCTAAACGCCCAGGAAGTAGAAACTGACCTAGTAGAATGAGCTGTAATCCTTTGAGGCGGAGTTTTACCCGACTCGACATAAGCATGATGAATTAAAGATTTCAACCAAGATGCCAAAGAAATGGCAGAGGCCTTCTGACCTTTCCTAGAACCGGAAAAGATAACAAATAGACTAGAAGTCTTTCGGAAATTCTTAGTAGCTTCAACATAATATTTCAAAGCTCTAACTACATCCAAAGAATGCAATGATTTCTCCTTAGAATTCTTAGGATTAGGACATAATGAAGGAACCACAATTTCTCTACTAATGTTGTTGGAATTCACAACCTTAGGTAAAAATTTAAAAGAAGTTCGCAACACCGCCTTATCCTGGTGAAAAATCAGAAAAGGAGACTCACAAGAAAGAGCAGATAATTCAGAAACTCTTCTGGCAGAAGAGATGGCCAAAAGGAACAAAACTTTCCAAGAAAGTAATTTAATGTCCAATGAATGCATAGGTTCAAACGGAGGAGCTTGAAGAGCCCTCAGAACCAAATTCAAACTCCAAGGAGGAGAAATTGACTTAATGACAGGTTTTATACGAACCAAAGCTTGTACAAAACAATGAATATCAGGAAGATTAGCAATCTTTCTGTGAAAAAGAACAGAAAGAGCAGAGATTTGTCCTTTCAAGGAACTTGCAGACAAACCTTTATCCAAACCATCCTGAAGAAACTGTAAAATTCTCGGAATTCTAAAAGAATGCCAGGAAAAATGATGAGAAAGACACCAAGAAATATAAGTCTTCCAGAGTCTATAATATATCTCCCTAGATACAGATTTACCAGCCTGTAACATAGTATTAATCACAGAGTCAGAGAAACCTCTTTGACTAAGAATCAAGCGTTCAATCTCCATACCTTTAAATTTAAGGATTTGAGATCCTGATGGAAAAAAGGACCTTGCGACAGAAGGTCTGGTCCACGGTTGGCAAGAGGCCATCCGGACAAGATCCGCATACCAAAACCTGTGAGGCCATGCTGGAGCTACCAGCAGAACAAACGAGCATTCCTTCAGAATCTTGGAGATTACTCTTGGAAGAAGAACTAGAGGCGGAAAGATATAGGCAGGATGATACTTCCAAGGAAGTGACAATGCATCCACTGCTACCGCTTGAGGATCCCTGGATCTGGACAGATACCTGGGAAGTTTCTTGTTTAGATGAGAGGCCATCAAATCTATTTCTGGAAGTCCCCACATTTGAACAATCTGAAGAAATACCTCTGGGTGAAGAGAACATTCGCCTGGATGTAACGTTTGGCGACTGAGATAATCTGCTTCCCAATTGTCTACACCTGGGATATGAACCGCAGAAACTAGACAGGAGCTGGATTCTGCCCATACCAGAATTCGAGATACTTCTTTCATAGCCAGAGGACTGTGAGTCCCTCCTTGATGATTGATGTATGCCACAGTTGTGACATTGTCTGTCTGAAAACAAATGAACGATTCTCTCTTTAGAAGAGGCCAAGATTGAAGAGCTCTGAAAATTGCACGGAGTTCCAAAATATTGATAGGTAATCTCACCTCCTGAGATTCCCAAACCCCTTGTGCTGTCAGAGACCCCCACACAGCTCCCCAACCTGTAAGACTTGCATCTGTTGAAATTACAGTCCAGGTCGGAAGAACAAAAGAAGCCCCCTGAACTAAACGATGATGATCTGTCCACCACGTCAGAGAGTGTCGTACAATCGGTTTTAAAGATATTAATTGAGATATCTTTGTGTAATCCCTGCACCACTGGTTCAGCATACAGAGCTGAAGAGGCCGCATGTGAAAACGAGCAAAGGGGATCGCGTCCGATGCAGCAGTCATAAGACCTAGAATTTCCATGCATAAGGCTACCGAAGGGAATGAAGGTTTCGACAAGCTGATATCAATTTTAGACGTCTCTTGTCTGTCAAAGATAGAGTCATGGACACTGAATCTATCTGGAAACCTAAAAAGGTTACCTGTGTCTGAAGAATCAATGAACTTTTTGGTAAATTGATCCTCCAACCATGATGTTGAAGAAACAACACAAGTTGATTCGTATGAGATTCTGCTAAATGTGAAGACTGAGCAAGTACCAAGATATCGTCCAAATAAGGAAATACCACAATACCCTGTTCTCTGATTACAGACAGAAGGGCACCGAGAACCTTCGTAAAAATTCTTGGAGCTGTAGCTAGGCCAAACGGCAGAGCCACAAACTGGTAATGCTTGTCTAGGAAAGAGAATCTCAGAAACTGATAGTGATCTGGATGAATCGGAATATGCAGATATGCATCCTGTAAATCTATTGTAGACATATAATGCCCTTGCTGAACAAAAGGCAGGATAGTCCTTACAGTTACCATTTTGAATGTTGGTATCCTTACATAACGATTCAATATTTTTAGATCCAGAACTGGTCTGAAGGAATTCTCCTTCTTTGGTACAATGAAGAGATTTGAATAAAACCCCAGTCCCTGTTCCAGAACTGGAACTGGCATAATTACTCCAGCCAACTCTAGATCTGAAACACATTTCAGAAATGCTTGAGCCTTCGCTGGGTTTACTGGGACACGGGAAAGAAAAAATCTCTTTGCAGGAGGCCTTATCTTGAAGCCAATTCTGTACCCTTCTGAAACAATGTTCTGAATCCAAAGATTGTGAACGGAATTGATCCAAATTTCTTTTTTGAAATTTTTGAAAAAACGTAATCTGCCCCCTACCAGCTGAGCTGGAATGAGGGCCGCACCTTCATGTGGACTTAGGAGCTGGCTTTGATTTTCTAAAAGGCTTGGATTTATTCCAGACTGGAGATGGTTTCCAAACTGATACCGCTCCTGTGGGTGAAGGATCAGGCTTTTGTTCCATATTGTGACGAAAGGAACGAAAACGATTATTAGACCTAAATTTACCTTTAGATTTTTTATCCTGTGGTAAAAAAAGTTCCTTTCCCTCCAGTAACAGTTGAGATAATAGAATCCAACTGAGAACCAAACAATTTATTACCCTGGAAAGAAAGGGAAAGCAGAGTAGACTTAGAAGACATATCAGCATTTCAAGTTTTAAGCCATAAAGCTCTTCTAGCTAAAATAGCTAGAGACATATACCTGACATCAACTCTAATGATATCAAAGATGGCATCACAAATAAAATTATTAGCATGTTGAAGAAGAATAATAATGCTATGAGAATTATGATCTGTTACTTGTTGCGCTAAAGCTTCTAACCAAAAAGTTGAAGCTGCAGCAGCATCCGCTAAAGATATAGCAGGTCTAAGAAGATTACCTGAACACAAGTAAGATTTTCTTAGAAAGGATTCAATTTTCCTATCTAAAGGATCCTTAAAGGAAGTACCATCTGCCGTAGGAATAGTAGTATGCTTAGCAAGAGTAGAGACAGCCCCATCAACCTTAGGGATTTTGTCCCAAAACTCTAATCTGTCAGATGGCACAGGATATAATTGCTTAAAACGTTTAGAAGGAGTAAATGAATTACCCAAATTATTCCATTCCCTGGAAATTACTTCAGAAATAGCACTAGGGACAGGAAAAACTTCTGGAATAACTACAGGAGATTTAAAAACCTTATCTAAATGTTTAGATTTAGTATCAAGAGGACCAGAATCCTCAATTTCTAATGCAATTAGGACTTCTTTAAGTAAAGAACGAATAAATTCCATTTTAAATAAATATGAAGATTTATCAGCATCAACCTCTGAGACAGAATCCTCTGAACCAGAAGAACCATTATCAGAATCAGAATGATGATGTTCATTTAAAAATTCATCTGAAAAATGAGAAGTTTTAAAAGACTTTTTACGTTTACTAGAAGGAGGAATAACAGACATAGCCTTCTTAATGGATTTAGAAACAAAATCTCTTATGTTATCAGGAACATTCTGCACCTTAGATGTTGACGGAACAGCAACAGGTAATGTAACAGTAGTAAAGGAAATATTATCTGCATTAACAAGTTTGTCATGACAAACAGTACAAACAACAGCTGGAGGAACAGATACCATAAGTTTAAAGCAGATACACTTAGCTTTGGTAGCTCCAGCACCAGGCAGCGATTTTCCAGAAGTATCTTCTGACTCAGTTTCAACGTGGGACATCTTGCAATATGTAACAGAAAAAACAACATATAAAGCAAAATTGATCAAATTCCTTAAATGACAGTTTCAGGAATGGGAAAAAATGCCAGTGAACAAGCTTCTAGCAACCAGAAGCAATAAATAATGAGACTTAAATAATGTGGAGACAATAGTGACATCCAGAACGCAGACACTTTTGGCGCAAAAGAACGACAAAAATGACGCAACTTCCGGCGACACGTATGACGCCGGAAACAGAAAAAAAATTTTGCGCCAAAAAAGTCAGCGCCAAGAATGACGCAATAAAATGAAGCATTTTCAGCCCCCGCAAACCTAACAGCCCACAGGGAAAAAGTCAAATTTTAAGGTAAGAAAAAAATTGATTTATTCATATGCATTATCCCAAATATGAAACTGACTGTCTGAAATAAGGAATGTTGAACATCCTGAGTCAAGGCAAATAAATGTTTGAATACATATATTTAGAACTTTATAAAAAAGTGCCCAACCATAGCTTAGAGTGTCACAGAAAATAAGACTTACTTACCCCAGGACACTCATCTACATGTAGTAGAAAGCCAAACCAGTACTGAAACGAGAATCAGTAGAGGTAATGGTATATATGAGTATATTGTCGATCTGAAAAGGGAGGTAAGAGATGAATCTCTACGACCGATAACAGAGAACCTATGAAATAGACCCCATAGAAGGAGATCATTGAATTCAAATAGGCAATACTCTCCTCACATCCCTCTGACATTCACTGCACGCTGAGAGGAAAACCGGGCTCCAACCTGCTGCGGAGCGCATATCAATGTAGAATCTAGCACAAACTTACTTCACCACCTCCATAGGAGGCAAAGTTTGTAAAACTGATTTGTGGGTGTGGTGAGGGGTGTATTTATAGGCATTTTGAGGTTTGGGAAACTTTGCCCCTCCTGGTAGGAATGTATATCCCATACGTCACTAGCTCATGGACTCTTGCTAATTACATGAAAGAAACTACCTTATCTGCGTGGAACACCAGATAAGGTGAATCACACTGTAAAGCAGATAATTCTGAGACTCTTCAAGCAGAAGAGATAGCTACCAAAAACAAAACTTTCCAAGATAACAACTTAATATCTATGGAATGTAAAGGTTCAAATGGAACCCCTTGAAGAACTGAAAGAACTAGATTTAGACTCCATGGCGGAGCCACAGGTTTATAGACAGGATTGATTCTGACTAAAGCCTGTGCAAACGCTTGAACGTCCGGTACCTCTGCCAGACGCTTGTGCAAAAGGATAGACAGAGCAGATATCTGTCCCTTTAAAGAACTAGCCGACAATCCTTTCTCCAAACCGTCTTGGAGAAAAGACAATATCCTGGGAATCCTAATCTTACTCCATGAGTAACCCTTGGATTCACACCAACAAAGATATTTCCACCATATCTTATGGTAGACTTTCCTGGTGACAGGCTTTCTAGCCTGGATCAGAGTATCTATAACTGACTCAGAAAAACCACGCTTTGAAAGAATTAAGCATTCAATCTCCAAGCAGTCAGACGTAGAGAAACTAGATTTGGATGCTTGAACGGACCCTGTATTAGAAGGTCCTGCCTCAATGGCAGTGTCCATGGTGGGGCAGATGACATGTCCACTAGGTCTACATACCAAGTCCTGCATGGCCACGCAGGCGCTATCAAAATCACAGACGCCTTCTCCTGCTTGATTCTGGCGATCAGACGAGGGAGAAGAGGAAACGGTGGGAAAACATAAGCCAGATTGAAGGACCAAGGCGCTACTAGAGCATCTATCAATGCCGCCTTGGGGTCCCGGGACCTGGATCCGTAGATAGGAAGCTTGGTGTTCTGACGGGACGCCATCAGGTCCAACTCTGGAATGCCCCCTAGCTGAGTCAGCTGGGCAAATACCTCCGGGTGGAGTTCCCACTCCCCCGGGTGAAAAGTCTGACGACTTAGAAAATCCGCCTCCCAGTTGTCTACACCTGGGATGTGAATTGCTGAGAGATGGCAGGAGTGGGCCTCCGCCCACCTGATTATTTTGGTTACTTCCCTCATCGCTAGAGAACTCTTTGTTCCCCCCTGATGATTGATATAAGCTACAGTCGTAATGTTGTCCGACTGAAATCTTATGAATTTGGCCGCAGCTAGTTGAGGCCATGCCTGAAGCGCGTTGAATATCGCCCTCAGATTGAGCTACAGATGGCCGAGGAATGGAATGAAGAATTCGGCAAGTAGTTAAAAGTTTCAACTTTCTGACCTCCGTCAGAAATATTTTCATTTCTACCGAATCTATTTGTGTTCCTAGGAAGGGAACCCTTGTGAGTGGGGACAGGGAACTCTTTTTGATGTTCACCTTCCACCCGTGAGACCTTAGAAAGGCCAATACAATCTCTGTGTGAGCCTTGGCTCTGTGAAAAGACGGCGTCTGAATTAAGATGTCGTCCAAATAAGGCGCCACTGCTATGCCCCGCGGTCTTAGAACCGCCAGAAGAGACCCTAGCACCTTTGTGAAAATTCTGGGAGCAGTGGCTAAACCGAATGGAAGAGCCACAAACTGGTAATGCTTGTCTAGAAAAGCGAACCGGAGGAACTGATGATGATCTTTGTGGATTAGGATATGCAGGTACGCATCCTTTAGATCCACGGTAGTCAGATATTGACCTTCCTGGATAATAGGTAAGATTGTCCAAATGGTCTCCATCTTGAATGATGAGACTCTGAGGAATTTGTAGAAATAAAAGAGCACACAATTTTACAAAACAGTGAAAAATGCACCAATCCTTTTGAAATTTTCACAGTATGTACCTAAGGCTTTAATATGATTGCACAGCAAGTTTCAGAACGATTAACCCCTTAATGCCCAAACCGGAGCAGCCTAAAGCCAACAACCGGTTAACAAACTACAGCACCTTGCCACAGCTTACTACTGTGGCCCTACCTGCCCTTAGGGATCAGTTTTGGGGAAATAAAGCTTCTTCTAGGCCCTCAATCAGCAGCAGGGCCCTCCATGTGAAGCAGCATGAACTTGTCTTTCAAGCTAAATTAGGCCTCTCCCACTCCACTCCGGAGTTGTGAGGCCTACAAAAATCACTTCTAAGTGACTAAATTTATGTCATGTGGATAATAACCCCAGTAAAACACTCCAAAGTGCTTAAAAAGGTGTCTCCAATGAGTATTTCTTAATAAATAATCAATAACCCTGCATTAGTGTCAACCAGCCTATTTAGCCCTGTCATGTAAGCATTCAATTCTATACTAAGTCTCAGAACATAGCTTACCCTCCCCACATGGGGATCTTGTCAGTCTTCTAGAATTATCTCAGTCTTGTCTAGAAATAAATGACTGAACATACCTCACTGCAGTCAAGCCTGCAAACTGTTCCCCCCAACTGAAGTTTTCTGATACTCCTCAGTCCTGTGTGGGAACAGCAGTGGATTTTAGTTACAACATGCTAAAATCATATTCCTCTCAGCAGAATTCTTCATCTTTTTTCTGCCAGAGAGTAAATAGTACAAACCAGTACCATTTAAAAATAACAAACTCTTGATTGAAGATATAAAACTACAATTCTAACACCACATTCACTTTACCCTCCCTGAGAGAGAACCTAGTGCGTTAACGCGGCAAAGAGAATGACTGGGGGGTGGAGCTGGGGGGGGGGGCTATATGGACAGCTCTGCTGTGTGCTCTCTTTGCCACTTCCTGTAGGGAAGTAGAATATCCCACAAGTAAGGATGAATCCGTGGACTGGATACACCTTGCAAGAGAAACTATGTCCACTGCCCACAGATCTGGAACACCTCTTTCCCAAGCTAGCGCAAACTGAGAGAGTATGCCCCCCACTTGATCCGATCCAAGATCGGGGGCAAACCCTTCATGCTATCTTGGAGTCAGCTGTGGGTTTCTTGGATTGCTTCCCCTTATTCCAGGACTGACCAGGTCTCCAGGAGGGCTTGGATTGTTCCTGGTTGGTAGAGGCAGGGGAAGACTTCCCTTTGAAGTTACGAAAGGAACGAAAATTAGTCTGGCGTCCCTTCATTTTGTTCTTCTTATCTTGAGGCAGAAAGGATCCTTTATCCCCCGTAATATTGGAGATAATTTCTGCCAAAGCCGGTCCGTACTAGGTCTTTCCCTTGTAAGAGATTACCAAAAGCTTCCACTTAGAAGAAACATCAGCAGACCAAGCTTTAAGCCATAGCGCTCTACGTGCCAAGATTGCAAAGCCAGATATTTCGGCCCCCAACTTAATGACCTGCAAGGAAGCGTCAGTGATAAAGTAATTAGCTAACTTTAGAGTCTTTATCCTATCCTGAATCTCCTCCAAAGGAGCCTCAGTTTGAAGGGATTTAGACAAGGCGTCAAACCAATAGGCTGACGCACTGGTTACTGTAACAATGCACACCGCCGGCTGCCATTGTAACCCCTGATGAGTATACATTTTCTTTAAAAGAGCCCCCAGCTTTTTATCCATAGGATCTTTGAAAGAGCAACTATCCTCAATAGGAATACTAGTTCTCTTGGCCAAGGTGGAAATCGACCCTTCCACCCTTGGGACGGTTTGCCACGACTCCTTTATGGAGTCGGCCACTGGGGAACATTTTCCTAAAGATAGGAGAGGGGGTAAAGGGTATTCCTGGCCTCTCCCATTCCCGTGAAATAATCTTAGTGGCACGGTCTGGAATTGGAAATACCTCCCCAGGGGAGGGGACAATTTAATTTACTCGATTTTTTAGGGTTGACAATGATAGGCGTATCGGAGTCGTCCAAGGTAGCTAAAACCTCCTTTAGCAACACACAGAGGTGCTCAAGCTTGAATCTGAAGGAAACCACTTCAGCATCAGAAGAAGGAATTACACTATCCGAGTTCACCCTCAGAGGCTACCAATGTTTTCTCCTCTTCCGACCTATGGGAAAGAGCCATTTGGTTAGCCTGAGACGGATCAGATACCTTACTGTCTGACTCAATAATCTTCCTCTTACGCCTCCCTTGCAGCATAGGGATGGTGGCTAGTGCCTCAGATACCGCTGAGGAAACCTAGGCCGCAATTTCTGCCTTCAAAAATACCCCATCCTGAGATATAGACGAATCGCAGGGCACTGCATGAGACGATGGAACAGTTTGGGACACTTGTGGAGAAGGCTGTGGCATAGCCTGAACAGCATCCACTTGAGAGAATGGTGGCTCAGAAACAAACTGTCTATCTTTGTATAACAAAGTTCTTTCTACAAAAGAACTACAAAAAGGTAAGGGTGGTTCCACTTGGGCATCCAGACTATGGGGCGGATCAGGTCTGCAAGACCTCGCTGAATGCGGAGAGCAATATGCTCTCCGTATTCAGCATCGCACCAGCAGCTCACAAGAGCTGCTGGTGTAACGCAGCCCCCTGCAGACTCGTGGCCAATGGCGAACTCGAAAAGCTCCACAAAAAAAACAAGTTTATTAAAACAAGTAAAACACAGCAACGCGTTTATAAATGCATTGCTGTGTTTTACTTGTTTTAATAAACTTGTTTTATCCTTACACCCTTGCTCTGTGTAACAAGTCACTATTGGTTTTGTGGAGCTTTTCGAGTTCGCCTAATACTACGAGTGGTTTGTAGAGCTCCTCACACACCTCCCCCTTTGATCCAGCCAATTGGTGCTAACATCCATAGGTATTGAGAGCTTGCTGCTACCTGGTTGGCAAGACGCTCTCACGTGATCGGACCTTGAATATCGTGGTCGAGTCTGTCGGGCGACTAAGAGGTCCCCTGAAAAGTAAGAAGATATACAGAGGGCGACTCCTAGTGTGGAATTAGTAAGCAGAGTGTGAACCCACCAGCTTTACCCTTCAGAGATATACTCACAAAGTATAGAGCACACTGTAGTGCTAATGAAGCAAGCTGGGTATATTAAAAGTGGCCCAGCGCACATACCACTCCGGTGAAAGATGGTCCAATGTATTCAGAAGGTTCAGATAAAAAATTCAGGAGACTCCAGATATATATAAAAAACACTTTATATAAAAATATAACAGTGTACAATAAAAAATCAGTAGAATTCGCTACGCGTTTCTCAGAGCTACCACTCTGTTTCCTCAGGCAAGTTATACTGATCTAAAACTGAAGTCTCCTATTTATACATCCTCAAATAAATTAAAACATTGGTCACACCCAATTTACCAATTACTTATGCAAATGTTGCTATGGTGACCTTCACAATACAAACTGACTTTTCTTGATACCAGTATGTGAATATATAACTCATTGTATGCATAGATCTACTTTAACATATACAGCTAGTATCAAAACAAGTATATATCAGATATTACAATATATCTCATAAACATTTCGGAAGAAAACATATATAGTATGCACAATAGTGTTTCAGCAAAAAAACAAATACAGCACTCATATAGTTGGTTCATTAAATTTTCAGCAATCTCTCTTTATGAAAGTGAATGCACTATTTATTTCTATTTTATATGGTTAATAACTTCTTTATTTCATGAGGATTTCTTTCCTCCCCTTTGTTCATAGTAGAAAGTCTAATTTATTTATTAATTAAAAGCATTAGCTAGTTTGTTTATATCATATATAAAGCTGTCAGCTTGTGGGTGTGTGTCATTAGCCTATCTCACACTTCCATATGTGTGGGTAATGGCTAGTGGGCGTGTATCATTTATCGCCGGTCTTTAAATACAATTCCTCAACTTTCTTCCTAATATATTCTTACCCCTTTTGACATGATCTCCTACAATAAACTGTTTAAATGTTATCTGAATTGTTGTATTGTGCATATCATAAGCTGATTTTATGAAGGGCTATGTCTATTTGTTTAAAGCTCCCTCTCTGATTTCACAATGTCCAATGTGTAGGTGATAATCCGTGGGCGTGTAGCATAAACCAATCACGCGTCACTATGTGTGTGAATCCCAGCTTATAGGCGTGTGTTTTCTATCGTTAAAAAAAAAAAAAAAAAAAAAAAAAAAAAAAAAAAAAAAAAAAAAAAAAAAAAAAAAAATAAATCAACTATTGTCTATTTATTTTTTTGGGATATGAACTGCTTTGCTATTATGATATATTTATATATAACCCTATGGCTATGTTCGAGATAGCATCAGCCAATTTGTGTAGCCCTTTGGTATTACTGCTCTGTGAAAGCATATCCTATCCTCACAGTATTCGTCAATTTTTACTGAATCATAACATTCAAAATAATGCCAGTCTCGTAATCATTGCGCTTCAATCGAATAGATGCATATACTCATATATTTTTATATATTGGTAACCTGTATAATGTATATAAATAAAACTATATATATATAAAAAAATATGAATTATAGTCTTCCATTTTTTGTGTGTGCTTTCTGTGCCCTAGTGAATAAATTAATAAATTGTTCTATATGAAAAGACATGTGAAAAAACATATAGAGGAAAATTATGGTTACTATATGCTATAAATAGTGATAATTAGTGAATTCTATGTGTGACTAGTGTTAAGTACTCTAACTATATCTTATTTTATGTAAATAAATATATATAAATAGATGTGCTATTATAAAAACCTATGTGACTAGAGTAATAATATATAAATAATATAACTATAATAATATTATGTGTATGACCATGAATATATCAATTCCTATGTGACTCATATGATTAAATGTGTATAGTGTGACAATGTTAAGTGTTTATAATTAATATAATAAATACTCTATGTGTATGAATATAGACAAATTGTATGTTTATAGTATTCTAAATATACATATCTCCATTAATGTGATTAAATGTGTTTTATAGTGATATGATGCTTGAATGATTGTAAGATGGATAGTAAATACTGAATATATTTTCAAGATGAAACATTACTGGTATATTAAGATATTTACTGGGTGGTGACCTCAGGTGATCTATACTTACATTCCTTCTAAATAATATATATCAATATCAATGAGGATATGATCCATTATATACACATTAATATTAAGTGCACTACTAATGTGAGAGAACAGATATGAAGCTTGTATAACAGAACCCTTAAATTAAAAGATAGAATGAACTGAATGTTTGTACTGGATTGATCTAAAAGGCTGCTGTATCAATTACTTCATTGAGGCCTTCTGGATGTAAAGATGAAAATCTATAGATCCAGAAGGTCTCCCTTTGGCGAAGTTTAATCATTCTATTTTGGGAATTACTAGCAGTCACTACCTCGAGTGGGGTTATCTTCATAAGGCATTTGTTAGTGCCATGTGATGCTGTATGATGTCTAGAAGTACTGTATTTATCTAATCCTTTCACAATGCATCTGAGATGTTCAGACCATCTCTGTCTTATCATCCTGCAGGTGCGGCCTATATAATGTAGGCCACAGATGCAGGTGATACAATAGACCACATAAGTAGAACTGCATGTTATTTTTTGTGTTAATGTAAAAGTTTCCCCTGTGTTATTTACTTTGATACTCTTTTGTCCATTGATGGTATATTTACACATACTGCATCTATTTTTGTGACATCTGAAAAAGCCTATTTTTGCACCTTGAGTGCTATCTTGTATGTTTCCTCTATTGAATGGTGCATTTGTTTCCCTTTTGCACATCACTATCTTACTAGGTGCAAGTTTTTCCTTTATTGTTGGGGCTCTCCTAAATTGTTGACTAAGAAATTGGGACTAAGAGGTCCCGGCCTGCTGTTGATGGCACTACTAGTGCCCCGTCTTATGTGAGTTGCCAATTGTGTGTTGTCTTGTATTGTTGATTTGACAATACTGTTCGATGTGTTGCCTCCTCTTCTGTTTCTACAGAATCTCCATCTAATTAGGAATTTGCTGTCAGACATTTAGCTTGATCCTATGACTTTCATTGGTGTGTATTCATTTTTGCAACATGGTGTTGAATGAATTTGTTAGAAAAAGTACTTTGCTTTGGGTGCAAATTAACAAATCTTGGTTGCAATCAATGGCCCCCATTTGTGGGAGTATTTTGTAGTATAGTGTCCCAGAAAATATGTTGTTTCTGAAAGGTAAGTAAAGGTTTTCTGACAAATCGGTTGGGGTGTACTCATTTATGCTGAGCACTGTACATACATACACAGACACACACGAAACAAAGAAATGGACTGACTGCACTTCCAAACCAGACTGGGACCACGTCAAGATATCTTCCTCCATGGGTCCCTAACCTACAGCCACACAATGGATGCTATCTCAACCAATTACAAAGGACATGTGTCTCCCTTGTTTGTATTACAGTGTGTTTGGTTGAAGGTTATAAAAAAGGAAATGTATGCTTACCTGATAAATTGATTTCTTTTACAATATGCCGAGTCCACGGGTTTCATCCTTACTTGTGGGATATTATCCTCCTGCTAACAGGAAGTGGCAAAGAGCACCACAGCAGAGCTGATACATAGCTCCTTCCCTAACTCCTCCCCCAACTCATTCGACCGAAGGTATAGGAAGAGAAAGGAAAAGCTAAAAGGTGTAGAGGTGACTGTAGTTTTGAAAAAATAAAATAAATCCTGTCTTAAAATGACAGGGTGGGCCGTGGACTCGGCATATCGTAAAAGAAATCAATTTATCAGGTAAGCATACATTTCATTTTCTTTTACAAGATATGCCGAGTCCACAGGTTTCATCCTTACTTGTGGGATACCAATACCAAAGCTTAGGACACGGATGAAAGGGAGGGACAAGACAGGAACCTAAACTGAAGGCACCACAGCTTGAAGAACATTTCTCCCAAAAATACACTCAGAAGAAGCAAAAGTATCAAATTTGGAAAATTTGGAAAAAAAATGAAGGGAGGACCAAGTCGCAGCCTTACAAATCTGTTCAACAGAAGCATCGTTTTTAAAAGCCCATGTGGAAGCCACAGCTCTAGTAGAATGAGCCGTAATTTTTTCAGGAGGCTGCTGTCCAGCAGTCTCATATGCCAGGAGGATGATGCTTTTCAGCCAAAAAGAGAGAGAGGTAGCCGTAGCTTTTTGACCCTTACATTTTCCAGAATAAACTACAAAAAGAGAGGATGTTTGTCTGAAATCCTTGGTCGCTTGTAAGTAAAACTTTAAAGCACGGACCACATCCAAGTTATGTAATGGACGTTCCTTCTTAGAAGAAGGATTATGATACAAGGAAGGAACAACAATTTCCTGATTAATATTCTTATCTGAAACAACCTTAGGAAGGAATCCAGGTTTAGTACATAAAACCACCTTATCAGAATGGAATATAAGATAAGGCGAATCATATTGTAAAGCAGAAAGCTCAGAAACTCTTCGAGCAGAAGAGATAGCAACTAAAAATAAAACTTTCCAAGATAACAGTTTAATATCTATGGAATGCATGGGTTCAAACGGAACCCCTTGAAGAACCTTAAGAACTAAGTTCAGACTCCAAGGTGGAGCAACAGATTTAAACACAGGCTTGATTCTGATTAAAGCCTAACAAAAAGACTGAACGCCTGGGACATCCGCCAGACGTTTGTGTAATAAAATTGACAAAGCAGAAATTTGTCCTTTTAGAGAACTAGCAGATAATCCTTTTTCCAATCCTTCTAGGAGAAAGGACAAGATCCTAGGAATCCTAATCTTACTCCATGAGTAACCCTTGGATTCACACCCATATTATATAGATATTTACGCAAAATTTTATGGTAAATCTTTCTAGTGACAGGCTTGCGAGCGTGAATCAGAGTATCAATGACCGACTGCGGTGGCAGAGAAGACATGTGCACCAGATCCGCATACCAAGTCCTGCGAGGCCATGCAGGCGCTATTGGAATTACTGAAGCTCTCTCCTGTTTGATTCTTGCAATCACACGAGGCAGGAGAGGAAATGGTGGAAACACATAAGCCAGGTTGAACGACCAAGGTACTGCTAGAGCATCTATCAGTACAGCCTGGGGATCCCTTGACCTGGACCCGTAGCGTGCAAGTTTGGCATTCTGTCGAGATGTCATCAGATCCAATTCCGGTGTGCCCCATTGATGAATCAACGATGCAAACATCTCCGGATGGAGTTCCCACTCCCCCGGATGAAAAGTCTGACGACTTAGAAAATCTGCCTCCCAGTTCTCTACTCCTGGGATATAGAGTGCTGATAGATGGCAAGAGTGAATCTCTGCCCATCGGATTATCTTTGATAACTATCATCGCAAGAGAACTTCTTGTTCCCCCCTGATGATTGATATATGCTACAGTCGTGACATTGTCCGACTGGAATCTTATGAACTTGGTCAGTGCCAACTGAGGCCACGCCTGAAGCGCATTAAATATGGCTCTCAGTTCCAGAATATTTATTGGCAACTGAGACTCCGTCGGAGTCCAAGTTCCCTGAGACTTCAGGGAATTCCAGACTGCACCCCAGCCCAAGAGGCTGGCGTCCGTTGTCACTATAACCCATGATGGTCTGCAGAAGCACATTCCTTGGGACAGATGATCCTGTGACAACCACCAAAGAAGAGAGTCTCTGGTCTCTTAATCCAGATTTATCTGAGGAGATAAATTTGCATAATCCCCATTCCACTGTCTGAGCATGCACAGTTGCGATGTCCATCGCTGCTACCATTAATCCAATGACCTCCATACACTGCGCCACTGATGGCCGAGGAATGGACTGAAGAGCTTGGCAAGTATTTAGAATTTTTGATTTTCTGACCTCCGTCAGAAAAATTTTCATGTCTACCAAGTCTATCAGAGTTCCCAAGAATGGAACTCTCGTTTGTGGAACAAGTGAACTCTTTTCAATATTCACTTTCCAACCGTGAGTTCTTAGAAAGGACAGCACAATGTCCGTGTGAAATTTGGTCAGATGATAAGTTGACGCCTGAACCAAAATATCGTCCAGATAGGGCGTTACTGCTATGCCCCGTGGCCTGAGGACCGCCAGAAGGGACCCTAGCACCTTTGTGAAGATTTTTGGAGCTGTGGCCAACCCAAAGGGAAGGGCCACAAACTGATAATGCTTTTCCAGAAAGGCAAACCTTAGAAACTGATGATGATCTTTGTGGATAGGAATGTGAAGATACGCATCCTACAGGTCCACGGTGGTCATGTATTGACCCTCCTGGATCATTGGTAAGATTGTTCGAATAGTCTCCATCTTGAACGATGGGACCCTGAGAAATTTGTTCAGGAACTTTAAATCCAAAATAGGTCTGAAAGTTCCCTCTTTTTTTGGAACCACGAAAAGGTTTGAGTAAAACTCCTGTCCCTGTTCCAGTTTTGGAACTGGACAAATTACTCCCATGGAATAGAGGTCTTTTGCACAATGTAAGAACGCCTCTCTTTTTGTCTGGTCTACAGACAAACGTGAAAGATGAAATCTCCCTCTTGGGGGAAATTTTTTGAATTCCAGTTGATACCCCTGGGTCACAATTTCTAATGCCCAGGTGATCCTGCACATCCCTTGCCCAAGCCTGAGCAAAGAGAGAAAGTCTGCCCCCTACTAGATCCGGTCCCGGATCGGGGGCTGCCCCTTCATGCTTTTTTATCTATAGGGTCTTTGAAAGCACAACTATCTTTAATAGGTATAGTTGTACGCTTAGCTAGCGTAGATATTGTTCCCTCCACCTTACGGACCGTTTGCCAAGAGTCCTTAATGGTATCTGATATGGGAAACATTTTCTTAAAATTAGGAGGGGGAGAGAACGGTATACCTTGTCTATCCCATTCCTTTCTAACAATTTCCGAAATTCTTTTGGGAATCGGAAAAACATCAGTGTAAGTAGGAACTTCTAGATATTTATCCATCTTACATAATTTTTCTGGAGGAATTGTAATGGGTTCACAATCATCCAGAGTTGCTAGGAGCTCCCTCAGTAACATACGAAGGTGTTCAAGTTTAAATTTAAAGGACGTTAAGTCCGAATCTGTCTGAGGTAAAATATTTTCTGAATCTGAAATTTCACCTTCAGACAATAATTCCCTAAACCCAATTCAGAGCATTGTGAGGGTACATCGGAAATAGTTAATAAAGCATCAGAGGGTTCAGTATTTACATTAATACCTGGCCTACTGCGTTTACCCTGCAAAACTGGCAGTTTAGAAAATATCTCATTGAGAGTAGTTGACATAACTGTAGCTATATCTTGCAAAGTAAAAGAATTAGATGCACTAGATGTACTAGGTGTCACTTGTGTGGGTGTTAAAAGTTGGGAGACTTGAGGAAAATTACATGGCATATCCTGATTCTCTTCAGACTGAGAATCATCCTTAGACACACTTTCATTTCCTAAAATATGTTCCTTACATTGTAAGGCTCTATCAGTACAAGAGGTACACAAAGTAAGAGGGGGTTCCACAATGGCTTCTAAACATATAGAACAATGAGTTTCCTCAATGTCAGACATGTTGAACAAAGTAGTAATAACCACAACAGTTGGTAAATAGTTTATTAATTAACAAAAAACAATTTTTGCAAAAAACGAGTACTGTGCCTTTAAGAAATAAAAGCACACATTTTTTCCTCAAATATGCTTCAAAACGTCTATGAACGTCTATGAACGTTTAAAAACCTATGTATGGCTGTATAATGTTTCCAAAAATTATTGTTCACATGCATCTATTGAATTTACTCTCTACAGGAACATCAAATAAAAAAAATACAATTTTCTAATGACCCCTGCACCTCGCGCCTACCTGCTCCCAGAGAACTGCCAAATGAATCTACACCAATCCGGATAGTGTAAAACACAGATAGGGCCCAACCGGAGCTAATGTCTGCTGTCTCCTTCAGAGTAAACTGCGCAACTGAGGCGCGAAAACAGGCCCCGTCCACAATGGACGTCGCACTTAGAAATTCAAATACTGCATGGGAAGCGGTTATAAACAGTCAAGTGGTCCCCAAACAGTTTTATAATAAAATAAATAGATAAATAAATTTCTTTTACTTTTGTGTCATGTAAGTTTATGAATAAAAGGTCCCAGTGTCAATTATATTGCAATAAAGAAAAAAACACCCAGAAGGACAGTAACTCCCCTTTACAATTAGGACTACTGCTTACCATGTTCCTTATAAAGAACTAAATACAGCCAATTCTGATATACAAGGTTTCCTCAGAAAAATTAGGCTGACACATACCTCAAATGCTGCTTAATGCATGAGACTGTCCTCCACACTGAAAAGTTTACTTCATATTACCTTCAGATTTGTGGGAACCATAACTGACCCTAGTAACTGCTGCTAAGATCATCGATTTCTTCCATATCCTCCTTGATTAAAATAGTACTCACCGGTACCATTTAAAATAAAAAATATATTGATTGGAGAAATTAAAACTATCATTTTGTCACCACTATCACTTTACCCTTCCTATTACTAGTATAGGCAAAGAGAATGACCGGGGGGAGGAGTTAGGGGTGGAGCTATGTAACAGCTCTGCTGTGGTGCTCTTTGCCACTTCCTGTTAGCAGGAGGATAATATCCCACAAGTAAGGATGAAACCCATGGACTCGGCATATCTTGTAAAAGAAATGCAGTTTTATAAAAAATAACCTCAAAAGCTAAGAAAAACAATTAAAACGTTGTGGCCTATTTATTAATGATACGATATTGCGGATCATGTCCGCCCCCCATCGATAAATGCAGACAGCTTACGCTGTCTGCATTTATCATTGCACCAGCAGTTCTGGTGCAATGCTGCCCCCTGCAGATTTGCGGCCAATCAGCCGCCAGCAGGGGGTATCAATCAACCCGATCGTATTGGATCGGGTTGATTTCCGCCGATGTCTGTCTGCCACCTCAGAGCAGGTGGACAGGTTATGGAGCAGCGGACTTTAGATTGCTGCTTCATAACTTGTGTTTCTGGCGAGCCTGAAGGCTCACCAGAAACACGGGACTTCAAGCTCCATACGGAGCTTGATAAATATGCCCCAAAGAGTTTTAGAACAGAAGAATCATAGAAATAATGGAACAATAAAAAATATAGATCAGTTGAATTAATTTTCCATGGAATACAGTCTCTTTAACCCCTTAATGACCACAGCACTTTTCCATTTTCTGTCCGTTTGGGACCAAGGCTATTTTTACATTTCTGCGGTGTTTGTGTTTAGCTGTAATTTTCCTCTTACTCATTTACTGTACCCACACATATTATATACCGTTTTTCTCGCCATTAAATGGACTTTCTAAAGATACCATTATTTTCATCATATCTTATAATTTACTATAAAAAAAATTATAAAATATGAGGAAAAAATTGAAAAAAAAACACACTTTTTCTAACTATGACCCCCAAAATCTGTTACACATCTACAACTACCAAAAAACACCCGTGCTAAATAGTTTCTAAATTTTGTCCTGAGTTTAGAAATACCCAATGTTTACATGTTCTTTGCTTTTTTTGTAAGTTATAGGGCCATAAATACAAGTAGCACTTTGCTATTTCCAAACCATTATTTTTCAAAATTAGCGCTAGTTACATTAGAACACTAATATCTTTCAGGAATCTCTGAATATCCATTGACATGTATATATTTTTTTTTAGTAGACATCCCAAAGTATTCATCTAGGCCCATTTTGGTATATTTCATGCCACCATTTCACCGCCAAATGCGATTAAATACAAAAAATCGTTCACTTTTTTACTAATTTTTTCACAAACTTTTGGTTTCTCACTGAAATTATTTACAAACAGCTTGTGTAATTATGGCTTAAATGGTTGTAAATGCTTCTCTGGGATCCCCTTTGTTCAGAAATAGCAGACATATATGGCTTTGGCGTTGCTTTTTAGTAATTAGAAGGCTGCTAAATGCCACTGCGCACTACACGTGTATTATGCCCAGCAGTGAAGGGGTTAATTATGGAGCATGTAGGGAGCTTTTAGGGATAATTTTAGCTTTAGTGTAGTGTAGTAGACAACCCCAAGTATTGATCTAGGCACATTTTGGTATTTTTCATGCCACCATTTCACCGCCAAATGCGATCAAATTAAAAAAAACGTTAAATTTTTCACAATTTTAGGTTTCTCACTGAAATTATTTACAAACAGCTTATGCAATTATGGCACAAATGGTTGTAAATGCTTCTCTGGGATCCCCTTTGTTCAGAAATAGCAGACATATATGGCTTTGGCGTTGCTTTTTGGTAATTAGAAGGCCGCCAAATGCCGCTGCATTTCACACGTGTATTATGGATAGCAGTGAAGGGGTTAATTATGTAGCTTGTAGGGAGCTTGCAGGGTTAATTTTAGCTTTAGTGTAGAGCTCAGCCTCCCACCTGAAACATGAGACCCCCTGATCCCTCCCAAACAGCTCTCTTCCCTCCCCCACCCCACAATTGTCCCCGCCATCTTAAGTACTGGCAGAAACTCTGCCAGTACTAAAATAAAAGCTATATTTGGGCTTTTTTTGTGTGTTTTTTAGCATATTTACATATGCTGCTGTGTAGGATCCCCCTTAGCTCCCAGCCTCACTGATCCCCCACTAAACAGCTCTCTAACCCTCCCCCTCTGTCTTAATGGGCGCCATCTTGGGTACTGGCAGCTGTCTGCCAGTACCCAGTTTAGTAAAAAAATGTGCCTTTTTATTAAAAAAAAATGCCCTTTTCTGTAGTGTAGCTTCCCCCCCCCACCCAAGATCAACCGCCCACCCCTTCCAGGTCCCTTAGCTGTTTATTTACAGCTTTTAAAACATTTTTTTTTTTAACTTTTCCCAGTTTATTTTTCTGTAGTGCAGCGGTTCCCTCCCGCTCCCGCCCCGTGCACGCGTCCGCCCGCCGCCCCCCGTGCACGCGCGCGCTCCCATGCGCGCTCCCGCTCCCGCCCCCCTCCACTCCATTCGGCACATCGATGGCCGCCCACCCGCCTCCCAGACTTGCTCCCACCCACCAACGTTACCGGCCAACGATGTCCGGTGCAGAGAGGGCCACAGAGTGGCTCTCTCTGCATCGGATGGCCAAGGGGGGTTATTGCAGTATGCCTCGATATCGAGGCATCACTGCAATAACCGGAAAGCAGCTGGAAGCGTGCAGGATCGCTTCCAGCTGCTTTCCAGACCAAGGACGTACGCCACACGTCCTCGGTCATTAACTGTATTTTTTTTTTAGGACGTGTGGCGTACGTCCTTGGTCATTAAGGGGTTAAAACATTTCAAACCAGGAGCATGGGCTCAGGCAAAGCAATGTATACGTTTGAATTTTCATATGGTGATTGATAGAGAAAAGTGAGTTTCAGGTCGTCAGCAGTACTCAGTGGGCCTGGTCTGTCTGCTTTTATTGATGCAAACCCACATTTCCTCACAGAACCTTTTAGCCAAAGTACTGGTAATAAACCCATATAGGCTGTCTTAGTGAAGTACAATGGCATTTTTTATTAAAGAGAGAGTAAATTCTGTAATGATTCTGATAGAGCATACAATTTAAAAAAAAACTTTCCAATTTAACCTTTATCAAAATATGCTTCATTTTCCAGGTGTTCTTTGTTAAAGAGAAGACTCAAGAGCAGCAATGTCAAATGACAAGAGGCATATATGTGAAGCTACCAATCATCAGATAGCTCTCAGTAGGGCATTGCTGACACTGACCCTACCTAGGTATACTCTTCAAACAAAACCAATTTTGACTTAACTGTCTGTACTGTTCCTCCAACTGAATTTAAAAACAGGTGCTCACAGGTCTGACATATATTTCCTATAAGCGTCTCTGACGTATCTCTTATATTTACCGTCATTTTCTCAAAAAGTGGTTTATAACCAGTGCGTTGGATATAAGGCTCCTTAACCAAGTGTCTTTAAAACATTTCAAGATAGTTGTATATTACAACAAATATAATGCTCAACTAACAATGGTGGTGTAATAGTAACACCAGTTATACTCTTATTTCGTAGTCCACAGTGCCTTTGTCATACATCCAAATAAATAGTATTGAAAGTAAATGTTTACTCAACATCAAAGAATCAAAACAGAGATTAAAGATGGTTTCCATTTGAGTGCCAAAACAATGTTTTGCTCTCTAGGGTTTTGAGAAGGATTAAGGATAGTTTTCTTCATCCTCTATGAGGTTGTGATTATACTTCGATCATATCAGATAAGATAGAATACTTTAAAAAAGAGAATACATAACAATGCATTGTTAATGTATAGATTTGGATAGTAGTGTTAGGAAGGACATGTATTAAAAATAATTAATTGTGTTTATAATGATTGTTTGTCGCTTTGTGTTTCTTATGGTTGAAGTGCTTTGTATAAAAGGGTAGAAAAGAATAATAAAAAAACAATATTTTGCGATATTTATAATTTTCTTTTCAAGTTTTCTGAAGATGGACTGTAATTCCTTTAGTATTTGCTATCAGTCTATGCAACTCTATGAGAATGAACATAAATATTTTACATAGTAACGCATGTGATTTACAAGCTTGTGATATATTGGTTTAAATGCAAGGTGAATTATGTTTTATTCCAACGTGCTCTGCCATTGATACCGTGAATCCTACTGTATTTAAACATCTCTATAAATAAATAAAATATAATAATAATATATACACTGTGTGCAGAATTATTAGGCAAATGAGTATTTTGACCACATCATCCTCTTTATGCATGTTGTCTTACTCCAAGCTGTATAGGCTCGAAAGCCTGCTACCAATTAAGCATATTAGGTGATGTGAATCTCTGTAATGAGAAGGGGTGTGGTCTAATGACATCAACACCCTATATCAGGTGTGCATAATTATTAGGCAACTTCCTTTCCTTTGGCAAAATGGGTCAAAAGAAGGACTTGACAGGCTCAGAAAAGTCAAAAATAGTGATATATCTTGCAGAGGGATGCAGCACTCTTAAAATTGCAAAGCTTCTGAAGCGTGATCATCGAACAATCAAGCGTTTCATTCAAAATAGTCAACAGGGTCGCAAGAAGCGTGTGGAAAAACCAAGGCGCAAAATAACTGCCCATGAACTGAGAAAAGTCAAGCGTGCAGCTGCCAAGATGCCACTTGCCACCAGTTTGGCCATATTTCAGAGCTGCAACATCACTGGAGTGCCCAAAAGCACAAGGTGTGCAATACTCAGACATGGCCAAGGTAAGAAAGGCTGAAAGACGACCACCACTGAACAAGACACACAAGCTGAAACGTCAAGACTGGGCCAAGAAATATCTCAAGACTGATTTTTCTAAGGTTTTATGGACTGATGAAATGAGAGTGAGTCTTGATGGGCCAGATGGATGGGCCCGTGGCTGGATTGGTAAAGGGCAGAGAGCTCCAGTCCGACTCAGACGCCAGCAAGGTGGAGGTGGAGTACTGGTTTGGGCTGGTATCATCAAAGATGAGCTTGTGGGGCCTTTTCGGGTTGAGGATGGAGTCAAGCTCAACTCCCAGTCCTACTGCCAGTTTCTGGAAGACACCTTCTTCAAGTAGTGGTACAGGAAGAAGTCTGCATCCTTCAAGAAAAACATGATTTTCATGCAGGACAATGCTCCATCACACGCGTCCAAGTACTCCACAGCGTGGCTGGCAAGAAAGAGTATAAAAGAAGAAAATCTAATGACATGGCCTCCTTGTTCACCTGATCTGAACCCCATTGAGAACCTGTGGTCCATCATCAAATGTGAGATTTACAAGGAGGGAAAACAGTACACCTCTCTGAACAGTGTCTGGGAGGCTGTGGTTGTTGCTGCACGCAATGTTGATGGTGAACAGATCAAAACACTGACAGAATCCATGGATTGCAGGCTTTTGAGTGTCCTTGCAAAGAAAGGTGGCTATATTGTCACTGATTTGTTTTTGTTTTGTTTTTGAATGTCAGAAATGTATATTTGTGAATGTTGAGATGTTATATTGGTTTCACTGGTAAAAATAAATAATTGAAATGGGTATATATTTGTTTTTTGTTAAGTTGCCTAATAATTATGCACAGTCTTAGTCACCTGCACACACAGATATCCCCCTAAAATAGCTATAACTAAAAACAAACTAAAAACTACTTCCAAAACTATTCAGCTTTGATATTAATGAGTTTTTTGGGTTCATTGAGAACATGGTTGTTGTTCAATAATAAAATTAATCCTCAAAAATACAACTTGCCTAATAATTCTGCACTCCCTGTATATATATAAAGATGGTTTCCTTTTGAGTGCCAAAACAATTGTTATCAATGCAATAAAATGAAAAACACATTTATATAATCTTCAAGAATCAATAATGTTCACAAAATAAATTAATCATGTTACATATATGAAAAATGGATGCCATAAAATTAATGAATGATTAAACATTTAACATTGCATACCTTGATCTCAGACTCTGTAGGCCTGCCATCAATTTTGGCAAAACCATCAAAGAGATTCTTATATAAAAGGTTTTTGCGCGTGTTAGCATCATCGGCAGGTAAATATTCCAGAACAGCGCCTCGGTGCTGCTTATACACGTAGAGAATAATTCTTACAGCTTTATCCCGTACTTCAGATGTAGAGTATTCCAGAGCACCTGCTGCAAACTAAGAAAGTCATATTGAAATTATGAAATATATCACAATCTACTTGCAAATCAACTTAAAAATTTTACCATCAAAGTTTTGGTCAATATTATTAAAATTATGTTCAAAAGAATGGTCAAAAGGAAATATCTTTTCTTTTTAACTTTATAGAAATATTTAAAGAGACAAAGAGTCCACTCTAATGATTCTAGCTTCAGTATAGTCTGCAATAAACTTACTGTTGAAAAGTCTACCTACCGCTTTTTTTCCTGAGAATGAAGTGGAAGTGTGCAGTAGGTACAGATCTCTGAGAATTATAAGCTTCTGCATGATATATTTATCAAACAAAATCTCAGAATGCTCCAAGATTGTCCCCTAGTGAGTTCTTCTGTGTCAAACTTAGAATTAAAAAATGACTAGGAACCCCCCGTTCAGGAAGATTATTGCAGAGTTGCTTAGAAAGTATATAGCACCAGCATAGTTTGAATGGGATTGTTCCAATAATTTAAAGGGACACTAAACCCAAAAATCTTCTTTTATGATTCAGATAGAGAATACAATTTTAAACAACATTCCAATTTACTTCTATTATCTAATTTGCTTCTGTCTTTAGATATCCTTTGTTGAAGAAATAGCAATGCACATGGGTGAACCAATCACACGAGGCATCTATGTGCAGCCACCAATCAGCAACTACTGAGCCTATCTGTATATGCTTTTCAACAAAGGATATGAAAAGAACAAAGCAAATTAGATAATAGAAGTAACTTAGAAAGTTGTTTAAAATTGCATGCTCTTTCTAAATCATGAAAGAACAATTTTGGGTTTCATCCAATTTTTTTCTATCATGATTCAGATAGAGCACGCAATTTTAAGCAACTTTCTAATTTACTCCTATTATCAAATTATTTTCATTCTCTTGGTTTCTTTATTTGAAATGCAAGAATGTAAGTTTAGATGCCGGCCCATTTTTGGTGAACACACTGTGTTTTTCTTGCTGATTGGTGGATAAATTCAACCACCAACAAATAAGTGCTTTCCATGGTCTGAACCAAAAAATAGCTTAGATGCCTTCTTTTTCAAATAAAGAAAGCAAGAGAACGAAGAAAAATTAATAATAGGAGTAAATTAGAAACTTGTTTAAAATTGCATGCTCTATCTGAATCACAAAAGAAAAAATTTGGGTTCAGAGTCCCTTTAAGTTTTAAAACATAAGATACTGACTCAAAAATGATTATTTCAATTAACACCCAACATACTTATAATGCCAATGTGACTAGCGTAAAAGTAAAATGTCAATATTACTTGTCAAACAAACAATGTAGGTGATAAGGTCACATTAACTCAAAGTAAAAATACAAATACAGTATACAGTTAAAGTGAAATGTCTTCAAGCACATTCCCATTTGGCATCAGGTATTATAGCAAAAAATGTCTATTGATCCCAAAGTAATAGAAAATCACAGCACTTGAGTAAGAAAAACAAAATATATGCTTACCTGATAAATTCATTTCTCCTGTAGTGTGGTCAGTCCACGGGTCATCATTACTTCTGGGATATTATCTCCTCCCCTACAGGAAGTGCAAGAGGATTCACCCAGCAGAGCTGCTATATAGCTCCTCCCCTCTACGTCACCTCCAGTCATTCGACCAAAGGACCAACGAGAAAGGAGAAGCCCAAGGGTGTAGTGGTGACTGGAGTATAATCCAAAAAAATCTTTAGCCTGCCATAAAAAACAGGGCGGGCCGTGGACTGACCACACTACAGGAGAAATGAATTTATCAGGTAAGCTTAAATTTTGTTTTCTCCTGTTAAGTGTGGTCAGTCCACGGGTCATCATTACTTCTGGGATACCAATACCAAAGCAAAAGTACACGGATGACGGGAGGGACAGGCAGGCTCTTTATACGGAGGGAACCACTGCCTGAAGAACCTTTCTCCCAAAAACAGCCTCCGAAGAAGCAAAAGTGTCAAATTTGTAAAAAGTATGAAGAGAAGACCAAGTTGCAGCCTTGCAAATCTGTTCAACAGAAGCCTCATTCTTAAAGGCCCAAGTGGAAGCCACAGCTCTAGTAGAATGAGCTGTAATTCTTTCAGGAGGCTGCTGTCCAGCAGTCTCATAGGCTAATCGTATTATGCTACGAAGCCAAAAAGAGAGAGAGGTAGCCGAAGCTTTTTGACCTCTCCTCTGACCAGAATAAACGACAAACATGGAAGACGTTTGACGAAAATCCTTAGTTGCCTGTAGATAAAATTTCAGGGCACGGACTACATCTAGATTGTGTAGCAGGCGTTCCTTCTTCGAGGAAGGATTAGGACACAAGGATGGAACAACAATCTCTTGATTGATATTCCTGTTAGTGACCACCTTAGGTAGGAACCCAGGTTTAGTACGCAGAACTACCTTGTCTGAATGAAAAATCAGATAAGGAGAATCACAATGTAAGGCAGATAACTCAGAGACTCTTCGAGCCGAGGAAATAGCCATTAAAAACAGAACTTTCCAAGATAACAACTTGATATCAATGGAATGAAGGGGTTCAAACGGAACACCCTGTGAAACATTAAGAACTAAGTTCAAACTCCATGGCGGAGCAACAGTTTTAAACACAGGCTTGATCCTAGCTAAAGCCTGACAAAAAGCTTGAACGTCCGGAACTTCTGACAGACGTTTGTGTAAAAGAATGGACAGAGCTGAAATCTGTCCCTTTAAAGAACTAGCGGGGGCGTGGCCTGACCGAGCTAAGAAATGGCCGCATAATTAGCGAGCTCTGATCAGCTCATCGAATACAAACTACATATGTAGTCCCAAACATCAGCTAACTACCTCAAACGAAGGGGTATCACCCTAATCCCTAACCTGGTCACTCTGATTACTTTAGAAGAGCTAGCAACATATGGAAGGTAAAGACCAAACTCCTAGCAAAGCCACACAGCATCGTAGAAGCAGCGACGGCGCCAAAACACACCAGACAGCTAACATTACCCACACCGCACCGCCGGAGATCCATGACAGTGGTGAGAGGCCATAGAGAAGGTGTGAGAGCCATCGGCAGGTACAAACAGCAGCGGAGGTTGGTGAGAGCTGTGCAACTTTGGACCCACGCTACAGCAGGGGGAATCCCCAAGATGGCGCCGACGACCGCACTGAACTGACACCGCGAGCGGAACTATCCGCCAGGTAAACACGGCACATCATAACACAGGGCAGTGAGGGAGAAACCGAGGGGCACAAAAACCACAACAAGCACCTATAACCCTCTAACTATAAAATAAGATACCACGGTTTTCGAGGACTAGATCCAGGCCTTCAGAAAATTTAAGAGACAGCCTCCATACTCTAATAACACGCATAAAGGCCAAACTCCCCACTGATTGTGACATAGCTCAGCAGACCCACCTGAAGGCTCACAATTGCCTAGTTAGACAGCCAGATTAATTATACCTGCCGGAATCAGTGGTATATTTTAAGCAGAGGAACTGGGGGTAAACTTTCAACATAAAAACATTAGACAGAGGGGCACTAACTGAAGCACTCCCAATACCCCAGTAACAGATTTCATCGCCCAAAACCACTAAAGGCATTAGATCACGGATCTGTGCAGCCCCAGTCACACTACTAGCAGTGGGAGCAGCATTCACCTGTGCAACAATGTCAGCCAGAAGACCAACCAAGGGTGATAAAACATCTAAACCATCCACAGTTAACGCCTATTTTAAAACAACTATAAACCCCAAACCAAACATAATGGAAGACATGGAGGAGGGGGATCAAGGCGCATCAGATATAGAACAGGCTGAGACAAGTGAAGAAACCACCCCAGTAACCAAAGCAGATCTAAAGGGCCTGGTCTCTAAGCAAGACATAACTGCCAACTTTGAAAAGCTATGGACTAAAATTGACAACATGCATACGGCAATGACCAACAGCTTATCCGAAATCAAATCGGAGATTGCCGAACTTGGAGGGCGGATAGACACACTAGAAGAACACACTGACACTCTAGTTGAGGATATCACTAATGTTACTCAAACCGTGACCTCTCACCATCAGGAATTAACCGAGATCCAAGAAAAACTCGAGGATCTAGAGAATAGGAGTAGGAGGAACAATATTAGGCTGAAAGGAGTTCCAGAAAGTATCCTCAATAAAGACCTACTCTCCTATGTAGCACAACTGTTTCATCAGGTGACAGAAGGATCTGGAGAATTCGAAATGGGAATTGAAAGGGCCCACAGAGCCCTCAAGCCAAAACCCAAAGAGGGCATGCCCCCTAGAGATATAATTATCAAAATGGCGCTTTTCCAAGACAAAGAGAGAATCCTACAAGGAGCACGCAAGAAACCCACACTGAAATTCCAAGGGAACGTAATACAGTTCTACCAGGATCTTAGTGTTAGAACTCTTCAACGCAGAGGGGCTCTCAGACCGCTGACACAGCTATTAAGGAAGCATCAAATAGCATACAAATGGGGTTTCCCCTTTGCCCTGTACATTAACAAAGACTCCAGAACAATTACTCTCAAAGACTCATCAGATATCCCTGAGGTCTGCCAAATCCTAGACCTGGAAACTCCAAAGCTCACAACCCCTGCCCCACTACAGCGGCTAATGAAACCAGCGGACCAAATTTCAAAACCACAATGGTCTAACTCGACCAGGAAGAAACAAAAAACCTGACAGCTCCTCTTTGGGACACACTCAGGGTATCTAAACCCCTCCATGTTGAACTCTGTGTTAGCTATCGCAAGTTGACACGGAGACAACCAAGGAAGCACAAGCTCTTTAAAGACATTTTCTCCAACAACAATAATACCTGTGAACCCACAATCTTATAAGAAGATTGTCTTTCCCTCTTCCGAAAGTTTATCTCTGAGAATACAGGGACATTTGAAGACTCAGAGCGAGACTTTACTCACAATACCTACCCGTATTGCCTTGGGACTTTTTCTTTTTCTCATTCATCCAAGCTCAATTCGATGTAGCTGAACTGACACCCCTAGTTAACAAAGTTATATTATTATTGCACTATAAGCGATTCTCTAATATGTTTTCTCCTTCCCTTCCTGTTCTTTTTTCTCCTTTCCCCCCACTCTATCTTGCAGTTGAGATGGCTGGAGGCCCCTACAGTGAGGCTCAGAGTTATGTTGAATTGTATTGTTGTAACTGTTTTTTTCATGTGTTTCAAGATGTCGTATGGGAGAAGTCTGAGCGATTGGGGGCCAACATGAGAGATGCTTCGGAGCTATCATTAGAACGGTATGAAACTCGGGAGGGTGGGGAGCCTGAAAAGGTCTCACGGAGACCAGGTAAGCTGACAATACACAAACAATACACAAATGGATAGTGAGTTGACTATAGCTACGCATAATGTACGAGGCCTCAACACTGACACCAAGAGACGATTAGCTTTTAAACAATACACTATGCTAAAAGCCAAGTTACTGTTTCTTCAAGAAACACATTTTGTAACACCCCAACTCCCCTATTACTGGACCAAAAACTTCCCCACACACTTCCACGCAACTACCAAGTCGAAAAAAAGAGGGGTCTCGATTCTTATTCACTCCTCTGTTAATTACATACATGATTCTGCCACTGCGGACCCCGAAGGCAGATACTTAATCTTAAAGGGACAGATAGATAATGTAGACGTTGTTCTATGTAACATTTACGCGCCCAACGAACAACAACACATATTCTTTGCCAAAATATCGCATCTTATAACACAGTGGTCACAAATCAGAACAATTTTAGCAGGTGACTTTAATATCCCCATCTCACCACAAGACACAAGAGACCCAAGACTTACATCAAATAAACAGACAAGGCGCGACAGCATAATGCGACATATCAAGGCTTCACTCAGTACACACTCGCTGCTAGATTCCTGGCACATTTTAAATGGCAACACCAACGACACAACCTTCTACTCGGCGGCTCACAATACATACTCCCGACTTGATTACGTCTTCACCAGTCAAATTATGCAACCGACTCTCAGCTCCTCTAGCATTTGCCCGTGTGTGTGGTCGGACCACTCAGTAGTACTACTTAAGATGACAGGACTAGTGGACCCAAATAGATCTAGGTCCTGGACGTATGACCCAATCTTACATAAACACCCGCATATTCACTCTTCCACTCTGCAGCACCTGACGGAATTTTGGGACATTAACACAGACACCACTGACAATCCGACATATGTATGGGCCGCTCATAAATCTGTACTCAGAGGCACTCTCATCAAAGAAAAGACTATACACGCTAGACAGACGAGACGAGATTGGATGCAAACACATGAAGACATAGCGCATTTAGAAAGACAACATAGATTAACGGGGAACCCTACCACACTGAGTAATTTACAAAAAAAAGAGACTCACTAGCTAAGATGTTGAGCTCCCAAGCAAACAGAGCTATAATAAAACTGAAATCACAGTATTTTATATACGCTAACAAGCCAGGCAAATACTTGGCCCATAAACTTAGAGAAAAATACAAATCAGCTAATATCCCACTCATTGAAAGACAAGATGGTACAAACACTACAAACCCCCAAGAAATAGTTGACACCTTTGGAGACTTTTACGCACAGCTTTATGACGGCCACAAAGTAACACACAGCCCAAAGGTAGAGGCTCTCACACAGAGCTTTTTAGAAAATCCTTTGTTGGTTAAATTAACAGCAGAAGACAAAAAGTCGTTAAATGAACCCATTACAACGTTAGAGGTTGTCTTGGCGATAAAAGCACTAAAACCCGGAAAAGCAGCAGGTCCAGACGGTTTCCCAGGGGAATACTACAGGTTGTTCAGACGGGAACTAGTCCCCCACCTGACCAAATTTTGTAACCATATAATGCAAGGCCACCCAGTACCAGCTGAGCTGCTACAAGCAAAAATAATAATCATACCCAAACCGGGCAAAGACCCAAAAAAATGCCCTAGCTATCGTCCCATTTCCCTGATCAATCAGGATATTAAAATCTTTACCAAAATTTTGGCCAATAGGCTAGCAAACATTTTACCCAACCTAATACATAAAGACCAAGTGGGATTCATCAGAGACAGGGAAGCCCCAGACAACGTGAGACGAACTATAGACACGGTCCATCACCTCTGCGAAACACGAACGCCTTCTCTGCTCCTCGCGTTGGACGCGGAGAAGGCGTTCGATAGGGTAGACTGGAGGTACATGACTCAAACCCTGACACAATTGAACTTTGACGGCCCCTTCCTTGACGCCATCAAAACAATATACACCAACCCATCAGCCCTTGTATCCTCTAACGGATATAGATCTAAATCGTTCCCTATTCTGAATGGGACCAGACAAGGATGCCCACTGTCTCCCCTATTATTTGCGATATGTATAGAGCCCTTGGCAGCCAAGATACGGACGAACCCTGACATAATGGGAGTTAAAGTGGGAAAAGTAGACTACAAAATTAGCCTTTTTGCAGACGACATACTACTCACCCTGACCAACCCTATGCTATCACTTCCAAACCTATATGAAACGCTAGGAGAATTCTCGTTAATCTCCGGCTATCGTATTAACTCGGATAAATGTGAAATGTTACCAATAGAGATCCCCACTCACACAAAGAAACTAATTGAAATAAACTTTAATTTAAAAGAATCTAAAGGTCCCTTGAAATACTTAGGAGTGGGAATAACGGCTCACACCCAGCAGTTATACAAAGCCAATTACATACCTCTATACAAATCCATTAGGAAAGACCTACAATCCTGGAAGAAACATAACTTCTCCTGGATGGGGAGGATATCAGCAGTAAAGATGACCGTCTTGCCCCGACTGCTCTATCTCTTTAGGGCTCTGCCCATACGCATTCCATATCCCGACTTAGAGAAACTCCAAACAGAGGTACTGTCATTTATCCGTGGTACAAAACAAGCTAGAATAGCAAAGAGAACCATGACAGGTCACAGACACTTGGGAGGATTGGGGATCCCCAGTCTCATAGAATACTACAAGGCAGCTAGACTAGCCCAGGACACCTTAATACTTAGGGCCAAAGAGGAAGCTCTTTGGATTCAGTTAGAGTCAGACATGAAGGAGGGGGGTGGATCAGACACCATACTATGGGACCACAGAGTTGACAAACACGAGACAAAGCAGCATCAATCACTCACAATAGAGACCACCCAAACTCTATGGTCAGAACTAGCACACAAAGGAGGATTGTGCCCTATGACCTCAATACTGAGACCCATCAGATACCTTCTCCACAAAGATTTGCAAAGAACAATCAATAAATGGGAAAATAAGGGTCTATACCGGGTTGCAGACTTCCTAATTCAGAATAAAATGATGACTTATGCCCAACTAAAAGATAAGATATATCCTGACCCTTTGCACTGGTACCTATACCTCCAATTATCATCATCAATACACACATATAGGCAATCAATTCAGACCAGAGGTAAACTTACCCTAGAACATATATGTAACTCTATAAGCAGACCAAAACAGTCCATCTCTAGAATATACCTAGATATACAAACGTTAAAATCCCCAACTAAGTCACCCCTCATGCAAAGATGGGAAACAGACCTGGACATCAGATTGGAGCCAGAGCAGTGGCTCAAGACTTTTGAGACAGCTACTAAAGGACTGCTGAGCGCTGACCTCAGAGAAAACACTCTGAAGACGATTTTCAGATGGTACTTAACGCCTCTTAGAACAACACATATGACACAAACAGCATCTAGATTATGCTACAGAGGGTGTGGGGAGGTGGGCACATACCGTCACATGTTCTGGGACTGCTCGGAGGTTCAGGCCATATGGCAGTCACTATCCAACCTAATTAGCTACCTATTAGACGAACAGATTCAGATTAGCAAGACACAGGCACTACTCCACGAGAGACTTCCTAATTTCAATGGTCCAATAAACACTTTCATTAGAATACTATGCACGGTAGTGAGAACCTGCATAGCTAGATACTGGAAAGTAGGCACACCGACATGGCAAGAAATTAAAAATAAAATCCAACATACATATAACATGTATGATTTAGCAGCATGGACACTAGATACCAAAACTAAGAATGACGAAATTTGGTTCTATTGGAACTACAGAAACGGCTTCAACCACCCTCCCTTACCGGCAACAGCTCGCTCACAGGCCTCCAGTCGCTAGACAGATACATTCAAGTAGATATATAGACTTGATCTACTGCCCTCACGATCAAAAGGTACTGTAAAAACTTACTACCCTCTCAGTTCTCTCTCTACCCCTTCTATGTTTTTCCCACACCTTTTCTCCCCAGCAACTGCTGACAGTTTTATTCACTCTCAAAAATTATTTCATTGGATTCTAAGTTATATATGAGTATGAGTAGAAAGAAGAGACAAGAACACTTACATTACACCTCCAGTTAAGAGGTACTGTTTATTGAAATCTATAGCCAATGTAACACTCTGTTTTGTTTCAAAAATTTTGGAATTGGCGGCTAGAAATGACGCTGTATGTTCTTATAGGATTTTTTTTTTTTC
This sequence comes from Bombina bombina, assembly GCF_027579735.1. Lineage (NCBI taxonomy): Eukaryota > Metazoa > Chordata > Amphibia > Anura > Bombinatoridae > Bombina > Bombina bombina. The sequence goes on along the minus strand of NC_069506.1, from coordinate 75,629,652 downwards.
TTTTCTCTCTTGTTATTGAAAAACAATAAAAATGATTTAAACATAAAGAACTAGCGGATAACCCCTTTTCTAAACCTTCTTGTAGAAAAGACAATATCCTTGGAATCCTAACCTTACTCCATGAGTAACTCTTGGATTCGCACCAATATAAGTATTTACGCCATATTTTATGGTAAATCCTTCTGGTAACAGGCTTCCTAGCCTGTATTAAGGTATCAATAACTGGCTCAGAAAACCCACGTTTTGATAAAATCAAGCGTTCAATTTCCAAGCAGTCAGCTTCAGAGAAGTTAGATTTTGATGTTTGAATGGACCCTGGATCAGAAGGTCCTGTTTCAGAGGTAGAGACCAAGGCGGACAGGATGACATGTCCACTAGATCTGCATACCAAGTCCTGCGTGGCCATGCAGGTGCTATTAGAATCACTGATGCTCTCTCCTGTTTGATTCTGGCAATCAATCGAGGAAGCATCGGGAAGGGTGGAAACACATAAGCCATCCCGAAGGTCCAAGGTGCTGTCAAAGCATCTATCAGAACCGCTCCCGGATCCCTGGATCTGGACCCGTAGCGAGGAAGCTTGGCGTTCTGACGAGACGCCATGAGATCTATCTCTGGTTTGCCCCAACGTCGAAGTATCTGGGCAAAGACCTCCGGATGAAGTTCCCACTCCCCCGGATGAAAAGTCTGACGACTTAAGAAATCCGCCTCCCAGTTCTCCACTCCCGGGATGTGGATTGCAGACAGGTGGCAAGAGTGAGACTCTGCCCAGCGAATTATCTTTGATACTTCCATCATTGCTAGGGAGCTTCTTGTCCCTCCCTGATGGTTGATGTAAGCTACAGTCGTGATGTTGTCCGACTGAAACCTGATGAACCCCCGAGTTGTTAACTGGGGCCAAGCCAGAAGGGCATTGAGAACTGCTCTCAATTCCAGAATGTTTATTGGAAGGAGACTCTCCTCCTGATTCCATAGTCCCTGAGCCTTCAGAGAATTCCAGACAGCGCCCCAACCTAGTAGGCTGGCGTCTGTTGTTACAATTGTCCAGTCTGGCCTGCTGAATGGCATCCCCCTGGACAGGTGTGGCCGATAAAGCCACCATAGAAGAGAATTTCTGGTCTCTTGATTCAGATTCAGAGTGGGGGACAAATCTGAGTAATCCCCATTCCACTGACTTAGCATGCACAATTGCAGCGGTCTGAGATGTAGGCGTGCAAAAGGTACTACGTCCATTGCCGCTACCATTAAGCCGATCACCTCCATGCATTGAGCTACTGACGGGTGTTGAATGGAATGAAGGACACAGCATGCATTTTGAAGCTTTGTTAACCTGTCTTCTGTCAGGTAAATCTTCATTTCTACAGAATCTATCAGAGTCCCCAAGAAGGGAACTCTTGTGAGTGGAAAGAGAGAACTCTTCTTTTCGTTCACCTTCCATCCATGCGACCTTAGAAATGCCAGTACTAACTCTGTATGAGACTTGGCAGTTTGAAAGCTTGAAGCTTGTATCAGAATGTCGTCTAGGTACGGAGCTACCGAAATTCCTCGCGGTCTTAGTACCGCCAGAAGAGTACCCAGAACCTTTGTGAAGATTCTTGGAGCCGTAGCCAGTCCGAATGGAAGAGCTACAAACTGGTAATGCCTGTCTAGAAAGGCAAACCTTAGATACCGGTAATGATTTCTGTGAATCGGTATGTGAAGGTAAGCATCCTTTAAATCCACTGTGGTCATGTACTGACCCTCTTGGATCATGGGCAAAATTGTTCGAATCGTTTCCATCTTGAACGATGGAACTCTTAGGAATTTGTTTAGGATCTTTAAATCCAAGATTGGCCTGAAAGTTCCCTCTTTTTTGGGAACTACAAACAGATTTGAGTAAAACCCTTGTCCTTGTTCCGACCGCGGAACTGGATGGATCACTCCCATTAATAAAAGATCTTGTACGCAGCGTAGGAACGCTTCTTTCTTTATTTGGTTTGTTGATAACCTTGACAGATGAAATCTCCCTCTTGGGGGAGAGGATTTGAAGTCCAGAAGGTATCCCTGAGATATGATCTCTAACGCCCAGGGATCCTGAACATCTCTTGCCCAAGCCTGGGCGAAGAGAGAAAGTCTGCCCCCTACTAGATCCGGTCCCGGATCGGGGGCCCTCGATTCATGCTGTCTTAGGGGCAGCAGCAGGTTTCCTGGCCTGCTTGCCCTTGTTCCAGGACTGGTTAGGTTTCCAGCCTTGTCTGTAGCGAGCAACAACTCCTTCCTGTTTTGGTGCAGAGGAAGTTGATGCTGTTCCTGCTTTGAAATTACGAAAGGAACGAAAATTAGACTGTCTAGCCCTAGGTTTGGCTTTGTCCTGAGGCAGGGCATGGCCTTTACCTCCTGTAATGTCAGCGATAATCTCTTTCAACCCGGGCCCGAATAAGGTTTGCCCTTTGAAAAGTATATTAAGCAATTTAGATTTAGAAGTAACATCAGCTGACCAGGATTTTAGCCACAGTGCTCTGCGTGCCTGAATGGCAAATCCGGAATTCTTAGCCGTAAGTTTAGTTAAATGTACTACGGCATCTGAAATAAATGAGTTAGCTAACTTAAGGGCTTTAAGTTTGTCTGTAATCTCATCTAGTGTAGATGATTGAAGTGTCTCTTCCAGAGACTCAACCAAAATGCTGCTGCAGCCGTGACAGGCGCAATACATGCAAGAGGTTGCAATATAAAACCTTGTTGAACAAACATTTTCTTAAGGTAACCCTCTAATTTTTTATCCATTGGATCTGAAAAGGCACAGCTATCCTCCACCGGGATAGTGGTACGCTTAGCTAAAGTAGAAACTGCTCCCTCCACCTTAGGGACCGTTTGCCATAAGTCCCGTGTGGTGGCGTCTATTGGAAACATTTTTCTAAATATCGGAGGGGGTGAGAACGGCACACCGGCCTATCCCACTCCTTAGTAACAATTTCAGTAAGTCTCTTAGGTATAGGAAAAACATCAGTACTCGCCGGTACCGCAAAATATTTATCCAACCTACACATTTTCTCTGGTATTGCAACTGTGTTACAATCATTCAGAGCCGCTAACACCTCCCCTAGTAATACACGGAGGTTTTCCAGCTTAAAATTTAAAATTTGAAATATCTGAATCCAATCTATTTGGATCAGAACCGTCACCCACAGAATGAAGTTCTCCGTCCTCATGTTCTGCCGCCTGTGACGCAGTGTCTGACATGGCCCTAATATTATCAGCGCACTCTGTTCTCACCCCAGAGTGATCACGCTTGCCTCTAAGTTCTGGTAATTTAGCCAAAACTTCAGTCATAACAGTAGCCATATCCTGTAATGTGATTTGAAATGGCCGCCCAGATGTACTCGGCGCTACAATATCACGCACCTCCCGAGCGGGAGATGCAGGTACTGACACGTGAGGCGAGTTAGTCGGCATAACTCCCCCCTCGTTGTCTGGTGAAATATGTTCAATTTGTACAGATTGACTTTTATTTAAAGTAGCATCAATACAGTTAGTACATAAACTTCTATTGGGCTCCACTTTGGCATTAGCACATATAGCACATGTATCTTCCTCTGAATCAGACATGTTTAACACACTAGCAATTAACTAGCAACTTGGAAATGCTTTTTCAAGTAATTTACAATAATATGAAAACGAACTGTGCCTATAAGAAGCACAGAAAAAATTATGACAGTTGAAAATAATTAAGTTATAGCATCAATCTTTGTCAGAAATATACAATTTTAGCAAAGGATTGTTCCCATTAGCAAAGGATAACTAACCCAGGCAGCAGAAAAAATACACAATAAACGTTTTTTATCACAGTCAACTACAATCTTCACAGCTCTGCTGTGATGATTACCTCCCTCAAAAAAAGGCTTTGGAGATCCCTGAGTTCTGTAGAGATGAACCGGATCATGCAGGAAGAAAATGAACCTCTGACTGAGTTTTTTGATGCGTAGTAAAAGCGCCAAAAATGGCCCCTCCCCCTCACACATAACAGTGAGAGAGATCAGTGAACTGCTTTAATTTAAACAAAACTATTGCCAAGTGGAAAAAATAGTGCCCAAAACATTTTTTCACCCAGTACCTCAGAGAAATAAACGTTTTTACATGCCAGCAAAAAAACGTTTAACCTCAATAAATTAATTGTTATTTAAAACCTATTGCAAGTCCCTGCAAATTAGGTTAAGTCTATGCATACAGTATAAATCCAGTGAAGTACCATTCCCCAGAATACTGAAGTGTAAAATATACATACATGACAGCCTGATACCAGCTACATCTACTGCATTTAAGGCTGAGTTTACATTATAACGGTATGGCAGGATTTTCTCATCAATTCCATGTCAGAAAATAACAAACTGCTACATACCTCTTTGCAGATTAATCTGCCCGCTGTCCCCTGATCTGAAGTTTACCTCTCCTCAGATGGCCGAGAAACAGCAATATGATCTTAACTACTCCGGCTAAAATCATAGAAAAAAACTCCGGTAGATTCTTCTTCAAATTCTACCAGAGAATGAATAACACACTCCGGTGCTATTATAAAATTACAAACTTTTGATTGAAGGTAATAAACTAATTAAATCACCACAGTCCTCTCACACATCCTATCTATTCGTTGGGTGCAAGAGAATGACTGGAGGTGACGTAGAGGGGAGGAGCTATATAGCAGCTCTGCTGGGTGAATCCTCTTGCACTTCCTGTAGGGGAGGAGATAATATCCCAGAAGTAATGATGACCCGTGGACTGACCACACTTAACAGGAGAAATAGGCTTTATCCTATATTTAAAGGGATATGAAGCCCAACATTTTTCTTTCATGGTTCAGATACAGATACAAATTTCAAACCACTTTCTAATTTACTTCTATAATCATTTTTGTTGTTCTTTGTTCTCTTGGTACCTTTGATTGAAAATCAGGGAAGTAAGCTTAGGCTCAAGCCCATCTCTGGCGAACTATATGGCAGCAGCTTAGCTTTGCAAGAATGTTATCCATTGGCAAGAGCACTAGATGGCAGCACTATTGCCTGCCATGTAGTGCTCCAAACACCTATCTAGGTATCTCTTATACAAATAATATCATGGGAACAAAGCAAATTTGATAATAGAAGTACACTGGAAACTTTTTATAAAGTTGTATTCTTTGCCTAAATCGCAAAAGAAAATGTTTGGGTTTCATATCCCTTTATCATTAAACGGGTTAAAATCCCCCCATGGTAAACTATAGATTTTTTATTTTTCAGCCTTTAGTATTATTATTTATATTACAGTGTTTCCCAATCACGGTCCTCGAGTACCCCCAACAGACCTGGTTTTCATTATAGCTGAACCGGTGCACAGGTGAAGTAATCAGCTGATCAGTAACCATGGTTACTAACCTGCTCTCATCTATCATATGATTATTTCTACTGTGCTCTAGTTCAGCTATAATGAAAACCAGGACTGTTGGGGGTACTTGAGGACCGCGGTTGGGAAACACTGATTTATAAGTATTACTATTAAGAGGTGATGGAATAATGTTCTGAGAATGCCCAACTTTAGAAAAGGTTGATGGTATTGTTTTCAAGATCACTGAAAATAAACAATGTTCCAAATTCTAAAGGAATTTTAACAATAAATAAGTCTTTCTTAAAAGTTCAAAATAAATCAAGGTTTCTAAACCACCTGTTTTATCACTTGATATGAAGATGGAAGGCTGTGATCTAAAAGAAACACTTGTTCTGAAAATCATGTTTGTCTTGACCGTGATGGAACCAGAAGAATTGTCTTTTGCTTTTAGATTTTGATCTTTTGAATTACATAAGAATCCTCAGGAATTTGATGAAACACATATGGTAGACTGAATTCCCGAGAGGTCACCTTTTGCATTTACGGCAAATGCTTGCTAGTTCTAGCAGACTATGTTTTTCTCTATATCCTTAGAAATTAAATTACAAACCAATTTAGCCTATAATAGCATTCAATTATTTCTTAAAGGGACACTGAACCCAATTTTTTTCTTTTGTGATTCAGATAGAGCATGACATTTTAAGCAACTTTCTAATTTATTCCTATTATCAAATTTTCTTCATTCTCTTGGTATTTTTATTTGAAATGCAAGAATGTAAGTTTAGATGCTGGCCCATTTTTGGTGAACAACCTGGGTTGTCCTTGCTGATTGGTAGATAAATTCATCCACTAATAAAAAAGTGCTGTCCAGAGCTCTGAACAAAAAAAAAAAAGCTTAGATGCCTTCCTTTTCAACTAGCAAGAGAACGCAGAAAAATTTATAATAGGAGAAAATTAGAAAGTTGCTTAAAATTGCATGCTCTATCTGAATCACTAAAGAAAACATTTGGGTTCAGTGTCCCTTTAACCTCACACATGTAAATGCTTCCTCTTTTAATTGTAAAGCTATAACTGCATGGCTGCAATTCACAGGTCCTACGGGCTGAAGAACTCACTGAAGATGTCAAGCAGTGAGACTAACAATAACATTTTTTGCATACATTCAAATCAATTATGAAACGGGACTTCTTTCTTACTGGATTACTAGAGAACCTACAGTCTGTATTTATAAAGCAGCGGTCATCAGACCGCTGCTTCCTATCCTCTTCTCCACCAATTATGTGGAGAATTTCATTCTCCCCAGTCTCGTCCGACTGGGGAGATTGGCAGCTCCTGCCCGAGCGTGATTGGCTGTGCGGGGGCAAGGGGCAGCGTTGCACAAGAGCGCGAAAAAAACAAAAATTATGACTTACCAGGAGACTTCCAGTGGGCAGGCTAAGGGATAGCAGAAAGTCTGGAGCTCCGTGCAAAACTTGCCCAAGACACAGAACTTTTTGGGATTTTTCCCTGACTCTTGGCTTCCCCTACAACTGAGAAACTTTCCTAGGCAGAACAAGCTGTCCGTAATTGGGAAGACTTTTTTCTACAAGTCCCTGCATAGGGTTCGGAGGAGCTAAACATCACTCCACCACCGCAGTCCACTACGCACTGTAGCGCTAGACAGGCGCCTTATACTCTTTACCCGGGTCCCCGGATAACTTGGGGACAGAAGCATTACCTTGCAAAGGCACAGAGATCACCGGTGTGGACCGAACGGAGGCACTGGAATAGAGACGCCATAGAGCTCTCAGCATGGTACCTCTTCACGCATGGTGAATCGCATGGTGACCGACAACTGTGACTGCACCTCCATACGTTCCCATCTCCACTCCTTTTCTACAGATGAGAGTGCTGGATCTTACCTGACTCCGGTGCACTGAGTGGCGCAACCGGGACTTTCTGGCGCAAAAATTATGGACGCCATTTTGGTTCGCTACACAGCCGTTAGACAAGCTGGTGAGGAGCTATCTGCTGGGTTTCAGAACTGCAACACTCCTTTTTTACATATGCATTGTACTGTCATATACCCTTAATTGATACCAGAAGGTAAAAGGAAAAGCGGGGTCTCACTTTGCACACTTTTTGCTCTTAATGTAACCATTCTTTGTACACAGTGGAGCGGGGATTGTGCTGTTATGTGGCCCTAACTGACAACAAGCAGCAAGAAATTAAGGCCTTGCTTTACACATTTTACTTTTGGTGTAGGGGGGGAGAAGAGAAGAAAAAGGGAGGGGGTGAGGAGAAAGGAGAGGGAAGGGTCTGCAAGATACTTGAGTGTCTTGCAGACCCTATCTAAAGGGGATTGTACATAACTAAACAGTGCCTGTTAACTGAGCACATCTAACCTATAGGCACCTCCTACTTTGCACACTTAAACTCGCCCCTGCTGTAATAGACCAGGTCTCCCTCTTTTCATGTGTATATGGAGAAATATTTAACTGCTACCCGAATGGCGAGCCGCAGTAAAACTAGTGATCGCAGAAATAAATCTGGAACTGAGCAGCTAAATCAGGGCCCTAGTGTTGAGGCTTTTTCAGAAGGTACATTGGTTGATACACATCCTATTATCAAACAAATCTCTATGCTGTTTATGCCTAAAATAGACAACCTGCAGAGAGGGGTAGATACACTTACTGATGATGTTAAACAGTTCTCTGCAAGGGTCACAGAGGCGGAAAATAGGATATCTGACCTAGAGGACTCTAATGTAACTAATACCAATAAGATTGAATCCTTAGAAAGACAAACGGTAGCCTTACAACTAAAACTAGATGATTTGGAGAACAGATTGAGGCGCAACAATGTGCGCCTTCTAGATCTCCCTGAATCAATAAAGCAATCCGATATCGTTAAGTTTGTAGATAACACCTTACCCTCTTTACTAAACATCCCCTCACAGGATTTTATTGGTGGAGTGGAAAGGGCACATAGGGTAGGCCCGGAACACCCTGGGGCAGATGTACCCCAACCCCGACCCATCATGATCAAATTTCTACACTTTAGTGGAGAATCTCACCTTTGAAAATGCAAGATTGCTTCTTTTTCAGGATTTCTCTGTGGAGCTCATGAAAAAGCGCAGAGAATTCTCCCCAATATGCTCAAAACTTCATAGAGAAGGCAGACAGGCCTTTCTGCTATACCCAGCGAGGCTTAAAATAATGACACCACGGGGCCCCAAATTCTTTGAATCCCCCAAGATTACCTGGAGAATAGTGGTGCCCCTACACGCAACCATGTGCATAGTCCCCCAAGGGGAGAAGAGGGCTGATGCCCCGACATGTATGGGTCTATTTAATTTCTGGATAATTACATAATGTCTGAGATAGTTTGGAAACCCCAATGGCTGCCGAGTTAGGGGTAATGGGATATACAAAGATATATAACCGTGAGATGTTTACACTTGTTTGGAATTTGTTATGTTTGTTATGTTTAACAAGTTTCTTAAATCTGTTGTTGGCAGGGATAAAGCCACTGACTTTTTGGATTTTCATTTGTAACGATGCTGGAGGTGATCTTGTTTCAGATCTTATATGGCCCCAGGATGGCTTATTGGTGCGACCTGGGCATCGGTGCAGGCGAGAATCTGTTTTGGATTCATATGGCAATAGCAGCTTTTTATACTTCCTAATAAGAATCTATATGTTATGCTGTTTTGTTGTCCATCTTCAAAAACATGTGGGATACTATGATTCTTTCATTTGCCTACTTCACCAGATGGATAAGGTACACAGTATGCAAACACATTTTGGGTTTGTTAATTTATATATTAGTTGTTGTAGTTATTTAAATTATTTAGAAAGAAGCCAAGTAATGTTTGTCTATATGAAACGACCTTGCCTGAACAGTCGCACGGCAGCCTACCCTAAAATCATCCCGAGCCTTAGATGTTATAGATTGTGTTAAACATGCACATTGTTTCTGGTACCAATTTGGCTTGGCTGCTGCTGAGTGCAATATATGAATACATGTCATGACTGCTAACACTTATTTATTTGCTCTTGGCCTTCAGGTGACAAGACAGGGCTCATAATTAGATATTTACCTCTTAAGTGGGAAATTAACAGGACTGCTCGAGACCCAGGTTGACGTAAGCACTTTTTTTTTTTCTCTCCTCTCCCTTGGATGTGTGGGTGCTGCTTCTCCCCTCTGCTCGGTTGTTCTGTGCATGATTGTAAAGATATGTAACCAACTGTTAGGCTTCTGAGCCAGTGTCTAGTATAATGTAAGCATGCAGCCTATTTCCACTCAGTCTCACACCAAACCAGTGACTCTAGGTGTATTTAAAGTCAAGTTTTTGCTCATAGACTGAGGGGACTGTAAGCAGTCAGAGGAAAAAGGGATAGAAGAGTGAACAGAATTTATCAGAGATAAAAGCTCTTAATTAAGCAGGCAGTGAACAGGTGCAAGAGATCTAGGCAGTGAGTGTATATACTGTGCAAAGTGTGATGCAAAGTTGCACAGGAGTTATACACAGAGGTTGGTTTCCTGTTGGTGATTCCAGTGTTATTACTAGCTATAATTGTTATGGATTTAACAAGGAACTGCAAATGAGTTTGCCCCTTTAAGATATCTTTTAATTTAAGGTATGTCCCGTATTAGTTATGTAACTTATGAGTTCAAGATCTCCTGAGCAACCAATCCCCTGTAAGGTAACTTGTTGTAGGATTAACACGCTACCGTTATCTTATAAATATGCCAGATGCTGTTACCTTATGTGTGACTTGTTTCCTCTGAGCCCAGGATGTTTGCAGTGGGCTGACAGACAGGGTTGGATGTCTGAGAACTCCCGCATGTTCTTACTGCAAGTAATCTCTGTCCGGTGGTAAGCGGAGCGGTTCCTGAGGCTGTGAGATGTCTGAAAGGTGTTCAGCGTCGGGCGTGCTCGCAAGCAGTGCAAGGCATCAGCTGTTAGTGAAAGGGGAATCCGTAGGCTGCGTGTATGCGTGACATGGAAGTTTGCAGCTGAATTGGAGCAATACAAAGTTGCTGTTTTGTGTAAAGCCGAGGTTTCAGCTGCTACAATGTGTAGCGTTTTGGGTACCAATCTGAACTAGATTGTAGAGGTTGAGGTTCTGTTACTAGAAACTCCAGTTGTAGGAAGGCTAAGTAGAGGCGTCTACCATATGTAAACACATAAGAACACAAAATACTCAGCCCTGAAAGAGGAACAGGAGGAGCCTTATATAGACTTTTAGGAGAGCCTTAAAGGGGAAGATGTGGAACCTGACAACGATTGTCTAGTGCCCCTTCTTAGCCACACACTCATACATGTACAAACTTACACAATGGTTCATGATGTCCACCCAACCTTAATTTATACACTTGGAATGTAAGGGGTATCCACTCCCCCATTAAAAGGAAGACAATCCTCACACAACTAAGAAAAAAAGGAGCAGACATTGCGTTTCTCCAAGAGACGCATCTGTCGGACCTGGAACACAACAAAATGAAGCGGGATTGGGTGGGTGGTATTGAATTTGCCTCATACACCAGAGCAAGCAGAGGAGTTGCCATTTTGATCGGAAAGAGGGTGGAGGCAGAAACTAAGAGAGTGATAAAGGATGGGGATAGAAGGTACATCATAGTTCAAATGCAGATAGCAAATAAGCTATACACCCTCTGCAACATTTATGCACCCAATCAGCAAGATAGAGAGTTCTGGGATTCCCTAATTGCCGTTTAAACCCCCTTTCTGAACACATCTCATTATAGGGGGGGGGGGGGGGATTTTAACCTAACACCTAACCCACTGCCTCATCTGCTAAACAACTTCTGCAACTCACTTCCTCTTTCGGTCTGTCACAATGGACTGATTCTCCCACTCACAAAGACGAACACTCCCTTGACCAGATCTTTAGCTATCGATGCACTCTCTCAAACTTCTCAAACTCCCCTTTTCCTCTTTCTGACCACCATCTCCTTACCTGCAACATATCATCCCTTCCTACAACTCTCCCACCTTCTACTCCTCACACCAAACTTCACAGAAGCATTAGGTCTTTAGATCAGCAACAACTTGCTAATTCCCTTCAACCGCTCCTCTCATCCTTCTCCTCCTTTTCCTGCCCTGAACAATCTATCCGCCACTAAAATTCCACCCTTATATCCGTCCTTGACAATCTCGCCCCTCTTACCACTGCTAGGAAATCACACACTCATCCCCAGCCCTGGCATACTCCTCTGACACGGTACCTACGCAGATGTTCCCGTACTGCTGAACGGCATTGGAGAAAATCACGGAGTTCAGCTGATTTTATTCATTACAAATTCATCTTGAACTCCTACTACTCTGCCCTTAATCTCCACAAGCAACACTACTTCTCTACTCTTATCTCTAATCTTTCTTCAAACCCAAAATGTCTGTTCTCCACTTTCAATACTCTCCTCCGCCCTCCCCCACTTCCTAATACAACTTCTCTGTCAGCTCAAGACTTTGCCAGTCACTTCATTAACAAAATTGATTCCATCAGACATGAAATCAGCTCTCAACCCAATTCCATTCTCTCGCCCCCTCAAATACTCTCACTCAACCACAACCCTCGTAACCTGAAACTTAGTTCATTCTCCCCTGTTACTGAGGACGAAGTTTCAGCACTTATACTGCGCTCTCACCTCACTACCTGTCCCCTTGACCCTATCCCCTCACAGCTGCTCCCCTCTCTCTCTGCTACCCTTAACCCTATACTAACACACATTTTCAACCTCTCCCTCAGCACTGGTACATTTCCCTCATCAATGAAACATGCACTGGTCACACCTATCCTCAAAAAACCTTCCCTTGATCCTACCTCCCCATCCAACTACCGCCCAATTTCCCACCTCCCTCTTGCTTCAAAGCTTCTTGAAAAACTAGTATATGCACGCCTATCCCATTTCCTTACGTTAAACTCCCTTCTTGACCCGCTGCAATCTGGATTTCGTCCCTATCACTCCACAGAGACAGTTATTGTTAAGGTCACCAACAACCTACTTACAGCTAAATCAAAAGGCCACTTCTCTCTGCTTATCCTCCTTGATCTGTCCGCAGCCTTTGACACTGTCGAGCACCTTCTTTTGCTCCAAACCCTCCAATCCTTCGGCATCTGTGACACAGCCCTTTCATGGCTCTCTTCCTACCTGTCAAACCGTACCTTCAGTGTAGCCTTCTCTGGGGCCTCCTCTACCCCGTCACCACTTTCTGTCGGAGTACCGCAAGGCTCTGTCCTCGGTACCCTTCTCTTCTCAATCTATACGTCATCACTAGGTTCCCTTATTCAGTCCCATGGTTTCCAATATCATTTGTATGCCGATGACACCCAAATCTACTTCTCTGCACCAGAACTATCTCCTTCCTTGCTAACCCGTGTCACTGTCTTTCTAACATCTCTTCCTGGATGTCCTCTCACTACCTCAAGCTAAATCTCTCCAAAACTGAGCTCCTCATTTTCCCCCCTTCTTCCAAAATCTCCACCCCCAATATCTCTATAACTGTCGACAACTCCATCATTACCCCTACCCCGCATGCCCGATGTCTTGGGGTCACATTTGACTCAGATCTTTCCTTCACTCCTCACATTCAGTCCTTGGCTACAGCCTGCCGCTTCCACCTTAAAAACATCTCTAAAATTAGACACTTCCTTACACAAGACACAACTAAGATTTTAATCCACTCTCTCATTCTTTCCTGCCTTGATTACTGCAACTCTGTCCTCTCTGGTCTCCCCACCTGCCGTCTAGCTCCTTTACAATCCATAATGAACGCCTCTGCCAGACTCATCTTCCTTACACGTCGCTCTTCATCTGCTGCGCCTCTCTGCCAATCCCTTCACTGGCTTCCTCTTGCCTCTAGGATCAAACACAAAACTCTCACTCTTACATACAAAGCCCTCAACTGCACTGTTCCCCCCTACATCTCAGACCTTGTCTCCAGATACTCTCCCTCCCGTCCCCTTCGCTCTGCTGATGACCTCCTACTCTCCTCCGCTCTTGTCACCTCATCACACTCCCGTTTACAGGACTTCTCCAGACTGGCTCCCATCTTGTGGAACTCTCTGCCTCGCTCCACAAGACTCTCTTCTAGTTTTAAAAGCTTCAAGTGCTCCCTAAAGACTCTACTGTTCAGGGACGCATACAATCTACGCTAACCTTTCCTAATACCAGTTCCTCTCCTCCACTGCAATCCCCTGAACCCTCTTAGCATGTAAGCCTAAAAGTCCAGCTGTTTGTAGATCACCTTCTTAAGAGCTGACTACAACAGTGCAACTCTTGGCAGGGCCCTCTACCCTATAATTGTTTTGTTGTACTCCCCCTTTGTTTATAGCGCTGCGGAATCTGTTGGCGCTCTACAAATAACCAATAATAATAATAAATAATAATTAGGGAATTGAAGGTGAGATCTCAGAAACCGGCTCACAAATCTCACTCTAAATATGAGTTGGAAACGTTTCAGAAACTGACCTCCTCATTAGAGGTGGTTGACATCTGGCGTCAGCTGAATCCAGACGGTAGGGACTTTACTTGTATGTCACGATCTGCTCCCACCATGTCGCGTATTGATTTGTTTCTGATAGCGAACTCTTTTACACCCCAAATCATACACATGAAAATAGGTGAGGTGGTTGTCTCTGATCACGCCCCCGTAGCATTATTTATAGACATAGGCACCCAGGTTAGCAATAGGAGAACATTCCGCTTCCCGCGCTACCTGGTGACATCACAAGAATTCCAGGCACACCTTGTTGACTGCTGGAATGATTTCCAGACTAACAATGCACAACATTTGATTAACCCGGAGTTGTTTTGGAACACAGCTAAGGCGGTACTAACTGGCAATATTATTGCCTTCCTGGCACGCAGAAAGAAGCAGATAACTGACAAGCTATGACAAATGAGGAATAGCTTAGCACAGGCTTACCGTGAGTACCGAATGATGCCATCTCGGTCCCTATACCAATCTTATGTCTCAGTTAAACAGGCATATGATGCCATGCTTGACTACTCAACAGCACAAACCCTGCTGCGTACCAGGGGTAAATACTACAGGTTCGGAGACAAATCGGGTAAGCTTTTGGCCTCTCTGGTCAACATAAAAACATCTGCCAAACACGTAGCAGCGATAAAATATGATGGCAGGGTAGTTAGGGAGGCGACATCCATCACTGAAGCATTTGCGGCCTTTTACACCAAACTCTACTCTAATGAGCCGTCTGCCTCGACATCTATGCAACAAAAGTTCTGGGACTCTGTCCACCTACCCAAGCTTTCAGGAGATCAGATGGAGAAGCTGAATGCACCTATCTGCAGGGAAGAGGTGGACAGGGTAATTAAGGCCATCTCTTTGGGAAAGGCAGCAGGACCCGATGGGCTCCCCATCGAATTTTACAGGTTGCTACAGCCCCAGGTGACACCTATCCTAACGGAGATATTCCAGGGCTATTTTATATTAACGCTGATCCCCAAAAAAGGCAAGGATGCTCTTCTCCTCGAATCATACAGGCCGATTTCATTACTGAATTCGGACTACAAAATTTTAACCAAACTCATGGCTGAGCGGCTGAAGTTTATTCTACCGCACTTGATCCAAGAAGACCAGACAGGGTTCATGTGGGGCAGGTCTTAGACGGTGAACGTTCGCAGAGTCTTACAGATTGTGCAACACTTTTGGAACAGGAGGGGAGAGAGGGGGAGAGATGACACATTGGGGGCCTTCCTGCTGTCCTTGGAAGCGAAGAAGGCCTTCGATCGAGTAGAATGGAGCCATCTGTTTACCACGATGGCCAACTTTAACTTCTCTGGGCCTTTCCTCTCTCTTATTGGAAAACTATACAAAACTCAGACTGCCAATATTTGCATTAATGACATGTTCTCTTCGGAGATACAACTGAGGAGAGGCACTAGACAAGGCTGGCTCTTAGACTTAAGCAGGTGTTCCCTGGCACTGACATTGCAGGAGACCAACAGCAACTGGCATTGTATGCAGACGATAAGCTTCTGTTGTCCAGGACCCACATTTATATATTTCCCCTATTGTGCAGGTGCTTCAAGACTTTGGCTCCTTTGCGGGCTATAAAGTCAACATGCAGAAATCGGAAATTCTTTGGTTGACTAAAGAAAATGAGCAACAACATGATTACCCATTTGCGGTGGCACAACACACTATTACTTACCTGGGTATTCAGATCTCGTCCAATCCTCACAAATTATATGCAAACAATATAACTCCAGTGTGCTCAAAAGCTTCAGGGGCAGATGAGAAGCTGGGTGTCTTTGCCACTATCGCTCTCTGGCAGAATCAGCCTGCTCAAGATGGTGGTTTTGCCGCGATTGCTATATCCCCTACTTATGCTTCCTCTATTACTGAAGAAGAAAGATATCAAACAACTGAACTCGGCAGCACGCTGTTTTATGTGGAGGGGGGATAAGGCGCGAAAAGCCACCGATAAACTTACCATGACATTTCTGAATGGAGGCTTGGCCTTGCCTGATTTTAAATTCTATAACTGGGCAGCACTGATTCGCCTTGTGATTGACTGGCAGGTGGGTACCCACCACTTCTGCAAGCCAACATTGGAACAGGCTGTGCTGGGACAACTATCGTAAGCCTACCTGCCACACATGAAAGATCTCAAGAGTATTAAGAGCTTAGGCCTTGATATGATATATAAAGACCCTATAAAAGCCTGGCAATTGGCACACAAATTCTTGCGGAAGTCTTGTCACTCCTCAGTATATTTACCTCTTTGCAATAATCCAGATTTCCCCACGGGGCTAGATATGCGCCCCTTTGATCTTTGGGACCAACAAGGGCTGACCTCTATTGGCGCACTTTTGGAACCACTCACCCGCTCGGTCAAGACATTTACCGTCTTACAAGGGGGATTTAATTTGCCAAAACAACACTTCTATGCGTATCTGCACGCATGACATTATATTGGTGCAATGATCAGGGACAATGATAATTTCTGGGAGGGCTCACCCTTTCGGTTGTCACAATCCCTATTTAAAATGGGCAAGTTTACCTTGTCTGAAATATACCAAGTTCTGATACATCAACGCTTGCAGCTCATACAACCTGACCTGTTATCAGGATGGGAGAGGGAGGGATTGGAAAACATCTCTTGGGAGGACTTGAGAGATAGTGTGAGCAAAACAAACAAGGCTACTTTATCAGCGTCACTCAGGGAATCGCAGATCAGAATCACACATAGAGCATACCTCACACCTAGACTTAGGGCCACGTGGGACCCTGGCTGTCCTAACAAATGTGTCAAGTGCGCCTCTGAATCCCTGAACCTCCTCTACTATTTCTGGATGTGTCCCATGATCCAACAATTTTGGGGTAAGATCCAATATTGGATTCAGCTAAAATTGAATATCCCCTTTATCCTTGACCCTGCTACAGTTCTGTTCTTGAAATGGGACACACAAATTAGACAATTCGACCCAGTGTTAAGTTTAGTGATAATACTTGCTAGAAAATGCATCTTGAAATTTTGGATTAGCAAATCCCCCCCATCAGTCGCTTGTTTTAGGAACATGCTTAAGATACAAATGTTTACATAACAGCTTGATGTTAGAATGGATGTGCAACATAGGCTGAACCGGTTTCTAAAGAAATGGGGTAGACTTATATTAACGTTTGAATTAGAAATACAGAGGCACATCCTGAGACCATTTCGAGACACTACTATATTCCTAGAGGACTCTTTACAAGGTGAATGGTCTCATATTTTCCCTCATCAGGTTCCACCTGATTAAATCCATTACGACAGGATAAATGTAGTGTATGATGAGATACACCTGTAGTTCTGAATGTTGAATGGTTTCTTGCCTTGTCCCCTCCCCCCCTTGTGGTTCAGTTTTTTTTTCTCTTCTCCTGGGCCCCGTGGGCCCCGTCGACGCAAATAATTACTTCTTTGGTAGGAAAAGTTAGTTGAGTATGTTATGTATGTTAGTGATGGTTTATATAAAGAAAAATGGAGGAGAGTGGTAAATCTAAATGATATTCTTTTATGCTATGGTTGTTCTCTTCAATGCATAATTGTTATACTCACAGCTATATGTATGTACCTTTTCTTGACAGACAGATTTATTAATTGTTAACTTGTGTAACGCATCGTATGTACAGCTGCGTCTGTCATTTCCACAATGTGCCATGACTTGATCATATTGTTACCTCTTTTCTCTCAATAAAAAAAGAATAAAAAACATAATTTATGTAAGAACTTACCTGATAAATTCATTTCTTTCATATTAGCAAGAGTCCATGAGCTAGTGACGTATGGGATATACATTCCTACCAGGAGGGGCAAAGTTTCCCAAACCTCAAAATGCCTATAAATACACACCTCACCACACCCACAAATCAGTTTAACGAATAGCCAAGAAGTGGGGTGATAAGAAAAAAGTGCGAAAGCATAAAAAATAAGGAATTTGAATAATTGTGCTTTATACAAAAAAATCATAACCACCACAAAAAGGGCGGGCCTCATGGACTCTTGCTAATATGAAAGAAATGAATTTATCAGGTAAGTTCTTACTTAAATTATGTTTTCTTTCATGTAATTAGCAAGAGTCCATGAGCTAGTGACGTATCGGATAATGAATACCCAAGATGTGGATCTTCCACGCAAGAGTCACTAGAGAGGGAGGGATAAAATAAAGACAGCCAATTCCGCTGAAAAATAATCCACACCCAAAACAAAGTTTAAATCTTATAATGAAAAAAACTGAAATTATAAGCAGAAGAATCAAACTGAAACAGCTGCCTGAAGTACTTTTCTACCAAAAACTGCTTCAGAAGAAGAAAACACATCAAAATGGTAGAATTTAGTAAAAGTATGCAAAGAAGACCAAGTTGCTGCTTTGCAAATCTGATCAACCGAAGCTTCATTCTTAAATGCCCAGGAAGTAGAGAATGACCTAGTCGAATGAGCTGTAATCCTTTGAGGCGGAGTTCTACCCGACTCAACATAAGCATGATGAATCAAAGACTTTAACCAAGACGCCAAAGAAATGGCAGAGGCCTTCTGACCTTTCCTAGAAGCAGAAAAGATAAAAAATAGACTAGAAGTCTTTCGGAAATCTTTAGTAGCTTCAACATAATATTTGAAAGCTCTAACTACATCCAAAGAATGCAACAATCTTTCCTTAGAGTTCTTAGGATTAGGATACAATGAAGGAACCACAATTTCTCTACTAATGTTGTTAGAATTCACAACCTTAGGTAAAAATTTAAATGAAGTTCGCAACACCGCCTTATCCTGATAAAAAATCAGAAAAGGAGACTCACAAGAAAGAGCAGATAATTCAGAAACTCTTCTAGCAGAAGAGATGGCCAAAAGAAACAAAACTTTCCAAGAAAGTAATTTAATATCCAGCGAATGCATAGGTTCAAACGGAGGAGCTTGAAGAGCCCCCAGAACCAAATTCAAACTCCAAGGAGGAGAAATTGACTTAATAACAGGTTTTATACAAACCAAAGCCTGTACAAAACAATGAATATCAGGAAGACTAGCAATCTTTCTGTGAAAAAGAACAGAAAGAGCAGAGATTTGTCCTTTCAAGGAACTTGCAGACAAACCTTTATCCAAACCATCCTGAAGAAACTGTAAAATTCTAGGAATTCTAAAAGAATGCCAAGAAAAATGATGAGAAGAACACCAAGAAATGTAAGTCTTCCAGACTCAATAATATATCTTCCTAGATACAGATTTACGAGCCTGTAACATAGTATTAATTACGGAGTCAGAGAAACCTCTATGACTGAGAATCAAGCGTTCAATCTCCATACCTTCAAATTTAAGGATTTGAGATCCTGATGGAAAAAGGGACCTTGCGATAGAAGGTCTGGTCTTAACGGAAGAGTCCACGGTTGGCAAGTAGCCATCCGGACAAGATCCGCATACCAAAACCTGTGAGGCCATGCTGGAGCCACCAGCAGAACAAACAAACGCTCCTTTAGAATCTTGGAAATCACTCTTGGAAGAAGAACTAGAGGCGGAAAGATATAAGCAGGATGATACTTCCAAGGAAGTGACAATGCATCCACTGCTTCCGCCTGAGGATCCCTGGATCTGGACAGATACCTGGGAAGCTTCTTGTTTAGATGAGAAGCCATCAGATCTATTTCTGGAAGTCCCCACATTTGAACAATCTGAAGAAATACCTCTGGGTGAAGAGACCATTCGCCCGGATGTAACATTTGGCGACTGAGATAATCCGCTTCCCAATTGTCTATACCTGGGATATGAACCGCAGAAATTAGACAGGAGCTGGATTCCGCCCATACAAGTATTCGAGATACTTCTTTCATAGCCAGAGGACTGTGAGTCCCTCCTTGATGATTGACATATGCCACGGTTGTGACATTGTCCGTCTGGAAACAAATGAACGACTCTCTCTTTAGAAGAGGCCACGACTGAAGAGCTCTGAAAATTGTTCCAAAATGTTGATTGGTAATCTCGCCTCCTGAGATTCCCAAACCCCTTGTGCTGTCAGAGACCCCCATAAAGCTCCCCAACCTGTCAGACTTGCATCTGTTGAGATCACAGTCCAGGTCGGAAGAACAAAAGAAGCCCCCTGAACTAAACGATGGTGGTCTGTCCACCACGTCAGAGAGTGTCATACAATCGGTTTTAAAGATATTAATTGAGATATCTTTGTATAATCCCTGCACCACTGGTTCAGCATACAGAGCTGAAGAGGTCGCATGTGAAAACGAGCAAAGGGGATCGCGTCCGATGCAGCAGTCATAAGACCTAGAATTTCCATGCATAAGGCTACCGAAGGGAATGATTGAGACTGAAGGCTTCGACAAGCTGAAAACAATTTCAGACGTCTCTTGTCCGGCAGAGACAGAGTCATGGACACTGAATCTATCTGGAAACCTAAAAAGGTTACCCTTGTCTGAGGAATCAACAAACTCTTTGGTAAATTGATCCTCCAACCATGTTCTCGAAGAAACGATACAAGTCGATTCGTATGAGATTCTGCTAAATGTGAAGACTGAGCAAGTACCAAGATATCGTCCAAATAAGGAAATACCACAATATCCTGTTCTCTGATTACAGATAGAAGGGCACCGAGAACCTTTGTAAAAATCCTTGGAGCTGTTGCTAGGCCAAACGGCAGAGCCACAAACTGGTAATGCTTGTCTAGGAAAGAGAATCTCAGAAACTGATAGTGATCTGGATGAATCGGAATATGCAGATATGCATCTTGTAAATCTATTGTGGACATAAAAACAAAAGGCAGAATAGTCCTTATAGTTACCATTTTGAATGTTGGTATCCTTACATAACGATTTAATATTTTTAAATCCAGAACTGGTCTGAAGGAATTCTCCTTCTTTGGTACAATGAAGAGATTTGAGTAAAACTCCAGCCCCTGTTCCAGAACTGGAACTGGCATAATTACTCCAGCCAACTCTAGATCTGAAACACATTTCAGAAATGCTTGAGCCTTCACTGGATTTATTGGGACACGGGAAAGAAAAAATCTTCTTGCAGGAGGCCTTATCTTGAAGCCTATTCTGTACCCTTGTGAAACAATGTTCTGAATCCAAAGATTGTGAATCGAATTGATCCAAATTTCTTTGAAAAATCGTAATCTGCCCCCTACCAGCTGGGCTGGAATGAGGGCCGCACCTTCATGTGGACTTGGGAGCTGGCTTTGGCTTTCTAAAAGGCTTGGATTTATTCCAGACTGGAGATGGTTTCCAAACTGATACCGCTCCTGTAGGGGAAGGATCAGGCTTTTGTTCCTTATTGTGACGAAAGGAACGAAAACGATTAGCAGACCTAAATTTACCTTTAGATTTTTTATCCTGTGGTAAAAAGGTTCCTTTCCCCCCAGTAACAGTTGAAATAATAGAATCCAACTGTGAACCAAACAATGTATTACCCTGGAAAGAAAGGGAAAGCAAAGTTAACTTAGAAGACATATCAGCATTCCAAGTTTTAAGCCATAAAGCTCTTCTAGCTAAAATAGCTAAAGACATATACCTGACATCAACCCTAATGATATCAAAGATGGCATCACAAATAAAATTATTAGCATGTTGAAGAAGATTAACAATGCTATGAGTATTATGATCTGTTACTTGTTGTGCTAAAGCTTCCAACCAGAAAGTTGAAGCTGCAGCAACATCCGCCAAAGATATAGCAGGTCTAAGAAGATTACCTGAGCATAAGTAAGCTTTTCTTAGAAAGGATTCAATTTTCCTATCTAAAGGATCCTTAAAGGAAGTACTATCTGCCGTAGGAATAGTAGTACGTTTAGCAAGAGTAGAGATAGCCCCATCAACCTTAGGGATTTTGTCCCAAAACTCTAATCTGTCAGATGGCACAGGATATAATTGCTTAAACCGTTTAGAAGGAGTAAATGAATTACCCAAATTATTCCATTCCCTGGAAATTACTTCAGAAATAGCATCAGGGACGGGAAAAACCTCTGGAATAACTACAGGAGGTTTAAAAACCGTATTCAAACGTTTAGATTTAGTATCAAGAGGACCAGATTCCTCTATTTCTAATGCAATTAAGACTTCTTTAAGCAAAGAACGAATAAATTCCATTTTAAATAAATATGAAGATTTATCAGCATCAACCTCTGACACAGAATCCTCTGAACCAGAAGAATCATTATCAGAATCAGAATGATGATGTTCATTTAAAAATTCATCTGAAAAATGAGAAGTTTTAAAAGACCTTTTACGTTTACTAGAAGGAGGAATAACAGACATTGCCTTCTTAATAGATTTAGAAACAAAATCTCTTATGTTAACAGGAACACCCTGAATATTAGATGTTGATGGAACAGCAACAGGTAATGGAACATTACTAAAGGAAATATTATCTGCATTAACAAGTTTGTCATGACATTCATTACAAACAACAGCCGGAGGAACAGTTACCACAAGTTTACAACAGATACACTTAACTTTGGTAGATCCAGCATCAGGCAGCAATTTTCCAGAAGTATCTTCTGATTCAGAGTCAATCTGAGACATCTTGCAATATGTAATAGAAAAAACAACATATAAAGCAAAATTGATCAAATTCCTTAAAAGACAGTTTAAGGAATGGGAAAAAAATGCCAATGAACAAGCTTCTAGCAACCAGAAGCAAATAAACGAGACTTAAATAATGTGGAGACAATAATGACGCCCATATTTTTTTAGCGCCAAAAAAGACGCCCACATTATTTGGCGCCTAAATGCTTTAAGCGCCAAAAATGACGCCACATCTGGTGACGCCGACATTTTTGGCGCAAAAACGTCAAAAAAAATGACCCAACTTCCGACGACAAGTATGACGCCGGAAATGACAAAGAAAATTTTTGCGCCAAAAAAGTCCGCGCCAAGAATGACGCAATAAAATGAAGCATTTTCAGCCCCCGCAAGCCTAACAGCCCACAGGAAAAAAAGTCTATTTTTAAGGTAAGAAAAATTGATTATTCAAATGCATTATCCCAAATAATGAAACTGACTGTCTGAAATAAGGAATGTTGAACATCCTGAATCAAGGCAAATAAATGTTTAAACACATATATTTAGAACTTTATATAAAAGTGCCCAACCATAGCTTAGAGTGTCACAAAAATAAGACTTACTTACCCCAGGACACTCATCTACATGTAGTAGAAAGCCAAACCAGTACTGAAACGAGAATCAGTAGAGGTAATGGTATATATAAGAGTATATCGTCGATCTGAAAAGGGAGGTAAGAGATGAATCTCTACGACCGATAAAAGAGAACCTATGAAATAGACCCCGTAGAAGGAGATCATTGAATTCAAATAGGCAATACTCTCTTCACATCCCTCTGACATTCACTGCACACTGAGAGGAAAACCGGGCTCCAGCCTGCTGCGAAGCGCATATCAACGAAGAATCTAGCACAAACTTACTTCACCACCTCCATGGGAGGCAAAGTTTGTAAAACTGATTTGTGGGTGTGGTGAGGGGTGTATTTATAGGCATTTTGAGGTTTGGGAAACTTTGCCCCTCCTGGTAGGAATGTATATCCCATACGTCACTAGCTCATGGACTCTTGCTAATTACATGAAAGAAAAAAAAAAATGACTTACCAGATCATTTCCTTTCCTTCGATACAGGGAGAGTCCACAGCTACATTCATTACTTGTGGGAATACAGAACCTGGCCACCAGAAGGAGGCAAAGACACCCCAGCCAAAGGCTTAAATACCTCCCCCTACTTCCCTCATCCCCCAGTCATTCTGCAGAGGGAACAAGGAACAGTAGGAGAAATATCAGGGTGAAAAAGGTGCCAGAAGAAAAACAACTTAAATTTAGGGATGCACGGGCAGGAGATGTGGACTCTCTCCCTGTATCGAAGGAAAGGAAATTATCTGGCAAGTCATAATTTATGTTTTCCTTCTAAATACAGCGAGAGTGCACAGCTGCAGTCATTACTTGTGGGAAATTATACCCAAGCTACAGAGGACACTGAATGCTAACGGGAGGGTACAAATAAGAGGTGGCCCAACCTGAGAGCACCACAGCCTGCAAGAAAACCAAACTCCAGAAGGCTTCCTTGATAGAAGCACAAAAATAAAAACAATAAGAATGTTAGGAGGACCAAGCAGCCGCCCAACAATCAGAACCATAGGATCTCAAGTCAGAGACCCAAAAGGATGACACTGCACTCGAACTGAGCCATAAACCTCTAAGGAGTCTTGTGTCCCACTGTTTCCTAGAACCAGCGAAAAAACTAAAATTTATGCTTACCTGATAAATTTCTTTCTTTTGCAAGATGTACCGAGTCCACGGTTTCATCCTTACGTGTGGGATATTATCCTTCCTAACAGGAAGTGGCAAAGAGAGCACCACAGCAGAGCTGTCTATATAGCTCCCCCCTTAACTCCACCCCCCAGTCATTCTCTTTGCCGGCTCTAAGCAGGAAGGGTAAAGTAAAAGAGGTGATAAACAGTTAGTTTTTATTTTATCTTCAAGCAAGAGTTTGTTATTTTTAAATGGTACCGGTGTCTACTATTTACTCTCAGGCAGGAGATAGATTTCTGCCTAGAGGATGATGATCTTAGCATTTGTAACTAAGGTCCACTGCTGTTCCCACAGAAGCTGAGAAGTACAGGAAAACTTCAGTGTGAGGAACGGTTTCTTGCTATACAGCAATGAGGTATGTTCAGTCATTTTTTCTGCAGAGACTGTGATAACTCAGAAAGTCTGACAGTATCCCCATGAGGGGAAGGGTAAGCAGTAATCCTAGTCTTAGAAGGGGCTTTACTAGCTTGCATTAAGGGCTTAATTTATGGACACTCAGTTTGAATAATATATAAGACAAATGTTTGTGTGTTCTGGGAGTACTGTTTATATTTCTTATGGGACAACTGTATTGAGGGATACACTTGGCTTTTTTTGGGTTTTTTATAACCCACATGGCTGTAAAAAAGCTTGGTAGTTTGTTCTGATGGCCCTAGTAACTTCGAGTGCGGTGGGCGGGGTCTAATTTTGCGCCTCAGTTGTGCAGTTATTTTATATAGACAAGCAGCAAGCTACAATACTGGAGGGTCCTGGTGAATTTCTGGGGCCTAATTGAAGCTTTATCCCCACATTATTGATCCCTAAGGGCAGGTAGGAGCCACAGCAGAGCTGTGGCAAGGTGCTGACAGGGGTTTTTACCGGTTTTTGACACTTTGTCAATCCGGTTTGCATATTTGGGGGTTAATTGCTTCAATACTTGTGGTGCAATCTTACCAAAGTTTAGTGAGTCTACTACAAAAATTTTGGGGAAATTTGAGTGAATTTTAAGCAGTTTTGCATTTTGTGTATGCCTTTTTTTCTCTTAAAGGCATAGTACCGTTTCTGAAAATTGTTGTTTTTTAATTAAATAAAGTGTTTTCCAAGCTTGCTTGTCTCATTACTAGCCTGTTCAACATGTCTGACATTGAGGAAAGTCATTGTTCAATTTGTTTAGAAGCCATTGTGGAACCCCCTCTTAGAATGTGTCCCACTTGTATTTGATATGTCTATAAATTGCAAACAACATATTTTGACTTAAAAGAGTTTGGCACTGGATGATTCTCAGACAGTAGTAAATCAGGTTTTGCCATCTAGTTCTCCCCAAGTGTCACAACCAGTAATGCCCGCACAAGCGACGCCAAGTACCTCTAGTGCATCTAATTCTTTCACCTTGCAAGATATGGCCTCAGTTATGAATACTACCCTCACAGAGGTTTAATCTAAACTGCCTGGGTTGCAAGGGAAGCGCAGTAGCTCTGGGTTAAGAACGAATGCTGAGCCTTCTGACGCTTTAGTAGCCGTATCCGATATACCCTCACAATCTGTTTAGAGAAGAGGGGTTGGGGGGAGTAGAGTTATAACAATAATACCAGGTTTTACATGTATTTACTATTTGCAAATGGTATTCAAAATACTAGAATTTTTAAAATTTTAAATTTTGTAAAAAAGCAAAACCTGGAGTGGATTACTCACTGGAACAACTCACAACAACTAGACAAACTAGTTGTAACTGAGAGTACAACAAAGTTTTAAAGAGAGAATAATTCCACTTTTGTATTTATCAAACTTAACTCTACTAGAATCATAAAGTGTTCAAAATAATAAAAACGTTCCCAATCATTCATACATTAAAGTTTATTATTTCAACTAAGGATCTCACACTCATACAGTAGCAAAAGCTGTGAATTAAAACCACTTAAACTCTGTGGTTTGCATAATAGCCATTTAATATGTCCACCGTTAAATATCCTCAATCCGTTAGAATTAAAGTTAACTAAGCCCTTACAATCCGAGGGCTGTATTAATTTTTACATATAGCAATAAAGGATTAGAGGATATAATTATAACTTCTTAGTAAACTAATTTTCCACAAGAGCAAGCAAAATTAAAAACGAACAACAGGAGAGACAAAGCTACCCCTGTTGGACCCCTGACGCGTGTTTCACGAACGCTTCCTCAGAGGGGGACCCCCTCTGAGGAAGCGTTCGTGAAACGCGCATCAGGGGTCCAACAGGGGTAGCTTTGTCTCTCCTGTTGTTCGTTTTTAATTTTGCTTGCTCTTGTGGAAAATTAGTTTACCCTCACAATGTTCAGAGGTAGGGATGAGAGATTTGCTATCTGAGGGAGAGATTTCAGATTCAGGAAAGATGTTCCCTCAGACAGATTCAGATATGACGGCATTTAAATTTAAGCTAGAACACCTCAGTTTATTGCTCAGGGAGGTTTTAGCGACTCTGGATGATTGTGACCCTAATGTAGTTCCAGAGAAATTGTGTAAAATGGACAAATTTTTAGAGGTTCCTGTTTACACTGAGGTTTTTCCGGTCCCTAAGAGGATTTCGGACATTGTTACTAAGGAGTGGGATAGACCAGGTATTCCGTTCGCTCCCCCTCCTGTTTTTAAGAAAATGTTTCCCATATCTGACACCATGCGGGACTCATGGCAGACGGTCCCTAAGGTGGAGGGAGCTATTTCTACTCTGGCTAAGCGTACAACTATACCTGGAAAATACACCAGAAGGGGATATGAAAGCGCGCTGGAAAAAGTGCAGATGAAAATCATAGAAATTGACAAACAAAGTCAGTATGTAGATCTACCGTAACCGGTTTGTGGATATGTCCTTTGAACAAAAAGTTTCTAAGGATCTGAGTAGATATTTCCTTTCTTGAAATGATGGCGTGAAGGCAGGCAGCTCCTCTTGATCCCGGAGAGAAGGGAAAAACTGTTAGAAAATGTGAGAAAAAAAGAGGGCACCACAATAGCGTGATATCGTCTGGAAAATGCAGAAACAAAGATGGACAGGTAATGTGCTTATCGGAACAAATAACACTGTGCTGTGACCAGTGTGTGATAGCTTGCTAGCACTTAACAGTGGCCAGTTGTTACGGTACCAACTGTGTACCGAGGGTTAACCCCAGATGAACAATGTCCTGCATAGACAATCAGCAATTCACAACCCAGCCAGTTTCAGGTTTAAAACAGAATGACAACTTTATTTGAAGGCAGCACACAGATTTATACAGGTTTTTGACCCCCCCTCAGATGGGGGTTGAAAGAATGTTGTACATTAGATAAAAGGGAGAAGCGCCCTTGACATGATACAATAGAATTATATTACTTAAATACTTTACTTAGGCAGATAACAACTTAAACACATTTGGCTTGTCTTATCACCTAGCGTCTGTTCTCTGAGGGTGATTAAACAATGGCCTGTTTATTACTTAAATGTAATTATAGCACACAATAGCTGAGGCCAGAAAACCTGTCTTTAGAAATTAGATTCTTAAAGCTAAACACAGTTAACTCTTTCAGTCCTGACAGAAGGGTCTGTCACATAGCTCCCCCCTTGTGGAACACTCCGGCAGACCCGGCTTGACCCTTTTGCGGGTCAACCTGGGGATGACCGGACTAGGAGGTGGTAGGCATGTCAGTTTGCTGGGACAATCCATTTGTATTCCCGTTATGAGAGAGAATCCCTGTCTGTATAAATAAGGGTTCAACCTCTTCAGTGCCCCGACTAGGGCTAAACAGTCCTTCAAAATATCATCGGCTTCTTTACGTGGTTTTTGTACCTGCTCTTTATAGGTATCCACAATCCCTTCATACTGACATAGGGTGCCCTTGAGTTGCTGCACCTCCCTATGAGCCAGCGTCAGCTTCTCCTCCAGTGTCACTAAGTTTGTCCTTAATGTTTCATGTTCCACTCTCAAGCTGGTGTTTTCTGCAGTCTGTCGGTGCAGCTTGTCTAGCAGAGATTCCTGTTCTAAACGTGCTTTTTCCTCTGCACTCCTCTTCTCTCCCGCTAGCACTGTTACATGATTATTTAACGTGACCATTTTATCCTCTACGTGACTCTTCTCCTTCATCAGCGCATTGTAACGTGACTCCCACATATCAATAGCGGATAGAGATTTACTGAGCTCAGCGTCCTGGGGCTTAGCAGCAGGGGGGTCAGTCTCTGCTGCACGGATCTGAGCACGGGTAGTCACAGGGTTAACATCAGCGGGACCCATGGGAGCATAGGCAGAAACAAGGGGGACCAAGGTATTTCCAAGGAGAACATCAGCTGGTAAATCCTTCATGACCCCCACATTCACAGGTCTAGCGCCCCCTCCCCAATCCAAATGCACCCTGGCAACAGGTAGGCGGAACACAGTGCCCCCTGCTACCCTCACAGCCACAGTGTCTCCTGTGTGCTGTTTCTCAGACACCAAGTTCTTTCGAAGCAAGGTCATGGTAGCACCAGTATCCCGTAGACCACTGACCTCCTTCCCATTCACTTTAACCAGTTGCCGGTTATTCCGGTGGGCAGCTTGCACAAGGTCTGCCTCATGTAGGATGCCCCAGCATTCTTGCGCCTCTACGTAGCGGGCCGCAGGCTGAGGGTTACGTGGGATTCCGCCGGCAGGTCTTCTCCAGGACTGTGCTTGGTTCGCTGCATTTAGGGGACACTCTGGTCTTTTGTGCCCTAGTTGCTTACATCCAAAGCATCGAATCGGTTGTGAGTAGCCCCGCAAATTGAACAGGGCTCTCTGAGGGTAATTCGTGGCCAGAGGCCGTGTGGTATAGCGGTGCGCCGGGGGTTGGTAACTGGCAGCTGCTGGGGTGACTGGGGGTCTGTACTCCACTCTAGCAGGGGGCTTAGTGGTAGCAGTGTCCAGTTTGCGGGCATCCGTATACTCATCTGCCAAGCGAGCCGCTTCATGCAGGGTGGAGGGTTTACGGTCCCGAACCCACTCTCGAACTCCTGCGGGTAACTTGTCGAAGCAATGTTCCAACAGGAATAGCTGCAGCACCTCTTCCCCAGATACGGCTTGGCACCCCGCTATCCAGTGAGCTGCTGTGCGGTGCACCTTACATGCCCACTCAAGGTAGGAATCTCCAGCTAATTTAACAGTGTCTCTGAACCGCCTCCGGTATGCCTCCGGTGTAACCGCATACCTGGAGAGCAGAGCCTCTTTTACAGTATTATAATCCCCGACTTCCTCATCTGGAATGGCCCGAAAAGCCTCACTGGCCCGGCCGGATAATTTTCCGGATAATATCGTGACCCAGTCCTCTGCGGGTACCTTGTGTAGTGCACATTGCCTCTCAAAATCCGCAAGGTACCCATCAATCTCTCCTTCTGTTTCCAGGAAGTTTTTAAAAGCTGCAAAATTTACTTTTCTCTTTTCCACTGGGTTTGCTGCAGCGCCGCTTTGGCGAAGTAGGTTGGCCTCCACAGCTGCTATGACCCGGTCGATAATTTCCGCAGATGGGTTGGGGCCATAATGTGCCAGTCTTATTTTAACCGCCCGATCAAAGCTTGCTTCTGCGGGGGTTCTGTCTGCTATGTTGGGCCCATTGGTTCCTTCTGTCCCTGGTACTCTTTCCATCTTAGTCAGTATTGTAATAATCCCCCTCTTCCTGAGGTTACTGGCTTGTGTAGTTGCTCTTCTGGGCGATAAGGATTATCCCACCGCTGCCACCAATGTTACGGTACCAACTGTGTACCGAGGGTTAACCCCAGATGAACAATGTCCTGCATAGACAATCAGCAATTCACAACCCAGCCAGTTTCAGGTTTAAAACAGAATGACAACTTTATTTGAAGGCAGCACACAGATTTATACAGGTTTTTGACCCCCCCTCAGATGGGGGTTGAAAGAATGTTGTACATTAGATAAAAGGGAGAAGCGCCCTTGACATGATACAATAGAATTATATTACTTAAATACTTTACTTAGGCAGATAACAACTTAAACACATTTGGCTTGTCTTATCACCTAGCGTCTGTTCTCTGAGGGTGATTAAACAATGGCCTGTTTATTACTTAAATGTAATTATAGCACACAATAGCTGAGGCCAGAAAACCTGTCTTTAGAAATTAGATTCTTAAAGCTAAACACAGTTAACTCTTTCAGTCCTGACAGAAGGGTCTGTCACACCAGTACACTGGGGAGAATGTGTTCCTTGGTGTCTTCCCCCAGGCAAACTCCTCTGGTAGTTTAATGTTGCAATGAAATAATAGACTTAACGTGTTATTATCTTATGGTTGAAATACCACAAACACGGACAACTTCTCAGATAAAAAAGGCTTTAATATGACGCGTTTCTCAACCCCAACTGGGTCGTTTCCTCAGATAAAAGCGAATACAAACAAATAATTACATTTGTTAACATTATATACACTTTGTGTATCAAAAAGTAGGAAGTTGTCATAAACTGTTTGTCCAATAGGCATATATCTTCAAATGTCAGCTGTGAAAAAGCCGGTTTCGGCCTCAAGCTGTTACAGATTATAAGATCATTAATGATTACTAAAACATATGTAAAAGAATAATATAAAATAAATAAAACCCTTTGTATTATTATGAATAAAATTTAACCAATAACAACAAGGTACCAGAAACATACATATGAATATTTTGAACCTTTCGGTACATAATCCACGGCTCTACCAAAGATACTATTCCTATATGTATTTATATAACTATATTCTCCCAACCTGATTGGTCAGCAATCGGTAATCTCATATAGTGTCTATGCTACGAATAAAGTCCTATATATCTATAGATCAAAAAAAGGTAGCATAAACACTATATGAGATTACCGATTGCTGACCAATCAGGTTGGGAGAATATAGTTATATAAATAGATATAGGAATAGTATCTTTGGTAGAGCCGTGGATTATGTACCGAAAGGTTCAAAATATTCATATGTATGTTTCTGGTACCTTGTTATTATTGGTTACATTTTATTCATAATAATACAAAGGGTTTTATTTATTTTATATTATTCTTTTACATATGTTTTAGTAATCATTAATGATCTTATAATCTGTAACAGCTGGAGGCCGAAACCGGCTTTTTCACAGCTGACATTTGAAGATGTATGCCTATTGGACAAACAGTTTATGACAACTTCCTGCTTTTTGATACACAAAGTGTATATAATGTTAACAAATGTAATTGTTTGTATTCGCTTTTATCTGAGGAAACAACCCAGTTGGGGTTGAGAAACGTGTCATATTAAAGCCTTTTTTATCTGAGAAGTTGTCCGTGTTTGTGGTATTTCAACCATAAGATAATAACACGTTAAGTCTATTATTTCATTGCAACATTAAACTACCAGAGGAGTTTGCCTGGGAGAAGACACCAAGGAACACATTCTCCCCAGTGTACTAGCCACTGTTAAGTGCTAGCAAGCTATCATGCACTGGTCACAGCACAGTGCCATTTGTTCCGGTAAGCACATTACCTGTCCATCTTTGTTTCTGCATTTTCCAGACGATATCACGCTATTGTGGCGCCCTCTTTTTTTCTCTCATTGTACAACTATTCCCATCGAGGACAGTTGTGCTTTCAAAGAGCCTATGGATAAAAAATTAGAGGGTCTCCTAAAGAAATTTTTTGTTCATCAGGGTATTCTTCTCCAGCCTATAGCGTGCATTGTTCCTGTAACCACTGCAGCTTCCTTTTGGTTTGAGGCTCTGGAAGAGGCTCTTCAGGTGGAGACCCCACTAGATGATATTCTGGACAGAATTAGGGCTCTTAAGCTAGCTAATTCATTCATTACAGACGCCGCTTTTCATCTAGCCAAGTTAGCGGCAAAGAATTCAGGTTTTGCCATTTTAGCGCAAGTCCTGGTCGGCTGATGTGTCATCAAAATCTAAGCTTTTGACCATCCCTTTCAAAGGTAAGACCCTATTCGGGCCTGAACTGAAGGAGATCTCAGAAACCGAAAGTGATCAGGATGAATCGGAATGTGAAGATAAGCGTCCTGTAAGTCTATTGCGGACATGTAATCACCTTGCTGAACAAAAGGCAGAATAGTTCTTATAGTCACCATCTTGAAAGTTGGGACCCTTACAAAACGTTTCAAAAACTTCAGATCTAGAACTGGTCTGAATTAATTTTCTTTCTTTGGGACAATGAATAGATTTGAATAAAAAACATAATTTATGCTTACCTGATAAATTTATTTCTCTTGTAGTGTATTCAGTCCACGGGTCATCCATTACTTATGGGATATATTCCCTTCCCAACAGGAAGTTGCAAGAGGATCACCCAAGCAGAGCTGCTACATAGCTCCTCCCCTCACATGTCATATCCAGTCATTCGACCGAAACAAGACAAGAAAGGAGAAACCATAGGGTGCAGTGGTGACTGGAGTTTTAATTAAAATTTAGATCTGCCTTAAAAAGACAGGGCGGGCCGTGGACTGAAAACACTACAAGAGAAATAAATTTATCAGGTAAGCATAAATTATGTTTTCTCTTGTTAAGTGTATTCAGTCCACGGGTCATCCATTACTTATGGGATACCAATACCAAAGCCAAAGTACACGGATGATGGGAGGGACAAGGCAGGAACTTAAACGGAAGGAACCACTGCCTGTAGAACCTTTCTCCCAAAAACAGCCTCCGAAGAAGCAAAAGTGTCAAATTTGTAAAATTTTGAAAAAGTGTGAAGCGAAGACCAAGTTGCAGCCTTGCAAATCTGTTCAACAGAAGCCTCATTCTTAAAGGCCCAGGTGGAAGCCACAGCTCTAGTAGAATGAGCTGTAATTCTTTCAGGAGGCTGCTGTCCAGCAGTCTCATAGGCTAAACGTATTATGCTACGAAGCCAAAAAGAGAGAGAGGTTGCCGAAGCTTTTTGACCTCTCCTCTGACCAGAGTACACGACAAACAGGGAAGAAGTTTGACGAAAATCTTTAGTTGCCTGTAAATAGAACTTCAGGGCACGGACTACGTCCAGATTATGCAAAAGTCGTTCCTTCTTTGAAGAAGGATTAGGACATAATCATGGAACAACAATCTCCTGATTGATATTCCTGTTAGAAACTACTTTAGGTAAAAACCCAGGTTTTGTACGCAGAACTACCTTGTCTGAATGGAAAATCAGATAAGGAGAATCACAATGTAAGGCCGATAACTCAGAGACTCTTCGAGCCGAGGAAATAGCCATCAAAAACAGAACTTTCCAAGATAAAAGCTTAATATCAATGGAATGAAGGGGTTCAAACGGAACCCCTTGAAGAACTTTAAGAACCAAGTTTAAGCTCCACGGAGGAGCAACCGTCTTAAACACAGGCTTAATCCTAGCCAAAGCCTGACAAAAAGCCTGGACGTCTGGAACTTCTGCCAGACGTTTGTGTAAGAGAATAGACAGAGCAGAAATCTGTCCCTTTAACGAACTAGCAGATAAGCCCTTTTCTAAACCCTCTTGTAGAAAGGACAATATCCTAGGAATCCTAACCTTACTCCATGAGTAACCCTTGGATTCGCACCAATATAAATATTTACGCCATATCTTATGGTAAATCTTTCTGGTAACAGGCTTCCGTGCCTGTATTAAGGTATCAATAACTGACTCCGAGAAGCCACGCTTTGATAGGATCAAGCGTTCAATCTCCATGCAGTCAGCCTCAGAGAAATTAGATTTGGATGGTTGAAAGGACCCTGTATTAGAAGGTCCTGCCTCAGAGGTAGAGACCATGGTGGACAGGACGACATGTCCACTAGGTCTGCATACCAGGTCCTGCGTGGCCACGCAGGCGCTATCAGAATCACCGATGCTCTCTCCTGTTTGATCTTGGCAATCAGCCGAGGTAGCATCGGAAATGGTGGAAACACATAAGCCATGTTGAAGAACCAAGGGGCTGCCAGAGCATCTATCAGCGCCGCTCCCGGGTCCCTGGACCTGGATCCGTAACAAGGAAGCTTGGCGTTCTGGCGAGACGCCATGAGATCCAGTTCTGGTTTGCCCCAACGCTGAATCAGTTGAGCGAAGACCTCCGGATGAAGTTCCCACTCCCCCGGATGAAAAGTCTGGCGACTTAGAAAATCCGCCTCCCAGTTCTCCACGCCTGGGATGTAGATCGCTGACAGGTGGCAAGAGTGAGACTCTGCCCAGCGAATTATCTTTGAGACTTCCAACATCGCTAGGGAACTCCTGGTTCCCCCTTGATGGTTGATGTAAGCCACAGTCGTGATGTTGTCCGACTGAAATCTGATGAACCTCAGTGTTGCTAACTGAGGCCAAGCTAGAAGAGCATTGAATATTGCTCTCAACTCCAGAATATTTATTGGGAGGAGTTTCTCCTCCTGAGTCCATAATCCCTGAGCCTTCAGGGAGTTCCAGACTGCGCCCCAACCTAGAAGGCTGGCATCTGTTGTTACAATTGTCCAATCTGTCCTGCGAAAGGTCATCCCCTTGGACAGATGAACCCGAGAGAGCCACCAGAGAAGAGAATCTCTGGTCTCTTGATCCAGATTTAGTAGAGGGGACAAATCTGAGTAATCCCCATTCCACTGACTTAGCATGCATAATTGCAGAGGTCTGAGATGCAGGCGCGCAAATGGTACTATGTCCATTGCCGCTACCATTACTTCCATGCACTGAGCTACTGACGGGCGTGGAATGGAATGAAGGGCACGGCAAGCATTTAAAAGTTTTGATAACCTGGCCTCCGTCAGGTAAATTTTCATTTCTACAGAATCTATCAGAGTCCCTAGGAAGGAGACTCTTGTGAGTGGTGATAGAGAACTCTTTTCCACGTTCACCTTCCACCCATGCGACCTCAGAAATGCCAGAACTATCTCTGTATGAGACTTGGCAATTTGAAAACTTGACGCTTGTATCAGAATGTCGTCTAGGTACGGAGCCACCGCTATGCCTTGCGGTCTTAGTACCGCTAGAAGTGAGCCCAGAACCTTTGTAAAAATTCTCGGGGCCGTAGCTAACCCGAAGGGAAGAGCTACAAACTGGTAATGCCTGTCTAGAAAGGCAAATCTTAGGTACCGATAATGATCTTTGTGAATCGGTATGTGAAGGTAGGCATCCTTTAAGTCTACTGTGGTCATGTATTGACCCTCTTGGATCATGGGTAGGATGGTTCGAATAGTTTCCATTTTGAATGATGGAACTCTTAGGAATTTGTTTAAGATTTTTAGGTCCAAGATTGGTCTGAAGGTTCCCTCTTTCTTGGGAACCACAAACAGATTTGAGTAAAACCCTTGTCCTTGTTCCGTCCGCGGAACTGGGTGGATCACCCCCATTACTAAGAGGTCTTGTACACAGCGTAGAAATGCCTCTTTCTTTATTTGGTTTGCTGATAACATTGAAAGATGAAATCTCCCTTGTGGAGGAGAAGCTTTGAAGTCCAGAAGATATCCCTGAGATATGATCTCCAACGCCCAGGGATCCTGAACATCTCTTGCCCAAGCCTGGGCGAAGAGAGAAAGTCTGCCCCCCACTAGATCCGTTTCCGGATAGGGGGCCCACTCTTCGTGTTGTCTTAGGGGCAGAAGTAGGCTTTCTGGCCTGCTTGCCCTTGTTCCAGGGCTGGTTAACTTTCCAGCCCTGTCTGTAACGAGCAACAGGTCCTTCCTGTTTTGGAGCGGAGGAAGTTGATGCTGCTCCTGCCTTGAAGTTACGAAAGGCACGAAAATTAGACTGTTTGGCCTTTGATTTGGCCCTGTCCTGAGGAAGAGTATGACCCTTACCTCCAGTAATGTCAGCAATAATTTCTTTCAAGCCGGGCCCGAATAAGGTCTGCCCTTTGAAAGGAATATTAAGCAATTTAGATTTAGAAGTTACGTCAGCTGACCAGGATTTAAGCCATAGCGCTCTGCGCGCCTGGATGGCGAATCCGGAGTTCTTAGCCGTTAGTTTGGTTAAATGTACAACGGCATCAGAAACAAATGCATTAGCTAGCTTAAGTGCTTTAAGCTTGGCCATAATCTCATCCAATGGAGCTGTGAGAATGGCCTCTTCCAGAGACTCAAACCAGAATGCCGCAGCAGCAGTGACAGGAGCAATGCATGCAAGGGGCTGTAAGATAAAACCTTGTTGAACAAACATTTTCTTAAGGTAACCTTCTAATTTTTTATCCATTGGATCCGAAAAAGCACAACTATCCTCCACCGGGATAGTGGTACGTTTAGCTAAAGTAGAAACTGCTCCCTCCACCTTAGGGACCGTCTGCCATAAGTCTCGTGTGGTGGCGTCTATTGGAAACATTTTTCTAAATATCGGAGGAGGGGAAAAGGGCACACCGGGTCTATCCCACTCCTTGCTAATAATTTCTGTAAGCCTTTTAGGTATAGGAAAAACGTCAGTACACACCGGTACCGCAAAGTATCTATCCAACCTACATATTTTCTCTGGAATTGCAACCGTGTTACAATCATTCAGAGCCGCTAATACCTCCCCTAGAAATACACGGAGGTTCTCAAGCTTAAATTTAAAATTAGAAATCTCTGAATCCGGTCTCCCTGGATCAGATCCGTCACCCACAGAATGAAGCTCTCCGTCCTCATGTTCTGCAAATTGTAACGCAGTATCAGACATGGCTCTCACATCATCAGCGCGCTCTGTCCTTAACCCAGAGCTATCGCACTTGCCTCTTAAT
The DNA here is from genome assembly GCF_027579735.1 of Bombina bombina. Classification (NCBI taxonomy): domain Eukaryota; kingdom Metazoa; phylum Chordata; class Amphibia; order Anura; family Bombinatoridae; genus Bombina; species Bombina bombina. The sequence goes on along the minus strand of NC_069506.1, from coordinate 75,592,903 downwards.
TCAGGCAATTTAGATAATACCTCTGTCATAACAGCAGCCATGTCTTGCAAAGTGATTTGTATGGGCCTCTCTGATGTACTTGGCGCCACAAAATCACGCACCTCCTGAGCGGGAGGCGAAGGTACTGACACGTGAGGAGAGTTAGTCGGCATAACTTCCCCCTCGTTGTCTGGTGATAATTTCTTTACAGATATCAATTGACTTTTATTCAAAGTGACATCAATACATTTAGTACACATATTTCTGTGGGGCTCCACATTGGCCTTCAAACATAGTGAACAAACAGATTCATCTGTGTCAAACATGTTTAAACAGACTAGCAATGAGACTAGCAAGCTTGGAAAATCCTTTCAAATAAGTTTACAAGCAATATAAAAAACGCTACTGCGCCTTTAAGAAGCACATAAAATCGTCACAGTTGAAATAACAATGAACCAAATCAGTTATAGTAACCAAATTTTCACAGTAAATGTATTAAGTTAGCAAAGCATTGCACCCACTAGCAAATGGATGATTAACCCCTTAATACCCAAAAACGGATAATCAATTTAACAATTAACGTTTTTATCACAGTCAAACACACTGTCACAGGTCTGCTGTGACTGATTACCTCCCTCAAAATGAATTTTGAAGACCCCTGAGCTCTCTAGAGACGTCCTGGATCAAGGAGGAAGAAACAGGAAGACTGTAACTGAATTTTTACTGCGCAAAAAAGCGCTAAAATAGGCCCCTCCCACTCATATTACAACAGTGGGAAACCTCAGTTAACCGTTTCTATGTAGAAATAAACGACAGCCATGTGGAAAATCATGCCCCAAAAGATTTATCACCAAAGTACCTCACAAAAAACGAATAACATGCCAGTAAACGTTTTAAACATGCACTTTAAAAGTTAGGTAGTGTTATAAATAAGCCTGCTACCAGTCGCTTCTACTGCAGTTAAGGCTCATACATTACTTCAGTATTAACAGTATTTTCTTAGTCAAATTCCATTCCTTAGAAAATTACTTATTGTACATACATTCATCAGCCTGATACCAGTCGCTACTGCATTTAAGGCTGTACTTACATTGCATCGGTATCAGCAGTATTTTCTTTGTCAATTCCATTCCTTAGAAAAATAATTTACTGCACATACCTTGTTTGCAGGATTCCCCACACGCTATTCCCTTTCTGAAAGTTACCCCACTGCTCAGAATGTGCGAGAACAGCCATTGGATCTTAGTTACTTCTGCTAAGATCATAGAAAACGCAGGCAGATTCTTCTTCCAAATACTGCCTGAGAACAAACAGCACACTCCGGTGCCATTTAAAATAACAAGCTTTTGATTGAAGAAATAAACTAAGTATAAAAAACACCACAGACCTCTCACAACGTCCTATCTAGTTGAGTTACAAGAGAATGACTGGATATGACATGTGAGGGGAGGAGCTATGTAGCAGCTCTGCTTGGGTGATCCTCTTGCAACTTCCTGTTGGGAAGGGAATATATCCCATAAGTAATGGATGACCCGTGGACTGAATACACTTAACAAGAGAAACCCAGACCCTGTTCCAGAAACGGACTGGTATAATCACCCCTGAAAGCTCCAGATCTGAAACACACTTCAGAGCTTTCACAGGATTTGTTGGAACATGAGAGAGAAATAATCTTCTCACAGGAGGACTTATTCTGAAACCTATTTGATACCCTTGAGAGACAATGCTCTGAATCCACTGATTCTGAACAGAATCTGCCCAAATGTTTTGAAATAATTTCAATCTGCCCCCTACCAGTTGAACTGGATTGAGGGACAAACCTTCATGCAGTCTTGGGGGCTGGTGTTGGCTTCTTATAAGGCTTAGAATTATTCCAATTTGAAGATGGCTTCTAATTGGAACCAGAGTCCTTAGGAGAAGGAGTGGTTTTCTGTTCTCTATTCTGACGAAAGGAATGAAACCGATTAGAAGCTTTAGATTTACCCTTAGACTTTTTATCTTGGGGCAAAAAAAAACAAAAAAACAACTCCCTTCCCCCCAGTGATAGTGGAAATAATAGAATCCAACTGAGAACAGGGGAAGCAGAAGCGGGACCACCCTTGCAGCAGGGGAAGCGGAAGCGGGACCACCCTTGAAGTTTCAAAAGGAACGAAAATTATTTTGTTTGGTCCTTGTCTTATTCGACTTATCTTGAGGGAGGGCATGACCCTTTCCCCCAGTGATGTCCGAAATGATCTCTTTCAGTGCAGGCCCGAAAAGGGTCTTACCTTTGAAAGGGATGGTCAAAAGCTTAGATTTTGATGACACATCAGCCGACCAGGACTTAAGCCATAACGTTCTACGCGATAAAATGGCAAAACCTGAATTCTTTGCCGCTAACTTAGAGAGATGAAAAGCGGCGTCTGTAATAAAAGAATTAGCTAGCTTAAGAGCCTTACTGCTGTCCAGAATATCATCTAGTGGGGTCTCCACCTGAAGAGCCTCTTCCAGAGTCTAAAACCAGAAGGCAGCTGCAGTGGTTACAGGAACAATGCACGCTATAGGTTGAAGAAGAAAACATTGATGAACAAAAATTTTCTTTAGGAGACCCTCTAATTTTTTATCCAAAGGATCAATGAAAGCACAACTGTCTTCAATAGGTATAGTTGTGCGCTTAGCCAGAGTAGAAATAGCTCCCTCCACCTTAGGGACCGTCTGCCATGAGTCACTCATGGTGTCAGATATGGGAAACATTTTCTTAAAAACAGGAGGAGCAGCGAACGGAATACCTGGTCTATCCCACTCCTTAGTAACAATGTCCGAAATCCTCTTAGGGACTGGAAAAACATCAGTGTAAACAGGAACCTCTAAATATTTGTCTATTTTACACAATTTCTCTGGAACTACAATAGGGTCACAATCATCCAGAGTCGCTAAAACCTCCCTGAGCAATAAACAGAGGTTTTCTAGCTTAAGTTTAAATGCCGTCATATCTGAATCCGTCTGAGGGAATATCCTTCCTGAATCAGAAATCTCTCCCTCAGATAGCAAATCCATCATCCCTACCTCAGAACATTGTGAGGGAATATCGGATACGGCTACTAAAGCGTCAGAAGACTCAGCATGTGTTCTTAACCCAGAGCTACTGCTCTTCCCTTGCAACCCTGGCAGTTTAGACAAAACCTCTGTGAGGGTAGTATTCATAACTGAGGCCATATCTTGCAAGGTAAAAGAATTAGACGCACTAGAAGTACCTGGCGTCGCTTGTGCGGGCGTTACTGGTTGAGACACTTGGGGAGAACTAGATGGAAAAACCTGATTTCCTTCTGTCTGAGAATCATCCAATGCCAAACTCTTATAAGTCAAAATATGCTGTTTGCAATTTATAGATATATTAGTACAAGTGGGACACATTCTAAGAGGGGGTTCCACAATGGCTTCTAAACAAATTGAGCAATGAGTTTCCTCAATGTCAGACATGTTTAACAGGCTAGTAATGAGACAAGCAAGCTTGGAAAACACTTTATTTAATGAAAAAAAAACACAATTTGCAAAAACGGTACTGTGCATTTAAGAGAAAAAAAGGCAAACTGCAAAACAGTTTTTAACTGCAAAACAGGTTAAAATAGCTTCAAATTTTCTGAAATGTTCCAACTAAGCTTTAGGAGGATTGCACCACAAGTAACATAGTAACATAGTAGATAAGGTTGAAAAAAGACTGAAGTCCATCGAGTTCAACCTATACAAATCTAAAATACTTACAAAAAGCTCCAGTTAAGCTTAAATAACCCCATTAAAATGTGACCCATTTAATACTAGCAATCATATCCATGAATTTTGTTTATATACAGAAATTTATCCAGACTATTTTTAAATGTATCTATGGTATTGGCATTCACTACCTCCTTTGGTAATGAGTTCCACAATTTTATTGCTCTTACAGTGAAAAAACGTTTCCGTTGCAGGAGATTAAATCTCCTTTCCTCCAACCTTAAATTATGTCCTCTTGTCAGAACCAATTTTCTTGGAATAAAAAGAGCTTCTGCCATCTCTGTATATGGGCCTTGAATATATTTATATAAAGTAATCATGTCACCTCTCAAGCGCCTTTTTTCTAAAGAGAACAGACCCAGTTTGGCTAGCCTCTCCTCATAGGTTAATTTCTCCAATCCCCTTATTAGCTTTGTGGCCCTTCTCTGAACTTTTTCTAGTTCTGCAATATCTTTTTTAGAAATCGGTCCCCAGAACTGCACTCCAAACTCAAGGTGAGGTCTTACCAGGGCTTTATATAATGACAGAATTATGCTTTCCTCCCTTGAATCAATGCCTCTTTTAATACATGCTAGTATCTTATTAGCCTTTGAAGCCGCTGCCCTGCATTGTGCACTCATCTTTAGCTTGTTATCTATTACTACTCCCAAATCCCTTTCCTCCTGTGTTTGGCTAAGTCTTGTCCCATTTAAAAAATACATAGCCTGCTTATTTTTACTTCCAAAATGTAGAACCTTACATTTTTCCGTATTAAATCTCATTTTCCATTCACTTGCCCATAGTTCTAATTTTAGCAAATCCCTTTGCAAAGAGAGTTCATCCTGCTCTGACCTAATGACCTTACTTAACTTAGTATCATCTGCAAAAATAGAGATGTCGCTATTTAATCCTTGCTCCAAGTCATTTATAAAAATATTAAAAAGAACAGGGCCCAGTACTGATCCCTGGGGGACGCCACTGATTACCTTTGTCCAATCTGAGTATGATCCATTTACTGCTACTCGTTGCTCCCTATCTTTTATCCAGTTATTTATCCATGAGCTAACATTTTCAGCTATTCCCAGTCCCTTAATTTTGTGCATTAATCTCTCATGTGGCACTGTATCAAATGCCTTTGCAAAATCTAAGTATATCACATCAACTGATTCCCCTTTATCTATATTTTTACTTACTTCCTCGTAGAATCTAATTAGATTAGTTTGACATGATCTATTTCTCCTAAAGCCATGCTGATTAGAACTCATAATCTTGTTTACACGAATATGCTCATCAATATAATCCCTTATAATCCCTTCAAATATCTTCCCCACTATTGATGTCAGACTAACTGGTCTATAGCTTCCTGGATCATCCCTGCTTCCCTTTTTGAAGAGTGGCACCACATCAGCTTTACGCCAATCCTGGGGTACCATGCCTGAGGATAATGAGTCTTGAAAAATTAAGAGTAAAGGTTTGTCTATAACAGTGCTAAGTTCACTTAACACCCTTGGGTGTATTCCATCTGGGCCTGGAGTTTTATTTACCTTAATATTTTTTAGTTTTTTCCTGATATCCTCTAAACAAAACCCAGTTAGTGGTATGGACTGGCATGTTCTATTCTGTTCCAAAGTATCATTCAATTGTTCCTCTCTTGTGTATACTGAAGAAAAAAACTGGTTTAGTACCTCAGCCTTCTCCCTGTCATTATTTATCATGCTACCCTCCACACATTTTAATGTACCTATATTATCCTTCTTAGATTTTTTGCTATTTATGTACTTAAAGAACCTTTTAGGGTTAGACTTAGAATCCTTGGCAATTAATTTTTCATTTTCAATTTTGGCTAATTTGATTGCTTTTTTGCATGCTTTGTTACATTCCTTATAAATATTGTATGCTGAGTCTGTACTATTTTCTTTTAATAATTTAAATGCCCTACGTTTTTTCCTAATTTCTTTTAACACATTTTTATTTAGCCATAACGGCTTAGTTTTATTATTTTTATAACCATATGGTATGTATTGATATGTATATTTATTTAACAAATTTTTAAATATTATCCATTTATCCTCTGTATTTTTATTAGAAAATACATTGTCCCAATTTATATTATTTAATGATTTCCTTAAATCGTTGAATTTTGCTTTCTTGAAATTAAAAGTCTTAGTTAAGCCTTTAAAACACTGCATATGAAAAGAGATTTCAAATGTGACCATGTTATGATCACTGTTACCCAAATGTTCTTTAACTTCTATGTTTGATATTATATCTGTATTGTTTGATAGCACTAAATCCAATATAGCTTTACTAAATAAGCAATTAACCCCTAATTGACAAAACCGGATTGAAAAATGTCTAAAACCGTTTTAAACCCCTATTAGCACCTTGCCACAGCTCTGCTGTGGCCCTACCTGCACTTAGGAAACGATAAAATGATGTTAAAGCTTTGATTAGGCCCTCAGAAGAATATCAGGACCTCAGGAGAATTTGCTTGATGCTTGACAGTATAACTAAATGCGCAACAGAGGCGCGAAAATAGGCCCCGTCCACCACACTCAATGTGGCTGGGGCCTACACAAATCCAACAAACCTTGTCTGAAAGCCATGTGGGTTATAACAACCCCAAATAAGCCAAATGAACCCTCATGCAATGTCCCATCAATAAAAAAACATTACTCCCAGAACACCCAAACGTTTGTCCCAAACTCTCATACAAACTGAGTCCCCAAAAAACCAAATAAGCCCTTTATGCAAGCTAGTAAAACCCCATTAACACTAGGATTACTGCTTCCCCTTCCCCTAAAGGGGATACTGTCAGCCTTTCTGAGTTAACACAGTCTCTGCAGAAAAATGACTGAATATACCTCATTGCTGTATAGCAAGAACCGTTCCTCACACTGAAGTTTTCCTGTACTCCTCAGCTTCTGTGGGAACAGCAGTGGACCTTAGTTACAAATGCTAAGATCATCATCCTCCAGGCAGAAATCTTCATCTATGACTGCCTGAGAGTAAATAGTACAACACCGGTACCATTTAAAAATAACAAACTCTTGATTGAAGATAAAATAAAAACTAAAAGTTTATCACTTCTTCTCTTTACCTTTCCTGCTTAGAGCCAGCAAAAGAGAATGACTGGGGGTGGAGTTAAGGGGGGAGCTATATAGACAGCTCTGCTGTGGTGCTCTCTTTGTTACTTCCTGTCAGGAAGGACAATATCCCACAAGTTAGGATGAATCTGTGGACTCGGTACATCTTGCAAAAGAAAAGTAGTTTAATGTCCAAAGAATGCATAGGCTCAAATGGAGGAGCCTGTAAAGCCTTCAAAACCAAATTAAGACTCCAAGGAGGAGAGATTGATTTAATGACAAGCTTGATACAAACTAAAGCCTGTACAAAACAGTGAATATCAGGAAGCTTAGCAATCTTTCTGTGAAATAAAACAGAAAGAGCAGAGATTTGTCCCTTCAAGGAACTTGCAAACAAACCCTTATCCAAACCATCCTGAAGAAACTGTAAAATTCTAGGAATTCTGGAAGAATGCCAAGAGAATTTATGAGAAGAACACCATGAAATATAAGTCTTCCAAACTCGATAATAAATCTATCTAGAAACAGATTTACGAGCTTGTAACATAGTATTAATCACTGAGTCAGAGAAACCTCTATGACTAAGCACTAGGCGTTCAATTTCCATACCTTCAAATTTAATGATTTGAGATCCTGATGGAAAAACGGAGCTTGAGACAGAAGGTCTGGCCTTAATGGAAAAGGCTAAGGTTGGGAACTGGACATCTGAACAAGATCCACATACCAAAACCTGTGAGGCCATGCTGGAGCTACCAGCAACACAAACAACTGTTCCATGATGATTTTGGAGATCACTCTTGGAAGAAGAACTAGAGGCAGGAAAATATAAGCAGGTTGGTAACACCAAAGAAGTGTCAACACATCCACTGCTTCCGCCTGAAGATCCCTAGACCTGGACAGGTACCTGGGAAGGTTCTTGTTTAGATGAGAAGCCATCAGATCTATTTCTGAAAGACCCCACATCTGAACAATCTGAGAAAACACATCTGGATGGAGGGACCACTCCCCCAGATGTAAAGTCTGACAGCTGAGATAATCCGCTTCCCAATTGTCTACACCTGGGATATGTACCGCAGAAATTAGACAAGAGCTGGATTCCGCCCAAGAAAGTATTCAAGACACTTATTTCATAGCTAGGGGATTGTGAGTCCCACCCTGATGATTGACATATGCCACAGCTGTGATATTGTCTGTCTGAAAGCAAAAGAACGGTTCTCTCTTCAACAGAGGCCAAATCTGAAGAGCCCTGAAAATTACACGGAGTTCCAAAATATTGATTGGTAATCTCGCCTCTTGAGATTGACAAACCCCTTGTTCTGTCAGAGATCCCCAAACAGCTCCCCAACCTGAAAGACTCGCATCTGTTGTGATCACAGTCCAGGTTGGACAAACCAAAGAAGCCCCTAGAACTATACGATGGTGATCCAACCACCAAGTCAGAAATAGTCGGACATTGGGATTTAAGGATATTAATTGTGATATCCTTGTATAATCCCTGCACCATTGATTCAGCATACAAAGCTGGAGAGGTCTCATATGAAAACGAGAAAAAGGGGATCGCGTCCGATGCTGCAGTCGTGAGACCTAAAACTTCCATGCACATAGCTAATGAAGGGAATGATTGAGACTGAAGCTGAAACCAATTTTAATTGTCTCTTGTCTGTTAGAGACAGAGTCATGGACACTGAATCTATCTGGAAACCTAAAAAGGTGACCCTTTTCTGAGGAATCAAGGAACTTTTTGGTAAATTGATCCTCCAACCATGTCTTTGAAAAAACAACACTAGTTGATTCGTGTGAGATTCTGCAGAATGTAAAGACTGAGGTAGTACCAAGATATCGTCCAAATAAGGAAACACCGCAATACCCCATTCTCTGATTACAGAGAGTAGGGCACCGAGAACCTTTGAAAAGGTTCTTGGAGCTGTCGCTAGGCCAAAGGGAAGAGCGACAAATTGGTAATGCTTGTCTAGAAAAGAAAATCTCAGAAACCGATAATGATCTGGATTAATAGGAATATGAAGATATGCCTCCTGTAAAGTCTATTGTGGACATATAATGCCCTTGCTGAACAAAAGGCAGAATAGTCCTTATAGTCACCATTTTGAAAGTTGGTACTCTTACATAACGATTCAAAATTTTAGATCCAGAACTGGTCTGAATTAATTTTCTTTCTTTGGGACATTGAATAGATTTGAATAAAACCCCAGCCCCTGTTCCTGAAACGGAACTGGCATGATTACCCCTGAAAGCTCCAGGTCTGAAACACACTCCAGGAAAGCCTGAGCCTTTACAGGATTTGCTGGAATGCGTGAGAGAAAATATCTTCTCATAGGAGGTCTTACTCTGAATTCTATTCGATACCCCTGAGAGACAATACCCAGAATCCATTGATTTTGAACAGAATTCGTCCAAATATCCTTGAAAAATCTTAATCTGCCCCATACCAGCTGTACTGGAATGAGGGCCGCACCTTCATGCGGACTTGGGGCCTGGCTTTGGTTTCTTAAACGGCTTGGATTTATTCCAATTTGAAGAAGGTTTCCAATTGAAAACAGATTCCTTGGGGGAAGGATTAGGTTTCTGTTCCTTAATTTGTCGAAAGGAACGAAAACGGTTAGAAGCTTTAAATTTACCCTTAGGTCTTTTATCCTGAGGCCAAAAAACTCCCTTTCCCCCAGTGACAGTTGAAATAATCAAATCCAACTGAGAACCAAATAACGTATTATCTTGGAAAGAAAGCGATAGCAATCTAGACTTAGAAGTCATGTCAGCATTCCAAGATTAAAGCCACAAAGCTCTTCTAGCTAAAATAGCTAAAGACATAGACTTAACATCAATTTTGATGATATCAAAAATGGCATCACAAATAAAATGATTAGCATGTTGAAGCAAGACAAATCAGAATCCATTTCATGTTGCGCTAAATTTTTGATGGAACATGAGAGAGAAATCTTCTCACAGGTCTTATTCTGAAACCTATTTGATACCCTTGAGAGACAATGCTCTGAATACACTGATTCTGAACAGAATCTGCCCAAATGTTTTGAAATAATTTCAATCTGCCCCCTACCAGTTGAACCTTCATGCAGTCTTGGGGGCTGGTGTTGGCTTCTTATAAGGCTTGGAATTATTCCAACTTGAAGATGGCTTCTAATTGGAACCAGAGTCCTTAGGGGAAGGAGTGGATTTCTGTTCTCTATTTTGACGAAAGGAATGAAACAGATTAGAAGCTTTAGATTTACCCTTAGACTTTTTATCTTGGGGCAAAAAAAAAAAAACTCCCTTCCCTCCAGTGATAGTGGAAATAATAGAATCCAACTGAGAACCAAATAAATTATTACCCTGGAAATATAGAGATAGTAATCTAGATTTAGATACCATGCCAGCATTCCATGATTTAAGCCATAAAGCTCTTCTAGCTAAAATAGCTAAAGATATAGATTTAACATCAATCTTGATGAAATCAAAAAAGGCATCACAGATAAAATGATTAGCATGTTGAAGAAAACAAACAATGTTAGACAAATCAGGATCTGTTTCCTGATGTGCTAAGCTATCCAACCAAAAAGTTGATGCAGCCGCAATATCAGACATAGAAATGGCAGGCCTGAGAATATAGCCAGAATGTAAATAAGCTTTCCTTAGATAAGATTCAATCTTCCTATCTAAAGGATCCTTAAAATAAGTACTATCTTCCATAGGAATAGTAGTACGTTTTGCAAGAGTAGAAATAACCCCATCAACCTTAGGGACTTTTCTCCAAAACTCGAAAATTAGCCACTGGTAAAGGATAGAACTTCTTAAACCTAGAAGAATGATTAAAAGAAGCACCAGGCTTAGACCATTCCTTAGTAATCACATCAGACACCACATCTGGAACAGTAAAAACCTCAGGAGTAATCACAGGAGGTTTAAAAACAGAATTTAAACATTTACTGGTTTTGTTATCAAAAGAATCAGACTCCTCAATACCAAAAGTAACCAATACTTCTTTTAACAAAGACCAAATATATTCAATCTTAAATAGATAAGAAGATTTATCAATTTCAATGTCTGAAGTAGGATCTTCTGCTGTCGGTCATTACAAATTTCCTCAGTTTTATGAGCCTTTTAAAAGACCATTTACGTTTATTAGAAGGTGGAATAGCAGACATAGGCCCCTATTTAAGAAAGGTCTTGCGGACCTGATCCGACACTGCGATACGCTCTCCGTATTCAGCATTGTACCAGCAGCTCACAAGAGCTTCTGGTGCAACGCCGCCCCCTGCAGACTCGCAGCCAATCGGCCGCCAGCAGGGGGCTGTCAATCAACCCGATCGTACTTGATCGGGTTGATTTCTAGCGATTCTTGTCCGCCTGCTCAGAGCAGGCGGACAGGGTTATGGAGCAGCGGTCTTTGTGACCGCTGCTTCATAACTGCTGTTTCTGGCGAGTCTGCAGGCTCACCAGAAACACAGGGCATCAAGCTCCATTCGGAGCTTGATAGATAGGCCCCATAGCCTTCTGTATTGCATTAGCAATATAATTTTTCATATCAACAGGGATATCGTGTATATTAAATGTTGGGGGAACAACAGACGCTGTACTAGTACTAATAGAAACATTATCGGCATGCAAAAGCTTTTCATGACAACTGTTACATAATATAGCTGGAGATATAATCTCAGCTTGCTTACAACAGATACACTTAGCTTTGGTAGAACTGTGTTCAGGCAGCATGGTTCCTACAGTAGCGCCTGAGACAGGATCAGACTAAAACATCTTGCAAAATGTAAAAGAAAAAATAACATTTAAACAAAATATCAAATTTACTCATATAGCAGTTTCAGGAATGGGAAAAAATGCATATGCTAAATAGGCAGGAAGGCAAACAGCCTAGCCCTCTAGAATATAAAGAGAGCAGGGAGCGTAAAGGAAGTGGGGTAATATAACCAAACAAAATTTGGCGGCAAGTATGATGCACAACGAAACATTTTTTGGCGCCAATCAACATCCGGAAATGACGCAACTCGCATCATAACAAGCGAGACTTCGCGCCAAACAACCTAACGTCAATAAAAACGCAATTATGAAAATTTTCAAGCCAAAAATTATGCAATTAATAACAGCATTTTGCACCCTCGTGAGCCTAGATTTGCCCACGAAATTTAAGGAAAAACAAGTCAAATTGGAAAAAAAGACTAAACCCCAGGTAAGAGAATATAAAAAAATAACTTCCTAAAACATGATTCTTATACTGAAACTGTTAGACTGCAAAGAGAAATACACATAGACCTGACTCATGGTAAATATAAGTAAATACATACAGTATATTTAAAACTTTATATTAATATATAAAGCGCCAAACATAGCTGAGAGTGTCTTAAACAATGATACATACTTACCGAAGACACACATCCACATATAGCAGACAGCCAAACCAGTACTGAAAACTATCAGCAGAGGTAATGGTATAAGAGTATATCTTCGATCTGAAAAGAGAGGTAGGAGATGAATCCCTACAACCGATAACAGAGAACCCTTGAAAAGATTTCCCATGAGTGAAACCATATAAATCAACCGGCAATACTCTCTTCACATCCCTCTGACAAACACTGTACTCTGAGAGGAATTGAGCTTCAGAATGCTTAGAAGCTCTTATCATAGAAGAAATCATAAAAATCAAGCACAAACTTACTTCACCACCTCCATAGGAGGCAAAGTTTGTAAAACTGAAGTATGTGTGTGGTGGGGGGTGTATTTATAGGCATTTTGAGGTTTGGGAAACTTTGTCCCCTTCTAGTAGGAATATATATACCATACGTCACTAGCCCATGGACTCTTGCCATTTACATGAAAGAAAAGGGACGTCAAAAGGGTGTGTAAACTAAAACAAACAGGTCCTGCCTGTTATACAAAAATAGAGCTCGGGACTGCGATTCTATAACTATATACATATAGACGATAAAGAAAAGGATCCAACCCTCTCCACTCGTCTAATCATAGAAACATAGATATTGACGGCAGATAAGAGCCATAGGCCAAGCAAGTCTACCCGATATAAACTTATCTAGTTTTTAGAATAGCCTTATGCTTGTCCCAGGCATTTTTAAAGTCCCCCACAGTGTTTGTCATTACTACCTCTTGAGGAAGTTTATTCCATAAATCAATCACTCTTTCTGTAAATAAGTGTTTTCTCTTTTGAGAATCAGGCCCTATGAGAGAAGCAGCCAATGTTTGTACTTTTTAACTCCAAAGCCATTTTTTGACATAGTTTTGCTTCCATCTACAGTATGTGCCATTTTTTTAAATTGAACTTTTACACTAAACATAGGTTAGAAATCATGAGACAGGCAAGCTAATTCTTCATAATATGGTGTGGACTGTGAAGAATAAACTGTATTACTAAATTGCATGTTCTCTTACCTTCATGACATTGTCAAGTGAAAATCCTGTATTTTCCATCCCCAAATCCTTAAGCACGTTCTCGACAAGCTCCATTTGGCTTAGAGCCAGACGAGCTGGTGATGATGGTTTAAGTGGTTGGACCAAAAGAGCTGGAATAATCTGCAGAGGCTTGACTTCTTTAAAGAGTGCCATCTCCTTTATTTAAAAAAAAAAAAAAAAAAAAGTGTGTGAGTGTGACACATGTAAGAACAAATTATTAATGAAAATGAAATTAACTCTTGTACAAAACTATAAAACATATACTAATAAAACGTTTTTTCTAATGAAGCCATTATTCTCCATACCACACAAATATAACCAAATTCAGTGCTGGTGGGTATACAATATCCATAAGTAAGTAAAACTCCTTCCAGAAGCTTGCCTATTCTTGTCATATATACAACTACTCTTCCTGTTAAAACACAGCCAAGTAAAGACATATTTGGAAAGAGACAAGAAATGATGCTTACCTGATCATTTAATTTCCCTGTATGTGGAGAGTCCACAGCTGCATTCCTTACTTGTGGGAAATACTGAACCTGGCCACCAGGAGGAGGCAAAGACACCCCAGCCAAAAGCTTAAATAACTCCCCCACTCCCCTCATCCCCCAGTCATTCTGCCGAGGGAACAAAGAACAGTAGGAGAAATATCAGAGTGAAAAAGGTGCCAGAAGAAAAAATGTCAAATTTAGGGCCTCCCATCGGAGGACACGGACGGGAGCTGTGGACTCTTCCCATACAGATAAAAATGAAATTATTAGGTACGCATAATTTATGTTTTCCATCTTAATATGAGAAGAGTCCACAGCTGCATTCCTTACTTGTGGGAAACATATACCCAAGCTCTAGAGTACACAAAATGCTAACGGGAGGGGAAAAAGAGAGGTGGACCCGAATCTGAGGGCACCACAGCCTGCAAAACCATTCTCCCGAAGGCTGATTCAGCAGAAGCAAAAGCATCAAACTTGTAAAAAGTTTGGAAAAATTATGTAAGGAGAACCAGATAGCCGCCTTACAAATCTGATCCATAGAGGCCTCGTTTTTGAAGGCCCAAGAGGAAACCAATGCTCTCGTAGAATGAGCCGTAATCCTCAGAGGAGGCTTATGTCCCGCCGTTTCTATGCTAAACAGATGACACTCCTCAGACAAAAAGATAAGGAAGTTGAAGAGGTCCACCGAGCCCTATATTTCCTGGAAAAGAGAACAAACGGAGAAAGAGGTATGTCTAAATTCCTTTGTGGCCCTAAGACAGAACTTCAAGGCACAAACTACATCCAGAATATGTTGTAAACGTTCCTTCAACGAAGAAGGATTAGGACATAAGAAAGGAACCACAATTTCTTGATTGATGTTGCGAATTGACACAACCTTAGGAAGAAACCTAACTTGGTTCGTAGAACAGCCTTATCGGAATGAAAAGCCAGATAAGAAGGGATGCATTGCAAGGCAGCAATCACAGATACTCTGCACCCAAAAGCAATAGCCAGTAGAAAATGAACCTTCCAAGACAAGAATTTAATGTCCATGTCATGCATAGGCTCCAACGGAACCCGTTGCAAAACCTTAAGGACAAGATTTAAACTCCAAGGAGGAGCCTTAGATCTAAACACTGGTCTGATCCCAGCAGAGCCTTAACAAATGGCTGCACATCTGGAAGCTCTGCAAACCTCTTGTGCAGTAACACAGACAGGACAGAAAACTGTCCCGTCAGGGGACTTAGCAGAAATGCCCTTCTCCAGTTCATCCTGGAGAACAGAATAAGTAGGTCCTCCACACCTTATGATAGATGCAATGAGCAACCAGCTTACGAGCTTGAATGAGAGTAAAAATAACTCTCTCAGAAAACCCTCTCTTGGCTAGGACTAAGCGTTCAATCTCCACGCAGTCAGCCTCAGAGAATCTAGACATTGATGAACAATGAGACCTTGGTCAGCAGATCCCTGCAACAAGTTAACTTCCACGGAGGAGATGACATCCCCACTAGATCCGCAAACCATATCCTTTGCGGCCAAGACGGAGAGGTCAGTATCACTGATGCCTGCTTGACTCGAGCCACTACACTAGGAAGTAGTGGAAACGGTCGGAAAGGGAAAATCAGTTTGAACCTCCAAGGCACCGCTAATGCATCTGTTAGCTCCGCCTGAGGATCCCTTTACCTCGACCCCTATCTGGGTGACTTGGTATTGAAACGTTATAAGATCTACCTCTTGCAAATCTCTGCAAATACTCGGGATGGAGAGACCATTCTCCCTGATGGAAGGATGGTCTGCTGAGGAAATCCGCTTCCCAGTTGTCCACACCCGGAATGTGGATCGCTGACAGCGAACAAATGCGGGTCTCCCCCACACCAGAATCAGAGATACTTCCCTGAACACTAGGGAGCTTCTCATTCCCCCCTGATGGTTGATGTAAGTCAACGAGGATATATAGCTTGATTAGAATCTGATAAAATGGGACGAACCCAGCAGAGGCCAAGCCTTCAGAGCATTGTATATTGCCGAAGATCCAAAATGAGATCAGGAGGGAGCTTTACCGCCTGAGACCAGTGGCCCTGTGCCTTCCTGGCACCCCAAACAGCTCCCCATCCTGACAGACTCGCAACCGTCATAATCACCCAGGATGGTCTTGAGACAGACGTCCCTCAGGACAAGTGATCCGGACAAAACCACCAAGAGAGCAATTCTCCCGATTGGTTGTCCAGAGAAATCTGTTGAGACAGATCCGAATAATCACCATTCCACTAGTTCAGCAGGCGCAGTTGCAACAGTCTGAGGTGAAACCTGGCAAAGGAAATGATGTCCAAGCCGGACACCATGAGACCAATCACCTCCATACACCGATCCACAGATGGTCTTAAGGAGATCTGGAGGGCAAGACATGTTAAAGCTAGCTTGCAACATCTCTGGTCTGTTAGAAATATTCTCATGTCTATGGAGACTATTATAGTACCCAAGAATTCTACCCTGGTACTTCATACAAGAGAACTCTCTCTATATTATCTGCCATCCATGGGATCTAAGAAGACAGGAGATATTTATAATGGTCCACTCTTTGAAAAAAATCTTAAGCTAGACCAAACGGAAGGGCAATAAACTGGAAGTGCTGGTCCAGGAATTCAAACCTTAGGAACTGGTCCTTGAGGATTGGCAAGTGAAGGGAGCATCCTTCAGATCTATCGTGGTCATGAACTACCACTCTCAAACGAGGGGAAGAGTGGACCTTATTGTCTCCATCTTAAACGAAGGGACCTTGTAACCCTGAGTTATGACCTCCAGGACCCATGGATCCTGCATGTCCCTGAACCAAGCGCCTGAAAAGAGCGACATACTGCCCCCTACACGATCCAGAAGAGGACCGGGGACCGCCCATTCATGCCGACGTCGACTCTGCGGACTTCTTGCTCTGCTTGGATATATTCGAGGACTGAGTCAGCTTCCAAGAGCTCTTGGTTTGCTCTGGCTTAGCGGATGACTAATGACATGAGTAATGATAATGCTTTATCAGAACGAAAAACGTCCCTTAGATTAGTTCATATACTCTTGCGGTAGCAGGGCACCCTTGCCCCCTGAGATAATTGAGTCCAGGTCTGGACCAGATAATTAAATCCAGGACTGGACCAGACAAAATCATTCCCTTAAAGGGAGGGAAGAAGTCTAGACTAAGAAGTCATATCCACAGACCATGACTCCAGCCAGAGCCCGACAGGCCTGAACAGAAAAAGCTGAAGCCATAGCATTCAAGCGAATAAACTGCCTAATAGCAGCACAGATAAAAGAATTAACAACCCTCAAGGTCGTAAATCTTTTCTGAGTAACGTCGATGGGACCCTCAACCCCGATCAATCCTATAAGGAGTCACGCCTGAAGGTAGTTTCTCCAGTAACCGCAGCAACAGCAGTCACAGGTTGAAACAAATATCCCGTATGTTTAAACATCCTTCTTAAGAGAGTTTCCATCTTTTATCCATGAGCTCTTCAAACAAAAAACTATCCTCAAGCGGGATAGTAGTACGTTTAGCAAGGGTGAAGATAACATCATCCCATTTAGGGACGGAACCTCACAACTCCATTGAGAGTCCAGGACCGGGACAATTTGTTACAGGGAGAAGAGGGGGAAAAGGAATCCAATCCTGTCCCATTCATTCATAATAATGTTTGCCATCTAACAGGAGCAGAGATGGATAAGGTACCACCTTATCCTCAAACTCTATCCAATTTAGGAATAAAGGTTCATTAGGCATTTTGCCCTTTGGGACCTCTGAGGAGGTTTAGAGGCAGCAGACTCCGACCCAGAATGTTCATACTCTAAAGTCTCAGAAAGAACTTCATCCTCGGATAACCCTCAGTTAAATCCAATAAATTATCTGATGTACTCTGGGAAGGAGTGCAATATGTAACCTTTCGCTTGCACTTAGTAGGGCGAGGTAAAGCATTAAAGGCCGCAGACAACGCCGTCTGAACTGCGCAGTAACGTCTGGTGAAAAAATGCCCCCCCCCCCCCCCCCCCGATGGAGGATTAGCAATGCTACGGGAAAACTGCATGTGTAGAGATATAAGAATGTAGTGTACGCACCTCACTGGACGACAACTCCTCAGAGGTGGACGGCTCCATGGTATCAAACATGTTTGATATTATCACATTATAAAGGCATATGGAACATAATAAAACACCATATAAAAGTAAATTTATGCTTACCTGATAAATTGATTTCTTCTATGATACGACGAGTCCATTGATTCATCTTTTACTTGTGGGATATTATCCTCCTGCTAACAGGAAGTGGCAAATAGCACCACAGCAGAGATGTCTATATAGCTCTTCCCTTGACTCCACCCCCCAGTCATTCGACCGAAGGTATAGGAAGAAAAAGGAGAAACTAAAAGGTGCAGAGGTGACTGAAGTTTTAAATAAAAAAATATAATCTGTCGTAAATTGACAGGGCGGGCCGTGGACTCGTCGTATCATAGAAGAAATCAATTTATCAGGTAAGCATAAATTTACTTTTCTTCTATAAGATACGACGAGTCCACGGATTCATCCTTTACTTGTGGGATACAATACCAAAGCTACAGGACAAGGATGAATGGGAGGGACAAGACAGATGCCTAAACAGAAGGCACCACTGCTTGAAGAACTTTTCTCCCAAAAATAGCCTCCGAAGAAGCAAAAGTATCAAATTTGTAAAATTTGGAAAATGTATGAAGTGAAGACCAAGTCACAGCCTTACAAATCTGTTCAACAGAAGCATAATTTTTAAAAGCCCATGTGGAAGCCACCGCTCTAGTAGAGTGAGCTGTAATCCTTTCAGGAGGCTGCTGTCCAGCAGTCTTGTATGCCAAACGGATGATGCTTTTTAGCCAAAAAGAAAGAGAGGTAGCCGTAGCCTTTTGACCTCTACGTCTACCAGAATAGAGAAGATGTTTGACGGAAATGTTTGGTCGCTTGCAAGTAAAACTTCAAAGCATGAACCACGTCCAAGTTGTGTAATAGACGCTCCTTCTTAGAAGAAGGATTAGGACACAGAGAAGGAACAACAATTTCCTGATTAATATTCTTATTAGTAACAACCTTAGGAAGGAATCCAGGTTTAGTACGCAAAACCACCTTATCAGAATGGAAAACAAGATAAGGCGAGTCACATTGCAATGCAGATATTTCAGAAACTCTTTGATCCTAAGAGATAGCAACTAAAAACAGAACTTTCCAAGATAGAAGCTTAATATCTATGGAATGCATAGGTTCAAACGGAACCCCTTGAAGAACCTTAAGAACTAAATTCAAACTCCATGGCGGAGCAACAGGTTTAAACACAGGCTTAATTCTAACCAAAGCCAGACAAAACGACTGAACGTCTAGAACATCTGCCAGACGTTTGTGCAGCAAAATTGACAAAGCAGATATCTGTCCCTTTAAGGAACTAGCAGATAACCCCTTCTCCAATCCTTCTTGGAGAAAGGACAAAATCCTAGGAATCCTAATCTTACTCCATGAGTAGCCTTTGGATTTGCACCAATAAAGATATTTACGCCATATCTTATGATAAATTTTCCTAGTGACAGGCTTTCGAGCCTGAATCAAGGTATCTATGAACGACTCAGAGAATCCCCGCTTAGATAAAATCAAGCGTTCAATCTCCAGGCAATCAGCTGCAGAGAAACTAGATTTGGATGCTGGAACGGACCTTGAATGAGAAGGTCCTGTCTCAGTGACAGTGTCCACGGTGGTAGGGATGACATTTCCACCAGGTCTGCATACCAAGTCCTGAGTGGCCACGCAGGTGCTATCAAAATCACTGAAGCCCTCTCCTGTTTGATTCTGGCAATCAGAAGAGGGAGGAGAGGAAATGGTGGAAACACATAATCCAGGCTGAACGACCAAGGTACTGCTAGAGCATCTATCAGTACTGCTTGGGGATCCCTTGATCTGGACCCGTAACAAGGAAGCTTGGCATTCTGACGAGATGCCATCAGATCCAATTCTGGTGTGCCCCCTTGATGAATCAATTGTGCGAACACCTCCGGATGGAGCTCCCACTCCCCCCGGATGAAAAGTCTGACAACTTAGAAAATCCGCTTCCCAGTTCTCCACTCCTGGGATATAGATTACTGACAGATACTGCGCCTTTAAGAAGAAAAAAAGCATACAATTTTTCCAAAACTGCTTTAAAACAATAAAATTATTACAATTTTATGCTAGAAGCATCCTAACTTTGCAGCTAAGTTTGCCCCACAAGGAAAGGAACACTTAACAGAAAAAACGGAAAATCATAAAACGTTTATTTCAATAAAAAGCACCCCCTGCACCTCGCCACAGCCCTGCTGTGGCACCTACCTGCCCTCAGGGGTCTGTAAAACCGGGTTAAACCTTCAATTTGGCCCAATACAGCTCACAAAGGCCCACCAGAGTTGGAGCTTGCTGGAGAAAAACAACTGCGCAACTGAGGCACGAAAATAGGCCCCGCCCATCTCACTCGATGTCTACAGCCCAAATTAACTGCACCAGAGCGGTTTAAAACTAGCCATGTGGGTTCATAAACCCAAAGATGAAACCATGTGTACTCTCTCAATAAAGCATAAAAATGTTCATAAAAATGTTATCTGCAGTCCCATGTAAACATTTGCCCACAAACATTCAAACCTCAGTGTCCACCATTTTTGTAAAGCCCATATATGCAAGCTCAGTAATACCCCTCTTATATATTTTAGGATTACTGCTTACCCTCTCCCTCCTGGGGATACTGTCAGCCAATTCTAAAATAACACAGTCTCTCCAGAAAAAAATGACTGAACATACCTCACTGCTTAAAGCATGAAAAACGTTCCTCACACTGAAGTTTCTTAAGTACTCCTCAGCCATTCTGTGGGAACTGCTCTGGATCTTAGTAACAACTGCTAAGATCATCAGCCTCCAGGAAGAAGTCTTCATCCATCTGCTGCCTGATGGGAAATAGTACACATCGGTACCATTTAAAATAAAAAACTTTTGCTTGAAGAAAATAAAAACTAACATTTTATCACCTCTTTCACTTTACCCTTCCTATTACTTAGAGTAGGCAAAGAGAATGACTGGGGGTGGAGTCAAGGGAAGAGCTATATAGACAGCGCTGCTGTGGTGCTCTTTGCCACTTCCTGTTAGCAGGAGGATAATATCCCACAAGTAAAGGATTAATCTGTGGACTTGTCGTATCTTATAGAAGAAAACAGGAATTACTCATTAGGAATAGAGGGCGTGCCCTCTAAAGTAACAGAATCCTCCATCCCTAGTGCAATAACTATAGAAATAAAACATTTTATTTTAGTAAATAAAACTGCACCTTTAAATCCAATGGGTGGGGCACTCACCATCTCCCATGACCCAGACAGTACAGAGATTTAGGGTTCTTCTCTGATAGACACCCGGTCAGGAAAAAGGGAATGAATCACATGGTGCACAATGCAGGACTGTCCCTGCTATGAGAAAGCGCGCCAAGCTTATAAGCTGCCTGGCTCTCAAAGTGAAAGTGAAACCTGTATATTCTATGACAGCCTATGAGCCCATACCATTTCACACATAAAAGAAGAATACAATCAAATAAACATATAAGATTATTCCCCCCTGTTCAATAATCCCCCTAAGGAGATATTAACCCTTGATTCTATACAGATAAAAGGAGTCACACTGTGACCCTGTCTTCTTGCGTTATCATACATGTGTAAAAAAATGAAACGACCTTACCAGAATCTACGCCGTGGAATAGGAACACAGCCTTTCAAGTGTGACAGATAGTAACACCAATTCTGACATGGACTTGAGTGAAGAAAGAAGGCAGCGAAACTTGTCAATGCTAATTGCCTATGGAGCTGTTAATATGAGTCGGGATGTTTTAGCAGAAAGACTCTCCCTGCATCTCCGGACTCTAACTTTCATCCATGCTCTCACTGAGAGGCTGACAGGACTACTTAAAACTCCAGTCCCATCTCAAAGAGTACTACCCTCCATAAGAGACTACTCTGAATCTTCTCTGACAACCTCCTGTGACAAAAGGCAAAGAATGACTGGGGTTATGAGGAAGTGGGGGAGGTATTTAAGCCTTTGGCTGGCGTGTCTTTGCCTCCTCCTGGTGGCCAGGTTCAGTATTTCCCACAAGTAAGGAATGCAGCTGTGGACTCTTCTCATATTAAGATGGAAAGAAATCTGTCTCTTACACCCTTGTAGAATTAAAACAATTCTGGTAAAGGTGCTGGTGTGGTATAAAGCTACAGCTACCTCTAAGGAAATAATATCAGTAAGACCTTATGATATTCTAAATGTACTAAAGCAAAGACGAGATTAGAAGTGGGGCACAAAAATATTAGTGCTATAGTGAGTTAACATTGCTAAAGCACAATCAATAGTGCGTCTATTACTCATATTACAATTTCAAAGTTATTTTGTACTGCTTAAGTAATAGTCTAGTGCACGCTAACATCTGCATGGCTGATAGTATGAGTGTGCTAAATCCCTCATATAATAAACTTCTGTAGGGGTGTGCAGTAAAATTCATGCTAAGCCAATGATGGGTTAAGGCGAAGATGCGCAAGTAGTGGAGTTCTTTATGTAGTTCTGCGCTATACTATAAATAATAATGGTTTGCATCATATGAGGATCTTCTATTTACCATGCTATCAACTTGGCACATTACTACCAAATATGGAATAGTATGCATATATGCCCACAGTTCTTCCAGCAGTGTGGTAAGGAATTGGGGAAAATTCTATGGGGCGTGTTGGGAAATAGGTGCCAATGCATTACTATTTTATAGTGAGATTTGTATAAGGTTGTGCAATGTAAGATGTAGAGTACTTGGCAAAGTGCTGTTTCCTGAACCAATGTTTAGTCTCCATGAGTCTCTCTCTCTCTTTATGTGTGTGTATGTACGTATATATATATATATATATATATATATATATGTGTGTGTGTGTGTTTGTGTCTGCCTATATCTACTTCTAGGTCCTTTAGAAACTGACACTTCTCGTGTAGTGTGAAATTTCAGGACTTAAAAGGCGCAAAAATGTATTTTAGGAACATGCTTGTGCGCAACATCTATCTCATCAATTGCAATACAAGCTCTATTAGTGCGCTAATTTCTGTACAAATTGGATCATCTACTCCACTACATGACATTATAGCAGACAAAAATAAAGGTTTGCAGGACACTTCTACGTAGTGTTTTGCAAGAAAAGTGTAATTTTCATTATTTAAAGCTTCCTAGCTGACAAGAAGGGTATTGCTCATATTACAAAGGTACAAAAGAAAAATGCTTTAAATAGGGTGATAAAGCAAAGACTTTGTATGGAACAAAATGAGTTAGGGAATATTAGTGCTGTATAAACAGGGCAGGCTTGAGAAGCAGTTAGTTCCTTACCTCATTTGCACCCACTGGTAACTATGAGAATACTGCATAGAGGCATACTCTGGTGCCGGAGGCGTACCCATAGATGTTGGAGCAAAGTAAAATGATTTATGCTCATACAGAGGGTACTTCAGCTCTGCCAATCATTTCCTGTGCTTTCATGTAGAGATGCATAAAATAATTATGTAATTACTCAATGATGTGGGAGAATACTAAAGAAAGTGTCCAGATTGATACTCTCTCAGCTATCTTTGTCTTTACCTATATCATAAATTTGCTCTGACAGTGACAGAGTAGGGAAAATTATAAAGCAAGAATGTTCTGAGATGAGCAAATAAAAGATAGGGAGGGTCACATAAATACACAGTCCTTTATTTAAAAGCATATCTAGATAGGCCCAGGAGCTTGGAGCTAGCTGCTGATTCGTGGCTGAACTTGTATGCCCATTTTAATTGGCTTACAAATGTGTTTGGTTAGCTCCCAGGTAGGGATGGGCGAATGATTTGCAACTTTTGAAAAATGAAATGCTTTCTTAAAATGTGAAATGCTTTGCACAACCAACATCGTTATATTATTATACCTTATAACCTTTAAACCTCTAAATATCTGCCACTTTCTAAACTCTTATCTATGTACATTTTATAGCTTTTTACAGCTAGACAATGCTAGTTCATGTGTGCCATAGATAGTATTGTGCTCACTCCTGTGAAGTTATTTATGAGCCGTCACTAATTAGTTAAAATGCAATTCTGTAAAAAGCACTGAGAAAAGGGGTCAGTCTGCAGAGGCTTAGGTAGAAGATAATCAAAGAGGTAAAAGTATATTAATAAAACAGTGTTGGTTATGCAAAACTGGGAAATGGTTAATAAAGAGATTAACTATCTTTTTTAAACAATAACAATTTTGGAGTAGAATGTCCCTTTAAGTGAACAGATTTCATCTAAAAATGAGGAAACTACAAACTAGGATAAAAAACATAATTTATGTAAGAACTTACCTGATAAATTAATTTCTTTCATATTAGCAAGAGTCCATGAGCTAGTGACGTATGGGATATACATTCCTACCAGGAGGGGCAAAGTTTCCCAAACCTCAAAATGCCTATAAATACACCCCTCACCACACCCACAAATCAGTTTAACGCATAGCCAAGAAGTGGGGTGATAAGAAAAAAGTGCGAAAGCATAAAAAATAAGGAATTGGAATAATTGTGCTTTATACAAAAAAATCATAACCACCACAAAAAGGGTGGGCCTCATGGACTCTTGCTAATATGAAAGAAATGAATTTATCAGGTAAGTTCTTACATAAATTATGTTTTCTTTCATGTAATTAGCAAGAGTCCATGAGCTAGTGACGTATGGGATAATGACTACCCAAGATGTGGATCTTCCACGCAAGAGTCACTAGAGAGGGAGGGATAAAATAAAGACAGCCAATTCCGCTGAAAATAATCCACACCCAAAACAAAGTTTAAATCTTATAATGAAAAAAACTGAAATTATAAGCAGAAGAATCAAACTGAAACAGCTGCCTGAAGTACTTTTCTACCAAAAACTGCTTCAGAAGAAGAAAACACATCAAAATGGTAGAATTTAGTAAAAGTATGCAAAGAAGACCAAGTTGCTGCTTTGCAAATCTGATCAACCGAAGCTTCATTCCTAAATGCCCAGGAAGTAGAAACTGACCAAGTAGAATGAGCTGTAATCCTTTGAGGCAGAGTTTTACCCGACTCGACATAAGCATGATGAATTAAAGATTTCAACCAAGATGCCAAAGAAAAGGCAGAAGCCTTCTGACCTTTCCTAGAACCGGAAAAGATAACAAATAGACTAGAAGTCTTTCCGAAATTCTTAGTAGCTTCAACATAATATTTCAAAGCTCTAACTACATCCAAAGAATGCAATGATTTCTCCTTAGAATTCTTAGGATTAGGACATAATGAAGGAACCACAATTTCTCTACTAATGTTGTTAGAATTCACAACCTTAGGTAAAAATTTAAAAGAAGTTCGCAACACCGCCTTATCCTGATGAAAAATCAGAAAAGGAGACTCACAAGAAAGAGCAGATAATTCAGAGATGGCCAAAAGGAACAAAACTTTCCAAGAAAGTAATTTAATGTCCAAAGAATGCATAGGTTCAAACGGAGGAGCTTGAAGAGCCCCCCAGAACCAAATTCAAACTCCAAGGAGGAGAAATTGACTTAATGACAGGTTTTATACGAACCAAAGCTTGTACAAAACAATGAATATCAGGAAGATTAGCAATCTTTCTGTGAAAAAGAACAGAAAGAGCAGAGATTTGTCCTTTCAGGGAACTTGCAGACAAACCTTTATCCAAACCATCCTGAAGAAACTGTAAAATTCTCGGAATTCTAAAAGAATGCCAGGAAAAATGATGAGAAAGACACCAAGAAATATAAGTCTTCCAGACTCTATAATATATCTCCCTAGATACAGATTTACGAGCCTGTAACATAGTATTAATCACAGAGTCAGAGAAACCTCTTTGACTAAGAATCAAGCGTTCAATCTCCATACCTTTAAATTTAAGGATTTGAGATCCTGATGGAAAAAAGGACCTTGTGACAGAAGGTCTGGTCTTAACGGAAGAGTCCACGGTTGGCAAGAGGCCACCCGGACAAGATCTGCATACCAAAACCTGTGAGGCCATGCTGGAGCCACCAGCAGAACAAACGAGCATTCCTTCAGAATCTTGGAGATTACTCTTGGAAGAAGAACTAGAGGCGGAAAGATATAGGCAGGATGATACTTCCAAGGAAGTGACAACGCATCCACTGCTTCCGCTTGAGGATCCCTGGATCTGGACAGATACCTGGGAAGTTTCTTGTTTAGATGAGAAGCCATCAGATCTATTTCTGGAAGACCCCACATTTGAAAAATCTGAAGAAATACCTCTGGGTGAAGAGACCATTCGCCCGGATGTAACGTTTGGCGACTGAGATAATCCGCTTCCCAATTGTCTATACCTGGGATATGAACCGCAGAAACTAGACAGGAGCTGGATTCCGCCCATACCAGAATTCGAGATACTTCTTTCATGGCCAGAGGACTGTGAGTCCCTCCTTGATGATTGATGTATGCCACAGTTGTGACATTGTCTGTCTGAAAACAAATGAACGATTCTCTCTTTAGAAGAGGCCAAGACTGAAGAGCTCTGAAAATTGCACGGAGTTCCAAAATATTGATCGGTAATCTCACCTCCTGAGATTCCCAAACCCCTTGTGCTGTCAGAGACCCCCAAACAGCTCCCCAACCTGTCAGACTTGCATCTGTTGAAATTACAGTCCAGGTCGGAAGAACAAAAGAAGCCCCCTGAACTAAACGATGGTGATCTGTCCACCACGTCAGAGAGTGTCGTACAATCGGTTTTAAAGATATTAATTGAGATATCTTTGTGTAATCCCTGCACCACTGGTTCAGCATACAGAGCTGAAGAGGTCGCATGTGAAAACGAGCAAAGGGGATCGCATCCGATGCAGCAGTCATAAGACCTAGAATTTCCATGCATAAGGCTACCGAAGGGAATGATTGTAATTGAAGGTTTCGACAAGCTGAGATCAATTTTAGACGTCTCTTGTCTGTCAGAGACAGAGTCATGGACACTGAATCTATCTGGAAACCTAAAAAGGTAACCCTTGTTTGAGGAATCAATGAACTTTTCGGTAAATTGATCCTCCAACCATGATCTTGAAGAAACAACACAAGTCGATTCGTATGAGATTCTGCTAAATGTGAAGACTGAGCAAGTACCAAGATATCGTCCAAATAAGGAAATACCACAATACCCTGTTCTCTGATTACAGACAGAAGGGCAACGAGAACCTTTGTAAAAATCCTTGGAGCTGTTGCTAGGCCAAACGGCAGAGCCACAAACTGGTAATGCTTGTCAAGGAAAGAGAATCTCAGAAACTGATAGTGATCTGGATGAATCGGAATATGCAGATATGCATCCTGTAAATCTATTGTGGACATATAATGCCCTTGCTGAACAAAAGGCAGAATAGTCCTTATAGTTACCATTTTGAATGTTGGTATCCTTACATAACGATTCAATATTTTTAGATCCAGAACTGGTCTGAAGGAATTCTCCTTCTTTGGTACAATGAAGAGATTTGAATAAAACCCCAGTCCCTGTTCCAGAACTGGAACTGGCATAATTACTCCAGCCAATTCTATTTCTGAAACACATTTCAGAAATGCTTGAGCCTTTGCTGGATTTACTGGGACACGGGAAAGAAAAAATCTCTTTGCAGGAGGCCTTATCTTGAAGCCAATTCTGTACCCTTCTGAAACAATGTTTTGAATCCAAAGATTGTGAATTGAATTGATCCAAATTTGTTTGAAAAAACGTAATCTGCCCCCTACCAGCTGAGCTGGAATGAGGGCCGCACCTTCATGTGGACTTGGGAGCTGGTTTTGGTTTTCTAAAAGGCTTGGACTTATTCCAGACTGGAGATGGTTTCCAAACTGATACCGCTCCTGAGGGCGAAGGATCAGGCTTTTGTTCCTTATTGTGACGAAAGGAACAAAAACGATTATTAGACCTAAATTTACCTTTAGATTTTTTATCCTGTGGTAAAAAAGTTCCTTTCCCTCCAGTAACAGTTGAGATAATAGAATCCAACTGAGAACCAAATAATTTATTACCCTGGAAAGAAAGGGAAAGCAAAGTTGACTTAGAAGACATATCAGCATTCCAAGTTTTAAGCCAAAAAGCTCTTCTAGCTAAAATAGCTAGAGACATATACCTGACATCAACTCTAATGATATCAAAGATGGCATCACAAATAAAGTTATTAGCATGTTGAAGAAGATTAACAATGCTATGAGAGTTATGGTCTGTTACTTGTTGCGCTAAAGCTTCTAACCAAAAAGTTGAAGCTGCAGCAATATCCGCTAAAGATATAGCAGGTCTAAGAAGATTACCTGAACATAAGTAAGCTTTTCTTAGAAAGGATTCAATCTTCCTATCTAAAGGATCCTTAAAGGAAGTACTATCTGCCGTAGGAATAGTAGTATGTTTAGCAAGAGTAGAGACAGCCCCATCAACCTTAGGGATTTTGTCCCAAAATTCTAATCTGTCAGATGGCACAGGATATAATTGCTTAAAACGTTTAGAAGGAGTAAATTAATTACCCAAATTATTCCATTCCCTGGAGATTACTTCAGAAATAGCATCAGGGACAGGAAAAACTTCTGGAATAACTACAGGAGATTTAAAAACCTTATTTAAACGTTTAGATTTAGTATCAAGAGGACCAGAATCCTCTATTTCTAAAGCAAGTAAAACCTCTTTAAGTAAAGAACGAATAAATTCCATTTTGAATAAATATGAAGATTTATCAGCATCAACCTCTGAGACAGAATTCTCTGAACCAGAGGAACCACTATCAGAATCAGAATGATGATGTTCATTTAAAAATTCATCTGAAAAATGAGAAGTTTTAAAAGACCTTTTGCGTTTACTAGAAGGGGGAATAACAGACATAGCCTTCTTAATAGATTTAGAAACAAAATTGCTTATGTTAACAGGAACACTTTGAGTATTAGATGTTGATGGAACCACAACAGGTAATGTAACATTACTAAAGGAAATATTATCTGCATTAAAAAGTTTGTCATGACATTCATTACAAACAACAGCTGGAGGAACAGATACCATAAGTTTACAACAGATACACTTAACTTTGGTAGATCCAGCACCAGACAGCGTTTTTCCAGAAGTATCTTCTAACTCAGTGTCAATCTGGGACATCTTGCAATAAGTAATAGAAAAAACAACATATAAAGCAAAATTGATCAAATTCCTTAAATGACAGTTTCAGGAATGGGAAAAAATGCCAGTGAACAAGCTTCTAGCAACCAGAAGCAAAAAATAATGAGACTTAAATAATGTGGAGACAAAAGTGACGCCCATATTTTTTTTTTGCGCCAAAAAAGACGCCCACATTATTTGGCGCCTAAATGCTTTAAGCGACAAAAATGACGCCACATCCGGAACGCCGACACTTTTGGCGCAAAAAAACGTCAAAAATGACGCAACTTCCGGCGACACGTATGACGCAGGAAACAGAAAACACTTTTTGCGCCAAAAAAGTCAGCGCCAAGAATGACGCAATAAAATGAAGCATTTTCAGCCCCCGCGAGCCTAACAGCCCACAGGAAAAAAGTCAAATTTTAAGGTAAGAAAAAAATTGATTTATTGAAATGCATTATCCCAAATATGAAACTGACTGTCTGAAATAAGGAACGTTGAACATCCTGAGTTAAGGCAAATAAATGTTTGAATACATATATTTAGAACTTTATACAAAAGTGCCCAACCATAGCTTAGAGTGTCACAGAAAATAAGACTTACTTACCCCAGGACACTCATCTACATGTAGTAGAAAGCCAAACCAGTACTGAAACGAGAATCAGTAGAGGTAATGGTATATAAGAGTATATCGTCGATCTGAAAAGGGAGGTAAGAGATGAATCTCTACGACCGATAACAGAGAACCTATGAAATAGACCCCGTAGAAGGAGATCATTGAATTCAAACAGGCAATACTCTCCTCACATCCCTCTGACATTCACTGTACGCTGAGAGGAAAACCGGGCTCCAACCTGCTGCGGAGCGCATATCAATGTAGAATCTAGCACAAACTTACTTCACCACCTCCATAGGAGGCAAAGTTTGTAAAACTGATTTGTGGGTGTGGTGAGGGGTGTATTTATAGGCATTTTGAGGTTTGGGAAACTTTGCCCCTCCTGGTAGGAATGTATATCCCATACGTCACTAGCTCATGGACTCTTGCTAATTACATGAAAGAAACTTAAATTATGCTTACCTGATAATTTCATTCATTAATTTTGGGAAATAAGAACCTGGCCACCAGGAGGAGGCAAAGACAACCCAGCCAAAGGCTTAAATACCTCTACCACTTCCCTCATCCCCCAGTCATTCTGCAGAGGAACAAGAAACAGTAGAAGAAATACCAGGGTGAAAAGGCGCCAGAAGAATATGTGATACAAATGTGATATGACAGGTCATATATGAGTGAATTGTTATACGAACCAATGATTTAACTGATCTATATGTTAGTTGAAGACCTTAACTAGTTGTTATGATGCCCAATGCTTATTTAATTATTAATGCTGACTGCTGACAAGAATTAAGTCTGCCTAACAGGAAACCACAAACACGTACACTATTAAGATGCCAAGAACATTTGTCTAAATAATCTCAGCAACAGTATAAAGGAGAGCTGGGACTTCCTCTTTTCCGATTCACTGTTCATGGACAAAAATGCCGCTTGGATATTAAGCAGAAACTCCCAGATCTCCTATATTGTTCGGGCTGCAGTGACTGAAATCCCCAGCCAAAAAGTGGAACATATATGATGCAAAATCTGGTCATGTAGAAATGTATATTATTTGTTGCTTATAGTATGTAGCATAAGGTATTGCTTAACAACTTGTTAATTGAATTGTTGCTTAAAGTATGTAGCATACGGTATTGCTTAACAACTTATATAAGCAAATTGTTATTATACATTATTGTTTAAAAACTACTATATCTATTAAGTATAGCAAAGATTTCAATTATTGCTTTTAGCATATGTATTAATACAGAATACAAAATAAAAGACGCCCCACAGACAAAACACTATCCGTAAGGAAGAAGCGGCCGAACAAAATAGCAGATTGCCCAACCTCCAAGACAGAGGACACAGAGGACACTCTCCAAAGATCTCAGATCCTACACCTAGCTGGACCAGCCCAAGCAACGGCAGATCTGAAAGCAAGGGAACCGAAAGGAACAGAAAGACCGGCCCCCAAAAGGGCGGAAGAATGGACACAGCCACTTCAACCTTAAGACAATCAAGCAGGCGTTAGACCCAAGGGATCTAGCAAAGCCACCCGACTAAGTCTCAATGCGGAGTCAGCAGCTCCCCAGATGGAAAGGAACAACTCAAAGAGCAGACCAATCCCCGAACCAGATAAAACATCTGTTCCAACCTCCAGAACACAGGAGAGGCCCCTAAAAAGGAACCACACCTCCGAAAGGAGGACAACGAGCCCCCTGAAGAAGAGAGCGTCGATAAACACCTGCCCATAAGACAGGAAGTCGTAGGAAGAACCAAGAAGACACAAGGCCACGTCACTGATGTACACGGAAGAACCCCTTAAAACACCATCGTGTTAGCACACATACCAGGCACAAAAGTGACAGCTGAGCAACCGCAAACCTTCAGTTTGCTAGACAGGAAAGCCCACCATCAGGTCACATTAGTTAGCAGTCCCAAGGGAACAATATCGTCTGGCTCAAGACGAGCTCTAAGGAGTCCCAGCTCTCAGTAAATCTGGCCAAGTTGTAAAGCAGAACAGCCAGAACAAGGGCCAAGCCCAAGTACCCCGGAAACTGGAACCCTCCCGGCCAGTCCTATGATCATAAGGTCCGGTAATATCCCACAGCGGGATCCACAAAGAGAAAACGCAGAGTAAAACCCTCAACAACCGGAAGATCAGGACAAGAAGCCCGGGCCCCACAAATGTTTAGAATAAACAATCTTCCAGGAACATAAATCCCTCGTCCGATATTAAAAAACAGACCTCCCAAGGAAAAAATCCAAAATAACCCTGATAACAAGAGCAAGAAGCCCTTGCAAGTTCCGACCCAAAGGGAAGAGACCATCCCTTGCAGGAGCCCAACACTCCAAAGAGCCAGGGCCATAAAAGGACACTAGAGCTAACAGGCGTCCCAGCAATATTAACATGATTGTGCTGGAAAGCGCGGCTAATTCTCCTTAAGGCGCTGCTCATTTTATCAACCTCGAAAGGAGGAGAGGCTGAGTAGACCTCGTCGGGATCGATTTAGCAACCCTCGGTTTGCTACAGTACAGAGTAGCCACAGAGCATTAGTATGCTGAGCTAGCTGTCCAGCTAGCCACAAGCTCCATACACAAGGGGAACAGTGAGGACAAGTCACCGGAACAAAGCAACATAAAGCCTCCACATCACCCCAGATTCTAAGTCAGAGGACAGTAAAACATGGGTTTGGATGCCACCTGGATGGCAATACCTGAACCATATGAGTGGAAAACCACTAGGACTTCTTCTATCCCAATAATGAGATGCAGAGCATTCCCAACATCAGGGAAGGACCCCTAACCGGAGCCCAGAAAGACCTCACTGTCTAATGTCCCGAAAAAGGAACAACCAACTCCCGAAGGGAATCCAAGTCCTCCGAAGGTGACCCATCCACAAGGAGAAACTGACAAATTCAAAGAGGTCTCAATAAAGAAGAAGCACTAACGGAACAAGTCCAAAAGGACAATTTCCTAAAGCAACACCGCACCGACAGGCGGAAGAGAGGCACTAAACCTCGCTTAGGGTTTATTTTTATTTTATTATTTTATTATTTATTTTATTTTAACTATTTAATAACTACCTAGCTAAAATAAATACACATTTACCAGTAAAATAAAACCTAACCTAAGTTACACTAACACCTAACACTACAATTAAATAAATTCCCTACATTAAATACAATTAAGTAAATTCAATTAGCTAAAAGTACAAAAACAAACAAACACTAAATTACAGAAAATAATAAACAAATTACAGAAATTTAAACTAATTACACCTAATCTAATAGCCCTATTAAAATAAAAAAAGCCCCCCCCCCAAATAAAAAAAACCCTAGCCTAAACTAAACTACCAATAGCCCTTAAAAGGGCCTTTTGCGGGGCATTGCCCCAAAGTAATCAGCTCTTTTACCTGTAAAAAAAAAATACAACAGAATGAAGGTACCTTTAAGTGACGTCATCCAAGATGGCGTCCCTTAGAGTCCGATTGGCTGATAGAATTCTATCAGCCAATCGGAATTAAGGTAGGAAAAATCCTATTGGCTGATCCAATCAGCCAATAGGATTGAAGTTCAATCCTATTGGCTGATCCAATCAGCCAATAGGGTTGAGCTTGCATTCTATTGGCTGTTCCAATCAGCCAATAGAATGCAAGCTCAATCCTATTGGCTGATTTTTTCTACCTTAAAGGGACAGTCTACCATAGAATTGTTATTGTTTTAAAAGATAGATAATCCCTTTATTACCCATTCCCCAGTTTTGCATAACCAACAATTATATTAATATACTTTTTACCTCTGTGATTACCTTGTTTCTAGGAACCTTCTTCCAGCCCCCTGATCACATAACTGTGACTGTTTATTATCTATTGTCTTAAATTTAGCATTTTTTTTTTTTGCTAAATCTTAAATAACCCTCTGTGCCTGAACACAGAGTTATCTATATGACCCACGTGTACTTTCTGTCTCTTTATGTTGAAAAGAGATTTAAAAAGCATGTGATAAGAGGCAGCCCTCAAAGGCTTAGAAATTAGCACATGAGCCTACCTATGTTTAGTTTAAACTAAGAATACCAAGAGAAAAAAAGCAAATTTGATGATAAAAGTAAATAATGAAAGTTTAATTTATACTAGACTGTCCCTTTAATTTCGATTGGCTGATAGAATTCTATCAGCCAATCGGAATCTAAGGGACGCCATCTTGGATGATGTCACTTAAAGGTACCTTCATTCTGTTTTAGTTGTCGGATGAAGAGGATGCTCCTTGAAGATGGACCCGATTCGCGCCGATGTCTTGAAGATGGACCTGATTCGCGCCGGATGGATGAAGATAGAAGATGCCGTCTGGATGAAGACTTCTGCCAGTCTGGAGGACCACTTCGCCCGGCTTGGATGAAGACGTCTCCCGGTAAGTTGATCTTCAGGGGGTTAGTGTTAGGTTTATTTAAGGGTGTATTGGGTAGGTTTTATTTTTTAGATTAGGGTTTGGGCGGAAAAAGAGCTAACTTTTCAGGGCAATGGGGAGCTTAGTTTTTTTTAGATAGTATTTTATTTGAGGGGTTGGTTGTGTGGATGGTGGGTTTTACTGTTGGGGGGGTTGTTTGTATAAGGGCTATTGGTAGGGTTTTTTTTATTTTGGGGGAGCTTTTTTTATTTTAATAGGGCTATTAGATTAGGTGTAATTAGTTTAAATTTCTGTAATTTGCTTATTATTTTCTGTAATTTAGTGGGGGGGTTTTGTACTTTACCTAATTTAATTTAGCTAATTGTATGTAATATATTTAATTGTATTTCATTTAGTTAATTTATTTAATTGTAGTGTAGTGTTAGGTGTTAGAGTAACTTAGGTTAGGTTTTATTTTACAGGTAAATCTGTCTTTATTTTAGCTAGGTAGTTATTAAATAGGACAAAGACATCCCAGCACCATTAAAACATTCATCTAGTTTTTATCCCACACACTTTAGGTGAACAGCATTAAACATGTACCAGAAAAAAGTTGAAAGAGAGATCTTGGCGTTGGAAGATGGGGTTAAACAGATGAAAAAGAAAGTATCTAACTTGACATTTAAAGAAAGAGCTGCTTTGACTTCTCTTGAGACTAATGACAATATTGTTAT
Organism: Bombina bombina; assembly: GCF_027579735.1. Taxonomy (NCBI): domain Eukaryota; kingdom Metazoa; phylum Chordata; class Amphibia; order Anura; family Bombinatoridae; genus Bombina; species Bombina bombina. The sequence continues at coordinate 75,558,316 of NC_069506.1, read as the reverse complement.
CCGTAATTCGGATAAGGGTGGGAATGTGGTCGTCCTCAACAAGAGCGACTACATTTTAGAAAGTAATAGGCAATTATGTGACCCTAAAACATATAGAAAGATCAGTTCTAATCCCACCTTTCTATTCAGATCAAAGCTCATAAGAATATTGGAACAAACTGTGGCTGTTGGACTCCTCACCAGGGATCAGATTGAGATGTTGGTCCCTGAGAATCCACAGATTCCAATTTTTCACTACTTACCCAAAACTTATAAGAGTTTGACCCAACCCCCGGGACGTCCCATCGTCTCGGGGATTGGGTCTCTCTTTGAGCCTACTTCAGAATGGATAGACTCAATCCTGCAACCCCTGGTGAGGGGTCTAAAAAGTTATTTGAGAGACTCCACACATCTCTTACAGTTGTTAAGACTTTTAAAATGGGAAAATTAATACAAATGGGTAGTGGTGGACGCCACTGCCCTATATTCTAGTATCCCACATCACATGGGGGTACAGGCTATCAGATATTTTCTTGATGGTCAGACTAGATTCTTGGAGGAGACCAAAGTGGTATTATGTGAAATCATAGAATTCTTGCTTAAACATAATTTTTTTATGTTTGACAAAGAATTCCACATACAGATTTGCGGGACAGCCATGGGGGCAAAATTTTCTTTTGATGGGGGCAAAATTTGCTCCCTCGTTCGCAAATCTGTATGTGGGATGTTGGGAGGATAAGTACCTTTATTCAAGCAGTAACCCATTTAAAGATCGTGTCGTCTTTTATATGCGTTTCATTGATGACTTGATCTTTGTCGTCAAAGAGCCTTTTGATTACAAGGGTTTCCTTGCATATCTAAGCGACAATGAATTTAATCTTGGTTTTGTGGGAGACACTTTTGGAATTAGTGCTAATTTTCTTGACCTTACTTTAAAGGGTGATCCTGACCTAGGAATGGTTATAAGTGACACATTCTTCAAAGCAACAGCAGGGAATACCATTCTCTACGCGAAATCTTGTCATCCTCCCCACTTGGTGCGTTCAATCCCAAGAGGACAGTTCCTGAGATTACGCAGGAACACCAATTCTGATGTCTTATTTGATGAACAAGCTAATGCTTTGATTGAGCAACTCAAGTGGAGAGGTTATGACGAATCACTGTTGAATCAAAGTTTCAAAGAGGTGCGATCAAAATCGCAACATGAGTTAGTACAGGGATCTACCAGAACAAGTCTTGTGACACAAGAAACTGTGGTCTTTTCGACCGAATACTCGAGCCAATTTAATCAGGTCTGTTCAATTTTGAAGAAAAATCTTCGCCTACTTGAGGAGGATGAGACCTTAAGGTCACAGATTGGCAAATGCAAATTTGTGTCGAAAAGACCACCAACTTTGTCTTCCAAGTTATCCCCTAGTTTGGTTTGTTCTGATAAAACTGACAAAAGTGATTGGATTAAAAAGAAAGGCACCTATAGGTGTGGACATGGCCCCTGTGTCACTTGTAGTTACATTAGCATAGGTAATGGCTTTAAGAGCACGCAAACGGGAGAAGAATTTTCACATAAATTCTATGCCAACTGCAGAACTACTTTTGCGGTTTACCTTCTGGAATGCAAATACTGTCACCTACAGTTAGGGTTGCCACCTTCAATACAAAAAAATAAGGGACGCCTGCCGCAGCGGGGGCCACACCCCTCTGGACCACGATGATGATCACAGGACCGATGACATGCCAGTAGTAAATCACAACTTAAAGGGACACTCTAATCAAAATTAAACTTTCATTATTCAGATAGAGCATGCAATTTTAAACAACTTCCCAATTTACTTCCATTAACAAAAACAGAATTTATGCTTACCTGATAAATTACTTTCTCCAACGGTGTGTCCGGTCCACGGCGTCATCCTTACTTGTGGGATATTCTCTTCCCCAACAGGAAATGGCAAAGAGTCCCAGCAAAGCTGGTCACATGATCCCTCCTAGGCTCCGCCCACCCCAGTCATTCGACCGACGGACAGGAGGAAATATATATAGGAGAAATCATATGATACCATGGTGACTATAGTTAGAGAAAATAATTCATCAGACCTGATTAAAAAAAACAGGGCGGGCCGTGGACCGGACACACCGTTGGAGAAAGTAATTTATCAGGTAAGCATAAATTCTGTTTTCTCCAACATTGGTGTGTCCGGTCCACGGCGTCATCCTTACTTGTGGGAACCAATACCAAAGCTTTAGGACACGGATGAAGGGAGGGAGCAAATCAGGTCACCTAAACGGAAGGCACCACAGCTTGCAAAACCTTTCTCCCAAAAATAGCCTCCGAAGAAGCAAAAGTATCAAATTTGTCAAATTTGGCAAAAGTGTGCAGTGAAGACCAAGTCGCTGCCTTACATATCTGGTCAACAGAAGCCTCGTTCTTGAAGGCCCATGTGGAAGAAACAGCCCTAGTGGAGTGAGCTGTGATTCTTTCAGGAGGCTGCCGTCCGGCAGTCTCATAAGCCAAACGGATAATGTTTTTAAGCCAAAAGGAAAGAGAGGTAGAAGTCGCTTTTTGACCTCTCCTTTTACCAGAATAAACAACAAACAAGGATGATGTTTGTCTGAAATCTTTAGTAGCCTCTAAATAGAATTTTAGAGCACGGACAACGTCCAAATTGTGTAACAAACGCTCCTTCTTTGAAACTGGATTCGGACACAAAGAAGGTACAACTATCTCCTGGTTAATATTTTTGTTAGAAACAACTTTAGGAAGAAAACCAGGCTTAGTACGCAAAACCACCTTATCTGCATGGAACACCAGATAAGGAGGAGAACACTGCAGAGCAGATAACTCTGAAACTCTTCTAGCAGAAGAGATTGCAACCAAAAACAAAACTTTCCAAGATAGTAACTTAATATCTACGGAATGTAAGGGTTCAAACGGAACCCCTTGAAGAACTGAAAGAACTAGATTTAAACTCCAGGGAGGAGTCAAAGGTCTGTAAACAGGCTTGATCCTAACCAGAGCATGAACAAATGCTTGAACATCTGGCATAGCTGCCAGTCGTTTGTGTAGTAAGACAGATAAAGCAGAAATCTGTCCCTTTAGAGAACTTGCAGATAATCCTTTCTCCAAACCTTCTTGTAGAAAGGATAGAATCTTAGGAATTTTTATCTTGTTCCATAGCAATCCTTTGGATTCACACCAACAGATATATTTTTTCCATATTTTATGGTAAATTTTTCTAGTTACAGGCTTTCTAGCCTGAATCAGAGTATCTATTACAGAATCTGAAAACCCACGCTTTGATAAAATCAAGCGTTCAATCTCCAAGCCGTCAGTTGGAGGGAAACCAGATTCGGATGTTCGAATGGACCCTGAACAAGAAGGTCCTGTCTCAAAGGTAGCTTCCATGGTGGAGCCGATGACATATTCACCAGGTCTGCATACCAAGTCCTGCGTGGCCACGCAGGAGCTCTCAAGATCACCGAGGTCCTCTCCTGATTGATCCTGGCTACCAGCCTGGGAATGAGAGGAAACGGTGGGAATACATAAGCTAGGTTGAAGGTCCAAGGTGCTACTAGTGCATCTACTAGAGTCGCCTTGGGATCCCTGGATCTGGACCCGTAGCAAGGAACCTTGAAGTTCTGACGAGACGCCATCAGATCCATGTCTGGAATGCCCCATAATTGAGTTATTTGGGCAAAGATTTCCGGATGGAGTTCCCACTCCCCCGGATGGAATGTCTGACGACTCAGAAAATCCGCTTCCCAATTTTCCACTCCTGGGATGTGGATCGCAGACAAGTGGCAGGAGTGATCCTCCGCCCATTGAATTATCTTGGTCACTTCTTTCATCGCTAGGGAACTCCTTGTTCCCCCCTGATGATTGATATATGCAACAGTCGTCATGTTGTCTGATTGAAACCTTATGAATTTGGCCTTTGCTAGTTGAGGCCAAGCTTTGAGAGCATTGAATATCGCTCTCAGTTCCAGAATGTTTATCGGGAGAAGAGACTCTTCCCGAGACCATAAACCCTGAGCTTTCAGGGATTCCCAGACCGCGCCCCAGCCCACTAGACTGGCGTCGGTCGTGACAATGACCCACTCTGGTCTGCGGAAGCTCATTCCCTGTGACAGATTGTCCAGGGTCAGCCACCAACGGAGTGAATCTCTGGTCTTTTGATCTACTTGAATCATCGGAGACAAGTCTGTATAATCCCCATTCCACTGTTTGAGCATGCACAGTTGTAATGGTCTTAGATGAATTTGTGCAAAAGGAACTATGTCCATTGTTGCAACCATCAAACCTATTACCTCCATGCACTGTGCTATGGAAGGACGAGGAACAGAGTGAAGTACTTGACAAGAGCTTAGAAGTTTTGATTTTCTGACCTCTGTCAGAAAAATCCTCATTTCTAAGGAATCTATTATTGTTCCCAAGAAGGGAACTCTTGTTGACGGGGACAGAGAACTTTTTTCTTTGTTCACCTTCCATCCGTGAGATCTGAGAAAGGCTAGGACGATGTCCGTATGAGCCTTTGCTTTTGACAGGGACGACGCTTGAATTAGGATGTTGTCCAAGTAAGGTACTACTGCAATGCCCCTTGGCCTTAGAACCGCTAGAAGGGACCCTAGTACCTTTGTGAAAATCCTTGGAGCAGTGGCTAATCCGAATGGAAGTGCCACAAACTGGTAATGCTTGTCCAGAAAAGCGAACCTTAGGAACTGATGATGTTCCTTGTGGATAGGAATATGTAGGTACGCATCCTTAAAATCCACGGTAGTCATAAATTGACTTTCCTGGATGGTGGGTAGGATCGTTCGAATAGTTTCCATTTTGAACGATGGTACCCTGAGAAATTTGTTTAGGATCTTCAGATCCAAAATTGGTCTGAATGTTCCCTCTTTTTTGGGAACTATGAAAAGATTGGAATAAAATCCCATTCCTTGTTCTCTTATTGGAACTGGATGTATCACTCCCATCTTTAACAGGTCTTCTACACAATGTAAGAATGCCTGTCTCTTTATTTGGTTTGAAGATAAGTGAGACCTGTGGAACCTTCCCCTTGGGGGTAGTTCCTTGAATTCCAGGAGATAACTTTGAGAAACTATTTCTAGCGCCCAAGGATCCTGAACATCTCTTGCCCAAGCCTGAGCAAAGAGAGAGAGTCTGCCCCCCACTAGATCCGGTCCCGGATCGGGGGCTATCCCTTCATGCTGTTTTGGTAGCAGTGGTAGGCTTCTTGGCCTGCTTACCCTTGTTCCAGCCTTGCATTGGTTTCCAGGCTGGTTTGGGTTGTGAAGTATTACCCTCTTGCTTAGAGGATGCAGAATTAGAGGCTGGTCCGTTTCTGCGAAAGGGACGAAAATTAGGCTTATTTTTAGCCTTAAAAGACCTATCCTGTGGGAGGGCGTGGCCCTTTCCTCCAGTGATGTCTGAAATAATCTCTTTCAAATCTGGTCCAAATAATGTTTTACCTTTGAAAGGAATGTTAAGCAATTTTGTCTTGGATGACACATCCGCTGACCAAGACTTTAGCCAAAGCGCTCTGCGCGCCACTATAGCAAACCCTGAATTATTCGCCGCTAATCTAGCTAATTGCAAAGCGGCATCTAAAACAAAAGAGTTAGCCAATTTAAGTGCTTGAACTCTGTCCATAACCTCCTCATACGAAGATTCTCTACTGAGCGACTTTTCTAGTTCCTCGAACCAGAAGCACGCTGCCGTAGTGACAGGAACAATGCATGAAATTGGTTGTAGAAGGAACCCTTGCTGTACAAAAATCTTTTTAAGCAAACCCTCTAATTTTTTATCCATAGGATCTTTAAAAGCACAACTGTCTTCGATAGGAATAGTAGTGCGTTTGTTTAGAGTAGAAACCGCCCCCTCGACCTTGGGGACTGTCTGCCATAAGTCCTTTCTGGGGTCGACTATAGGAAATAATTTCTTAAATATCGGGGGGGGAACAAAAGGTATGCCGGGCCTTTCCCACTCTTTATTTACTATGTCCGCCACCCGCTTGGGTATAGGAAAAGCGTTGGGGGGCACCGGAACCTCTAGGAACTTGTCCATCTTACATAATTTCTCTGGAATGACCAAATTGTCACAATCATCCAGAGTAGATAACACCTCCTTAAGCAGTGCGCGGAGATGTTCTAATTTAAATTTAAATGTCACAACATCAGTTTCAGCTTGATGAGAAATTTTTCCTGAATCTGAGATTTCTCCATCAGACAAAACCTCCCTCATGGCCCCTTGAGATTGGTGTGAGGGTATGTCAGAACAAATATCATCAGCGCCCTCCTGCTCTTCAGTGTTTAAAACAGAGCAATTGCGCTTTCTCTGATAAGTAGGCATTTTGGATAAAAGATTTGCTATGGAGTTATCCATTACAGCCGTTAATTGTTGCATGGTAATAAGTAATGGCGCACTAGATGTACTAGGGGCCTCCTGTGTGGGCAAAACTGGTGTAGACACATTAGGGGATGATGTAGTATCATGTATACTCCCCTCATTTGAGGAATCATCTTGGGCAATATCATCATCTGTGGCATTACTGTCCTTACTTTGTTTGGACACTATGGCACACTTATCACATAAATTTAAATGGGGAGACACATTGGCTTTCATACATATAGAACATAGCTTATCTGATGGTACAGACATGTTAAACAGGCTTAAACTTGTCAACAAAGCACAAAAAACGTTTTAAAATAAAACCGTTACTGTTTCTTTAAATTTCAAACTGAAAACACTTTATTACTGAATATGTGAAAAAGTATGAAGGAATTGTTCAAAAATTACCAAAATTTCACCACAGTGTCTTAAAGCATTAAAAGTATTGCACACCAAATTTCAGAGCTTTAACCCTTAAAATAACGGAACCTGAGCCGTTTTTACATTTAACCCCTATACAGTCCCAGCTATATGCTTTGCTGAGACCCAACCAAGCCCAGAGGGGAATACAATACCAAATGACGCCTTCTATAAGCTTTTTCAGTGATTCTTAGCTCCTCACACATGCATCTGCATGCCTTGCTCTCCAAAACTACATTTAAACACCAAAAAACTCTTAACCATCTCCGTGGAGATGTTGCCTGTGCAACGGCAAAGAGAATGACTGGGGTGGGCGGAGCCTAGGAGGGATCATGTGACCAGCTTTGCTGGGACTCTTTGCCATTTCCTGTTGGGGAAGAGAATATCCCACAAGTAAGGATGACGCCGTGGACCGGACACACCAATGTTGGAGAAATGTAAACACAAAAAAAAAAATTAAACTTTGAGTCACCAGCTCCTACTGAGCATGTGCAAGAATTCACAGACTATACATATATGCATTTGTGATTGGCTGATTGCTATCACATGGTACAGGGGGAGTGGAAATATACATAACTTTAAAATTTGTTAGAAAAAAATCTACTACTCATTTGAAATTCAGAGTAAATGCTATTGTATTGTCTTGTTATCTTGCATTTGTTGATTATGCAAATCTACTGTGTTTACTGGTCCTTTGACACTAGGTCAAAATATGTCACAGACTGTATTTGAGTGGGAAGAACTGTTATAAATAATGCCTTTTAGGCGGCATAACAGCTGGGTACGAGCATGCAATGTTCCGCTAGATGTTCCGCTTAATGGTCCTTCTAGACAGTCCTTCCTCGGCAGCCCTTAACTAATGACACTAAACCTACTTATCCCTTCATCTACCCTTCTGGATTATTCTCCCTGCACTGACAAGATATTATAATGATTCCCTGAAGACGTCATAGTAATCACTATAGAAAGCCAGAGGTGATCCTGAAAATGTCTGCTCCTTAGCTGACTGCGCTGATGATGACTGATGATGTGATAAGATGAGACAGGATTTGTCATTGTGTGGCATGATGACATTGAATGGTGTGACAAGACAGTGGCATAGTACAGTTACAAGATGTGGCATAGTGTGACAAGAACATGGTGTAACAAGATGTGGCATGTTTTGACAGAATATGTTATGGTGACAGGTTTCTTCTTTTTTCCTTCAACATAAATATTGTGCACAGAAAAATTTCATCTTGTCTATTTTCTAGTAGAACAGTTAATGACGCTACTATGTATCTATAGATATATACTTTAGTACTGTGCTATTACTTAAGATTCCTTTATATCAGGCATCAGATGGCCTGCATAGATGATGAAGTATGTCCCAGAAATTTCTGCTTTCCATGTAGTAGTTAGCACAGAGATTATCAGAAAATAGACAAGATGACATTTTTCTGTGCACAACATTTATGTTGAAGGAAAAAAAAAGAAGAATCCTGTCACCATAACATATTCTGTCAAAACATGCCACAACTTGTTACACCATATCATATCTTGTTACACCATGTTCTTGTCACACTTTGCCATATCTTGTAACTGTACTATGCCACTGTCTTGTCACACCATTCAATGTCATCATGCCACACAATGACAAATCCTGTCTCATCTTATCACATCATCAGTCATCATCATTATCATACCTCTTTAGGCAGCGCAGTCCGCTAAGGAGCAGACATTTTCAGGATCACCTCTGGCTTTCTATAGTGATTACTATGACGTCTTCAGGGAGACATTATAATATCTTGTCAGGCCAGGGAGAATAATCCAGAAGGGTAGATGAAGGGATAAGTAGGTTTAGTGCCATTAGTGAAGGGCTGCTGTCGGACTCGGAAGGACTGTCTAGTCCTAACGGTAATGGTGACAGGACAGGAGGGCCCGGGGAGGGGATGGCAGGTCAGGTGCGTGCGTGCGTGCCTTTCAGGTAACTAACTACTGTACAGCATGAAATTAGGAAGGAGTTAAAATAATGGCAAGAAACCTAAAGAAGCTAATATTTTCCATACCCAGTGGGGATTAGTTTTTTAAGTCCCTAACTTGTACAGTACCACACTTCAACCATATCTAATATTTACTACTAGTCTACTTAGTGAAATATATAACCTAACTTCTTAACAATTCACCAATTACAAAGATAATAGATTGATTAGATAGATATTTGAAAGTTTTAAGTCCACTCGGTTAAATATATGAATTGCTAATATCTTAGTCATGCACTTTAGGATAGATGATCAAAGGCTGTGTTCAATGACACAACTTTACTTTATAAATTAATCCATGTTATTTTTTGGCATGTTGGTGATACCTGAACAACCGTAGCCAGAGGGCTAGAGGCAGTTTTTGGGGGTGTTAGTTATTTTGCAAATGCCAAGGGTTGTGTGTGTTAAACGTACTAAATGATATGGAGAGAGGGGGAAACTATTATTAAGCTAACTCGTACGAACCCCTCAGGCCCCCACCACAAACAACGCTAAAGTAAAAACATGTTAGTGCACTGCGGGATAAGCATTTATTTCATGATTGAAAATAATACCACGTATTTAGGTAACGTGGGCGGGCAGCGTTTGCTAGCAAGTAGCAACTGTAATAGGTAATTAATTACAGAGTATATGTGATTGTCCTGTTACCTGTATCAGCTACTGACTAACTTACCGTGCTGCCTACTATGGAGGCTTAGGACTGAGAGCTAATGCAAGTGATGTGCGCAGTGTAACAGCGCCAGCAAACCATTCGCAGCCTCAACAGCTTACCTGGTAACAGCTTCCCTGGTAACATGACGTCAGACCACAGTCAGGACTCTTCTCAGCAGTCAGAGACGAGTCGAGTAGTCGACGCAGGTCGCAGGCGCAGGCAGCGCAGGAAGAAAATGATCCAATCCGTTCAGTAACTTCAAATACGGGACAAACCCCGTCCCGTATTGATTCAATACGGGACGCAGTATTTTAACCAGAAATACGGGACAATTCCGTATTTCAAGGGACGGGTGGCAACCCTACCTACAGTATACAGGTCAAACGACTAGGGAACTGAGGTCCAGAATTAGGGAGCACATAAGAGATACAAGGGAATATGTAAAAGAGTCTGCGGTAGCCAGGCACTTTAATCTTATACATATGACCAACATATTCAGTATGAAAGTTCAAGTCATTGATCGTATCATGTTCCCACCCAGAGGGGGTGATAGGTGTAAATTGTTGTCAAAACAAGAATTATATTGGATTTACAAATTGAGAACCATCACCCCCCTGGGTTTGAATCGTGAATGGGACATGAGCTATTTTGTGGAGTAGTCACTTTAAGATCCATACATTTCTGTGAATGAGTGTATATCTGTACATATTTCTATATAATAAATTTAATGGTTCAGGGATATTTTCATAGAACAATAATTTCATATTCAACATAAAATACACAGTATGTGTGTTGTTTTTGAAAAAATTATTTTTGAATAGAAGTTAACAATAATTGGTGAATCCGATTACATGTTAATTATGAAATCATGTGTATTTTTTACAAATTGGTCCTCTGGGGATTTGTTTGTTTGTTTTTTCAAGTGAATTTTTATCCCTTAATTTTATATAAAACTTTTCCATAATAATTGGTTTTTTACATATGTGTTCTTTGATGGGCTTTCATAAATACCAATCATGGTTTGCAATTTCAAATTGTTGAAAAGATATTCTTTTTTGCAAATCATTATAAATTAATTTCTTTTTTGGTCTTTTTTGGTCTTTTTTTGATGATCCATCAAACTGCATAATTAATGATCCAGTTTTATAGCAATTCTGGATTTATGCATAGAATAGTTAAGCACCATTTGGAATGTGTCTTTTAGACCATGTAGTATTGGTCTCTTTTTTTTATGTGTATTTTTTGCAGTATCAGACATATAGTAACATAAATAACATATATAACATATGATGAACAATGTAAACATATTCAAACTAGCTTGTGTGAGCTGCTTTTTCTTACTTAGAATTGGTGCATGCAAATGGAATTTTTTTTTTTTTTTTTTTTATGAGATATGCATATATTTGTATTTTATGTATGTGTTGTTTCATTTAATTGTATACAGGTGTATTGGTCCCTTTAAATAGAGGTACTATCACCTGACAAACTTAACCTATGATTAAGTGCCTATAGGGCACGAAACTAGTCAGGGAGTTTGGAGCTGTGTATTCTTTTAACACATGTTTAAATAAAAGTTATATTTTTTAACTATTGGATTGCCCTGCTACTCCTTTGCCTCAGTGCTGCTGTATATGCTTATTAAATAGATCTACCTAGTTAAAATAAATACAAACTTGCCTGTAAAATAAAAATAAATCCTAAGCTGGCTACAATGTAACTGTTATATTGTAGCTATCTTATGGCTAGATTTAGAGTTTTGTCGGTAAAGTCCTGCGTAGCTAACGCTGCTTTTTTTTCCCAACGCACCCTTAAGACAACGCTGGTATTTAGAGTTGTCTGAGGGGCTGCGTTAGGCTCAAAAAAGGGTGCGTTGAGAATAACTTAGCTCCACTTCAACCCTCAATACCAGCGTTGCTTACGGTAGCGGTAAGCAGCTAAAACGTGCTCGTGCACGATATCCCCATAGGAAACAATGGGACAGTTTGGGCTGAAAAAAAACCTAACACCTGCAAAAAAGCAGCGTTCAGCTCCTAACGCAGCCCCATTGTTTCCTATGGGGAAACACTCTCTAAGTCTACACCTAACACCCTAACATGAACCCTAAGTCTAAACACCCCTAACCTTACACTTATTAACCCCTAATCTGCCGCCCCCACTATCGCCGACATCTGCATTATACCATTAACCCTGAATCTGCCGCTCCGGACACCGCCGCAACCTACATTATCCCTATGAACCCCTAATCTGCTGCCCCTAACACCGCCGACCCCTATATTATAATTATTAACCCCTAATCTGACCCCCCCAACGTCGCCGCCACCTTACCTACACTTATTAACCCCTAATCTGCCAACCGGACATCGCCGCCACTATAATAAATGTATTAACCCCTAAACCGCCACAATCCCGCCTCGCAAACACTATAATAAATTTGATTAACCCCTAATCTGCCATCCCTAGCTATTGTACCTAGTTAAAATAAATACAAAGTTGCCTGTAAAATAAATATAAATCAGGGACGTGCACTCATAGGAGGCAGGGGAGGCAGTGCCTACCCTGCCATATGTGGCCAAAGCTTAATTAAATTTTAATTAAAACAAAAAAAAAGTCCAAAAAAAATATTTTCCCCCATGTAATGCTATGGAGAGGCAGGTACAGGAACGCTTCTCTCCATTACAGTACATGGGTCAAAGGAAAAGCTGTGCTGCATCGCCACCTGTGTTCTGTCAATATATTAGCAGCAAAAATTGGGACCAATAGGAGGCACCCCTCTTGATGCCTCCTAGCAAGTGAAGGATATATAGATTAATCAGAAGGAGGATGCAGTGAGCAGGGTCATGTGACACAACTGGAAGCTGAGGTAACCTAAGAACAGATGACACCAAGCAGAAGAGTAAAGTAGTATTCTACATCTCTTGTGATTCACAAATTGTGTTCAGCTCATTAACAGGGGGGGACAGTAAGTGAGCATAACCCAAGCAGAAGAGTAAAGTAGTATTCTACATCTCTTGCGATTCACAAATTGTGTTCAGATACAGCTCATTAACAGGGGCGGACAGTAAGTGAGCATAACCCAAGCAGAAGAGTAAAGTAGTATTCTACATCTCTTGTGATTCACACATTGTGTTCAGATACAGCTCATTAACAGGGGGGACAGTAAGTGAGCATAACCCAAGCAGAAGAGTAAAGTAGTATTCTACATCTCTTGTGATTCACAAATTGTGTTCAGATACAGCTCATTAACAGGGGGGACAGTAAGTGAGCATAACCCAAGCAGAAGAGTAAAGTAGTATTCTACATCTCTTGTGATTCACACATTGTGTTCAGATACAGCTCATTAACAGGGGGGACAGTAAGTGAGCATAACCCAAGCAGAAGAGTAAAGTAGTATTCTACATCTCTTGTGATTCACAAATTGTGTTCAGATACAGCTCATTAACAGTGGTGGACAGTAAGTGAGCATAACCCAAGCAGAAGAGTAAAGTAGTATTCTACATCTCTTGTGATTCACAAATTGTGTTCAGATACAGCTGATTAACAGGGGCGGACAGTAAGTGAGCATAACCCAATACTGACAGGAAGTCAAAGGATCAATTCAAATTTAAATCCATCATTTAAATCCCAGAGTTTGAAGTTAAGTGTGCAGTGTCCACATTATTTAAACTAACGTTTTTGACATTGAATATTGCTAAGCCTCCCTTTTTCATGGTTATTTGATTTAATTAGGTACAAACTCCATATATGTTATGTCTGTTCAGTCAGAGGATGCAGTATCTATTTTTATTTGTCTCTGTGTCTCCATTTATTTAAAGACTGCTGTTAACTTGTAATTCACAAATCGAAAGCTGTTGCATTGTGTTTTTAATATGTGCTGCTTTTATACAAGTTTATATTAATAAAAAGGAGATAATGAGTCATTTAAAATATATATGTAATATTGCAGTTAAATGTTTTTAGAAATAATGCTACTATAATGCCACTGTAAAGTAACTGGTTAAACACATAGTCAAAGGGAGACATTTAAAGTTAAACTTTCATGATTGAGGTAGAGCAGGCTATTTCAATAGACTTTTCTAGTTATTTTTATTTTGAGAATTAGCATCAAATGTTACTGGCCCCATGTCAGCAAATCAAATTAGTTTTTGAAAGGAACATGAAAGTTATAATTACATTTCCATCATTCAGAAATTGCACACAAAAAAAAACCTTTCTATTTTACTTTTATTATTATGTACTTCATTCCTTTGGTATCCTTTGTTGTCCTTTGTTGAAGAGCATACCTAAGTGGGATGTGCACGTGCGTTTCTTGAACACCATATTGCAGCAGCTGTGTTGGCAGTATTGATAACTTGTCCTTTGTGTAAAACTTGTATGGTAAATTATTTCTATTTTTACAATACAGTAGTGAGTAGAGAAGAGATTGTGTATCACTCTAATTGCTTAGTAACTGGTACTGTGCCACAGAATTGTGTGAGTGAGTATGTGAGCAGAGTGTGTGTGGGTGTCAGTGAGCAGAGTATGTGTGCTTTATTCTCCAGGTAATCAATACATTTCCGATGAGCTGGTGCTTTAGTGCAGTGTTTCTCAAGTACCCCCAACAGGCCAGGTTTTCATTATAGCTGAATAAGTGCACAGGTGAAGTAATCAGCTGATCAGTAACTCAGTGGTTACTAACTTGCTCTCACCCATCACCTGATTATGTCACCTGTGCACTGGTTCAGCTATCATTTAAACCTGCCCTGTTGGGGGTACTCACGACCCTCTGTACATGTGTTTCTCCGGCATATTATATCTAGTGCCTCACCAGCCTCTGACCTCACTGCACGTCACTGATATAAATCCTAAAATAGCTACAATGTAATTATTAGTTATATTGTAGCTATATTAGGGTTTATTTTCTAGGTAAGTATTTAGTTTTAAATAGGATTATTTAATTTAATTTTAGGAATATTATTTCATTTAATTTAAATTTATGTTAGGGGGTGTTAGGGTTAGAGTTTGGTTTAGGGGTTAATAAATTTATTATAGTAGCGGCAACGTTGCGGGCGGGAGATTAGGGGGTAATAATTGTAGGTAGGTGGCGGCGATGTTAGGGAGTGGCGGCGAAGTCCGGTCAGCAGATTAGGGGTTAATAAGTGTAGTTAGGTGGTGGCGACATGGGGGGGGGCAGATTAGGGGTTAATAAATATAATATAGGTGTCGGCGATGTTAGGGGCAGCAGATTAGGGGTTTATAGGTATAATGTAGGTGGCGGCGGTGTCCGGTCGGCAGATTAGGGGTTAAATTTTTTTATTATAGTGGCGGCGATGTGGGGGGCCTCGGTTTAGGGGTACATAGGTAGTTTATTGGTGTACTTTAGAGCACAGTAGTTAAGAGCTTTATATTCCGGCGTTAGCCCATAAAGCTCTTAACTACTGACTTTTTTTGGCGGTAGGAGTCTTGTCGGTAGAGGGTCTACCGCTCACTTCTCCCAAGACTCCAAATACCAGCGTTAGGCAGATCCCATTGAAAAGATAGGATACGCAATTGGCGTAAGGGGATCTGCGGTAGCCTGGAATCGCGGTAGGGAAGTGAGCGTTAGACCCTTTCCTGGCTGACTCTAAATACCAGTAGGCGGCCAAAAGCAGCGTTAGGACGTCTTAACGCCAAACTCTAAATCTAGCCGTTAGGGATTATTTAATAGGTAAGTATTTAGTTTTAAATATGAATAATTTAGTTAATGATAGGAATATTTATTTAGATTTATTTAAATTATATTTAAGTTAGTGGGTGTTAGGTTTAGGGTTAGACTTAGGTTTAGGGGTTAATGACTAATATAGTGGCGGTGACATTGGGGGCGGCAGATTAGGGGTTAATAAATGTAGGTAGGTGGCGGCGGCGATGTTAGGGACGGCACATTAGGGGTTAATAAACTGTAACTAATGTTTGCGAGACGGGAGTGTGGCGGTTTAGGGGTTAATATGTTTATTATAGTGGCGGCGACGTTGGGGGCGGCAGATTAGGGGTTAATAAATATAATGTAGGTGTTGGCGATGTTGGGGTCAGCAGATTAGGGGTTCATACATATAAATGTAGGTGGCGGCGGTGTCCGGAGCGGAAGATTAGGGGTTAAAATGTTTATTTTAGTATTTGCGATGCGGGAGGGCCTCGGTTTAGGGGTTAATAGGTAGTTTATGGGTGTTACTGTACTTTTTAGCACTTTAGTTATGAGTTTTATGCTACGGCATTGTACCATAAAACTCATAACTACTGACTTTTAAATGAGTTAGGACTCTTGACAGGGTAGGGTGTACTGCTCACTTTTTGGCCTCCCAGGATAGACTCGTAATACAGGCGCTATGGAAGTCCCATAGAAAAAAGACTTTAGGAAGTTTACGTAAGTTGTTTTGCAGTAAGGCAAAAGAAGTGTGCGGTGACCCTAAACCTGCAATACTCTTAATAGCAGCAGGCATAAAAAAGCAGCGTTAGGACCTCTTAACGCTGCTTCTTTACCCTAACGCACAACTCGTAATCTAGCCGATAATATGATAAATAAAAATAATATTCATCCTAACCCGGATAAAATAAAATGACAGACAACCTGAGGGTTAATGCACAAGAAGAACATAAAGATCTGCAGGACCAGCCTAACGGAAACCCTGTTCTTCTAACAAAACTGGGAAGGATCTCGATACAAGACTTAAAGGAGATTACTTCATCCCGCCTTGTCTAACGAGGTGAGCCATTCAAAGTAAGAGACTGATAAGTCCCATAACCGTTTAAAAACGTGTCTGAGTAGAACACGAAGACGAGCCAGCCTGTAACGAAAGGCACAACACTCAGGAACAGTTTCACCTGCAGGGTAAATACCTTTGTCCACATCTGCACCTTACTAAAAACACTACTCCCTATAGTGAGCAATAATATATACCATTGTTATAGTGACCAGAACACATGCACAAGTCTATGACTAACTAGGTATGCTTTTAAACAAAGGATAACAAAAAAAAAGTAAATTTAATAATAAAAATAAATTGGAAAGTTGCATGCTCTATCTGAATCATGAAAGTTTAATTATGACTTTCATACCCCTTTAACTAATAACCAAATGGTCTACAATGCGCTTGACTATGAGCGTGAAAGAAAACTTTATGGCAAATGTGTTATCTGTTACTGTAAAAACATTAGAAAATCTTGATAAAGCAACATGAAAACATAAATTATGCTTACCAGATAATTTAATTTCCTTCTGTATAAGGAGAGTCCACAGCTTCATTCCTTACTGTTGGGAAATACAACACCTGGCCACCAGGAGGAGGCAAAGACACCCCAGCCAAAGGCTTAAATACCTCTCCCACTTCCCCTATCCTCCAGTCATTCTGCCGAGGGAACAAGGAACAGTAGGAGAAATATCAGGGTATAAAAGGTGCCAGAAGAAAAATATAATTTAGGGGGCTGCCCATCAGAGAACACGGGCGGGGGCCGTGGACTCTCCTTATACAGAAGGAAATTAAATTATCTGGTAAGCATAATTTATGTTTTCCTTCTTAATATGAGAGTACACGGCATCATTCATTACTGTTGGGAAACTTATACCCAAGCTCTAGAGGACACTGAATGATAATGGGAGGGATAAAACGAGAGGCGGACCCTAATCTGAGGGCACCACAGCCTGCAAAACCTTTCACGCGAAGAATGCTTCAGCTGAAGCAAAAACATCAAACTTGTAAAATTTAGAAACAGTATGTAAGGAGGACCAGGTAGCCGCCTTACAAATCTGATCCATAGAGGCCTCGTTCCTTAAAGGCCCAAGAGGAAGCCACTGCTCTAGTAAAATGAGCCGTAATTCTCTGAGGAGGTTTATGTCCCGCTGTCTCATAAGCCAAGCGAATAACACTCCAAAAAGATAAAGAAGTCAAAGAGACCTTCTGACCCTTACACTTCCCAGAATAGGCAACAAACAAGGAAGAAGTTTGTCTAAAATCCTTAGTAGTAAGGAAAATAAAACTTCAAGGTACGAACCACGTCCAAATTATGAAGCAAATGTTCCTTGGAAAAAAAAGGATTAGGACACGAAGGAACCACAATCTCTTGATTGATGTTGCAGTCTGCACGTCCTTAGGGAGAAACCCTAACTTAGTATGTAGGACAGCCTTATCAGAGTGGAACACCAGATAAGGAAGCTCACATTGCAAATCGGCAATCTCAGAAACGCTGCACGTAGAAGCAATAGCCAGTAGAAAAGGAACCTTCCAGGACAACAACTTAATGTTAATTTCATGCATAGGCTCAAACGGAGCCCATTGCAAAACCTTAAGAACCAGATTTAGACTCCAAGGAGGAGCCGAAGATCTGTACACAGGTCTGATCCTAATCAGAGCCTTAACAAAAGACTGAACATCTGGAAGCTCCGAGAGCCTCTTGTGCAGTAAAACAGACAAAGCCGAAATCTGTCCCCTCAGAGAACTGGCCGAAAGACCATTCTCCAGTCCATTCTGGAGAAACAATAGAATCCTGGCAACCTTATGCCAGGGGAATCCACACTCTTCACACCAGAATAAGTAGGTTCTCCACACCTTATGATAGATGCAACAAGTAACCGTCTTACGAGCTTGAATGAGAGTATCAATAACCCTCTCAGAAAACCCTCTCTTGGCAAGGACTAAGCGTTCAATCTCCACACAGTCAGCCTCAGAGAATCTAGATTTTGATGAACAAAAGGACCTTGTTCCAGTAGATCCCTGCGACAAGGTAACCTCCATGGAGGAGAAGATGACATCCTCACTAGATACACAAACCACATCCTTTGCGGCCACGATGGAGCAATCAGTATTACTGACGCCTGCTCCTGCTTGATGCGGGCCACTACCCGAAAAAGGAGTGGTAACAGCGGAAAAAAGGTAGATTAGACTGAACCTCCAAGGCATTGCTAATGCATCTATTAGCTCCGCCTGAGGATCCCTGGACCTCGACCCTAGTGTTTGGAAAAAGAGAACTCTTTTCTAAGTTTATCTTCCATCCATGAGATCGAAGAAGAGAGAGAAGAGATACTGAATGGTCCTCCGCTAAAGATGGTGCTTGAACCAGAATGTCGTCCAAGTAGGAAGCTACTGCTATACCTTGGGTTCTGGCAACGGTCAGGAGAGCCCCTAGAACCTTTGTAAAGTTTATTGGAGCAGTAGCTAGACCAAACGGAAGGGCAATGAAATGGAGTGCTGATCCAGGAACACAAACCTTAAGAATTGGAAGTGGTCCTTGTGCATTGGAACGTGAAGGTAGGCATACTTCAGATCTATAGTGGTTATGAACTTTCCTTCCTGAACTAGATGAAGGATGGACCTTATTGTCTCCATCTTGAATGAGGGGACATTTAGAAACTTGTTTAAGAACTTTAGGACCAGATTCGGGTGAAAAGTTCCCTCCTTCTTTGGGACTTCAAACAGGTTTGAATAGTATCCCAAACCTCTTTCAGTGACAGGAACGGGACAATGACCCCTAAGGAAGACAGATCCCACACGCACCCGAGAAAGACTTCCCTCTCTTCTGGTCTTGAAGACTGGCTTGAGAAGAGAAATTTGCCCTTGGGTGGATGAGATTTGAAACCTATCTTGTATCCCTGAGCTATGACATCCAGGACCCATGGATCCTGCATGTCCCTGAACCAAGTGTCTGAAAACAGCAACAGTCTGCCCCCTACATGATTCATGCTTGTTCTGCTTGGATTTATTCCAGGACTGAGTCGGCTTCTAAGTGCTCTTGGTTTGCTCGGGCTTAGAGGAGGACTGCTGATGTTGGGACTTTTCAGAACGAAAGGAATTAAAATTAGATCCTTGTCCCTTAGATTTGTTCTTTTTATCCTGCGGTAGGAAGGCACCCTTGCCCCCTGTAACCGTGGAGATAATGGAGTCCAGGCCTGGACCAAATAAAATATTTCCCTTAAAGGGGAGGGAAAGTAGTCTAGACTTAGAAGTCATGTCCGCAGACCAGGACTTCAGCCAGAACGCCCGAAGGGTCTGTACTGAGAAACCAGAAATCTTAGCATTAAGGCGAATAATCTGCATGTTTGCATCACAGATAATAGAATTAGCAATTCTCAAGGCTTTAATTATTTGTTGGATAACATCGAGGGGACCCTCCACCTCAATCAAATCCGTTAAGGAGTCGCACCAGTAGGCCGCAGCTCCAGCAATCGAGGCAACAGCCACTGCCGGTTGAAATAAGTATCCCATATGTGGAAACATTTATCTGAGAAAAGTTTTTATCTTCTTATCCATTGGCTCTCTGAATGACGAGCTATCCTCAAGTGGGATAGTAGTACACTTGGCTAGCTTGGAGATAGTGCCATCCACCTTAGAGACGGAACCCCACTACTCCAGCTGAGAGTCCGGGAATAATTTTTAAAGGCAGACAAAGGGGAAAAGGAAGATCCAATTCTATCCCACTCATTCTTAATAATGTTTGCCATTTTTACAGGTACAGGAAAAGTTAGTGGCACTTCCCTGTCCTCGTACACTCTGTCTAATTTAGGGATCAAAGGTTCATCAGGCAACTTGGCCTCTGGAACCTCTAATGTCGACAGAACCTCCTTTAGAAGAAAACGTAAGTGTTCAATTTTAAATCTAAAGGCTGGCTCCTCCGCAGCCGGAGGCCTAGAGGTAGCAGACTCCGATCCAGAAAGTTTACCCTCTGAAGACTCAGAGTGTGACCCATCCTTGGATACTTGAAAAACAGACAAATCTAATAAATCACTGGATGACCCCTGGACCAGAGAGCTATGTTTAATTTTTCGCTTTCTCATTGGCAGGGCGAAGTAAAGCACTAAGAGCCTCAGACACAGCCGTCTTTAACTGCACAGTTAAGTCCGATGGTAAAAGGCTCCCTCCAGACGGAGAATCAGGCGTGCTACGGGAAGCTGCATGTGATGAGGGAGATGACTGATGGGTATACACCTCACGGGACGGTGAGTCCTCAGAGGTGGACGGCTCAGTAACCTTGTTGATGCATATGGAACATAGTTGAGATGGCGGGCATACCAAGGCCTCCTCACAATATAGACAGGTATTACTATTAGGAATAGAGGGAGTACCCTCAAGCATATCAGAATCCTCCTGAGATGAAAGGCAAAGAATGACTGGGGGATTGGGGAAGTGGGAGAGGTATTTAAGCCTTTGGCTGGGGTGTCTTTGCCTCCTCCTGGTTCAGTATTTCCCAACAATAAGGAATGAAGCCGTGGACTCTCTTATATTAAGAAGGAAATGTTTGTGAACCAAAACTTGATGCTCCAATATGTTACAAGCTACTGACAAAATGCAAGTAATGAGAAAAAAAAATACTTTGTCAATTCAATTAACTTCAATAAACCCCCGGAGAGTTTTAAACATAATATTTTTGTTACAATTAAAGCGTTATATAGAGCAAACTTTCAGTTTCTAAAGGGTTTTAAAAGCTGATAAAATTAAAAAGAAAATGCCAGCTAAAAATACAAAGTAATTTTTGTAAATTATATATGTACTTTTATGACTAATGTACATTTACATTAAAGCTTTCACAAATGCTTACATAAGTTTTTAATGTCTGGCAAAGTACAGTATGTCATGTCTAATAAGCACAAAAGTATATCTGTAATGGGTTCCACTATTTTCTTTCAAGAGTATGATTACAAATCCCTTATAAAAGAGCCAAGCGCTGCCCATGAAATAATCATGTACCACAAGGAAACAAATGAAAGGCTGAGGTTCTGACAAGAACCGTATTAACTCTGTAGACACGTCTGTGTTGAAATTAAGCCACATGTTTTTTTTCCAGCCAAAATGCATGCAATGGTAAATAACTCAGGAGGTCCCAAATGGCGGTTAGTTAATTCCCGTACACAAAGTCTTACTGTTCTGTCTGTATGGCTATGCTGGAATATCACAGAATACTGAGTCCGTTAGGCTTCAGCAGCTGCTACAAGCATCTACTGGCACAAGAACAAGGCAAGTATTGTTCATGCTTACGAATTGAGATCTTTTTTTTTTTTTTAAAGAAATTTACATCATGAATTTCAGATAAAGATAGTGATATGTTTTATAGAAGCAAAATTGTAAATTTGAAAGTCAAAACACACACTGTAGGTGTACATGTGCGTCCTTACACACATATACGTACGTGTTCTAGGTGTTGTACATTATATATATATATATATATATATATATATACATATACACACACTAATATCTCTCTCTCTCTCTCTCTCTCTCTCTCTCTCTCTCTCTCTCTCTCTCTCTCTCTCTCTCTCTCTCTCTCTCTCTCTCTATATATATATATATATATATATATATATATATACATACAAAAAAAACAAGAGTATTGCATTGAGCAATGATACTTTTTTATTAAACTAACTATACATTTATAAGTAGACAAGCTTACGGAAGAATTCCTTCCTTTCTCAAGTCTGAAGCAATACTCAAGACTTGTGAAAGGAAGGAATTATTCTGAAAGCTTGTCTATATACACACATATACATACATTTATACCTACACATATATTTATACATATATACACTACCCTAAGCATAATCACCACTTTTTAAATTATATTTTGTCTTACAACCAAATATTGCCAATGAGCTTTCTTTAGCCTGTACTCTGTGTGGGCAGTATTTCCTTTTGTTTGCTATAATGAAGATGAATAAATAAATAAGTAGCATATAGGCCTCAGATTATTTTGCGTACCTGAATAAAGTTGGATGCAATTAACCGATACCGAGTCGCTGACTCTCCAGTCCTGGACAGTAAATCTGAAAGGGTTTTATCCACACAATTAGAGGTTTCCGCTTTGCCTAGTTTGTGTTTAGGTATATACTGAGTGATGATCATTTTTAAAAGTCGTAATGATGCTTGGAAAACCTGTTGGGGTTGCAAGAAATAAGGTGTTAGCAGCAAGATTGTTGCTCCTGTGATGTTAAGTTTTATGGTTTTGCATTACAGAAAGAATAAAAAAAAAACGTCTATGGTAAAAAAATGACATCAGAAAACTAAATGCAGCATGTTCCTTTGAAAGGATCTGAAGACATCAGAGCTTTTGCCACTTTCCAAAGAAGCAACACTGGAGATTTTTCTTAGGTGACTGACTAGAACTCTGTAGGGGTATGCAATAACAAAATGCTCTAACACATAAGAATTTTTGCTTTGAAAAAATGACATTATATGAAGAAAACAGTCAATATATGGATATGCTTAAAGGGACACTCAAGTCAAAAACATAATTTATGCTTACCTGATAAATTTACTTATGGGATATATTCTCCTTCCCAGCAGGAAGTTGCAAGAGGATCACCCAAGCAGAGCTGCTATATAGCTCCTCCCCTCACATGTCATATCCAGTCATTCGACCGAAACAAGACGAGAAAGGAGAAACTATAGTGTGCAGTGGTGACTGGAGTTATAATTTAAAATTTAGAACCGGCCTCAAAAAGACAGGGCGGGCCGTGGACTGAACACACTGCAAGAGAAATGAATTTATCAGGTAAGCATAAATTATGTTTTCTCTTGTTAAGTGTGTTCAGTCCACGGGTCATCCATTACTTATGGGATACCAATACCAAAGCTAAAGTACACGGATGATGGGAGGGACAAGGCAGGAACATTAAACAGAAGGAACCACTGCCTGTAGAACCTTTCTCCCAAAAACAGCCTCCGAAGAAGCAAAAGTGTCAAATTTGTAAAATTTGGAAAAAGTATGAAGTGAAGACCAAGTTGCAGCCTTGCAATTCTGTTCAACAGAGGCCTCATTCTTAAAGGCCCAGGTGGAAGCCACAGCTCTAGTGGAATGAGCTGTAATTTTTTCAGGAGGCTGCTGTCCAGCAGTCTCGTAGGCTAAGCGTATTATGCTACGAAGCCAAAAAGAGAGAGAGGTAGCCGAAGCCTTTTGACCTCTCCTCTGTCCAGAGTAAACGACAAACAGAGAAGAAGTTTGTCGAAAATCTTTAGTTGCCTGTAAGTAGAACTTCAGGGCACGGACCACGTCTAGATTATGCAAAAGACGTTCCTTCTTTGAAGAAGGATTAGGACATAATGATGGAACAACAATATCTTGATTGATATTCCTGTTAGAAACAACCTTAGGTAAAAACCCAGGTTTAGTACGCAGGACTACCTTGTCTGAATGAAAGATCAGATAAGGAGAATCACAATGTAAGGCAGATAACTCAGAGACTCTTCGAGCCGAGGAAATAGCCATCAAAAACAGAACTTTCCAAGATAAAAGCTTAATATCAATGGAATGAAGGGGTTCAAACGGAACACCCTGAAGAACTTTAAGAACCAAGTTTAAGCTCCACGGAGGAGCAACAGTATTAAACACAGGCTTAATCCTAGCCAAAGCCTGACAAAAAGCCTGGACGTCTGGATTCTCTGCCAGACGCTTGTGTAAAAGAATAGACAGAGCAGAAATCTGTCCCTTTAGTGAACTAGCAGATAAGCCCTTTTCTAAACCCTCTTGTAGAAAAGACAATATCCTAGGAATCCTAACCTTACTCCATGAGTAACTCTTGGATTCACACCAATATAAATATTTACGCCATATCTTGTGGTAAATTTTTCTGGTAACAGGTTTCCGAGCCTGTATTAATGTATCAATAACCGAATCCGAAAATCCACGCTTTGATAGAATCAAGCGTTCAATTTCCAAGCAGTCAGCCTCAGAGAAATTAGGTTTGGATGGTTGAAAGGACCCTGAATTAGAAGGTCCTGCCTCAGGGGTAGAGACCATGGTGGACAGGACGACATGTCCACTAGGTCTGCATACCAGGTCCTGCGTGGCCACGCAGGCGCTATCAGAATCACCGATGCTCTCTCCTGTTTGATCCTGGCAATCAGTCGAGGTAGCAACGGAAAAGGTGGAAACACATAAGCTATGTTGAAAACCCAAGGGGCTGCTAGTGCATCTACCAGCACCGCTCCCGGGTCCCTGGACCTGTAACAAGGAAGCTTGGCGTTCTGGCGAGATGCCATGAGATCCAGATCCGGTTTGCCCCAACGACGAATCAGTTGAGCAAATACCTCCGGGTGAAGTTCCCACTCCCCCGGATGAAAAGTCTGGCGACTTAGAAAATCCGCCTCCCAGTTCTCCACGCCTGGGATGTAGATCGCTGACAGGTGGCAAGAGTGAGACTCTGCCCAGCGAATTATCTTCGAGACTTCCAACATCGCTAAGGAACTCCTGGTTCCCCCTTGATGATTGATGTAAGCCACAGTCGTGATGTTGTCCGACTGAAATCTGATGAACCTCAGTGTTGCTAACTGAGGCCAAGCTAGAAGAGCATTGAATATTGCTCTTAATTCTAGAATGTTTATCGGGAGGAGTTTCTCCTCCTGAGTCCACGATTCCTGAGCCTTCAGGGAGTTCCAGACTGCTCCCCAGCCTAGTAGGCTGGCATCTGTTGTTACAATCGTCCAATCTGGTCTGCGAAAAGTCATTCCTTTGGACAGATGAACCCTGGACAACCACCAGAGAAGAGAACCTCTGGTCTCCTGGTCCAGATTTAGCAAAGGGGACAGATCTGAGTAATCCCCGTTCCATTGACTTAGCATGCATAGTTGCAGCGGTCTGAAATGTAGGCGCGCAAATTGCACTATGTCCATTGCCGCGACCATTAAGGCGATTACTTCCATGCACTGAGCTACTGAGGGGCTTGGAATGGAGTGAAGGACACGGCAAGCATTGAGAATCTTTGATAACCTGGACTCCGTCAGGTAAATTTTCATCTCTACAGAATCTATAAGAGTCCCTAGAAAAGGGACCCTTGTGAGTGGTAACAGAGAACTCTTTTCCACGTTCACTTTCCACCCATGCGACCTCAGAAATGCTAGAACTATCTCTGTATGAGACTTTGCATTTTGAAAACTTGACGCTTGTATCAGAATGTCGTCTAGGTACGGAGCCACCGCTATGCCTCGTGATCTTAGTACCGCCAGAAGTGAGCCCAGAACCTTTGTAAAAATTCTCGGGGCCGTAGCTAACCCGAAGGGAAGAGCTACAAACTGGTAATGCCTGTCTAGAAAGGCAAACCTCAGGAACCGATGATGATTCTTGTGGATCGGAATGTGAAGGTAGGCATCCTTTAAGTCCACTGTGGTCATGTACTGACCCTCTTGGATCATGGGTAAAATGGTTCGAACAGTTTCCATCTTGAATGATGGAACTCTGAGGAATTTGTTTAGGATCTTTAGATCCAAAATTGGTCTGAAGGTTCCCTCTTTTTTGGGAACCACAAACAGATTTGAATAAAACCCCTGTCCTTGTTCCGTCCGCGGAACTGGATGGATCACTCCCATTACAAGGAGGTCTTGCACGCAGCTTAGGAATGCCTCTTTCTTTATCTGGTTTGCAGATAATCTTGAAAGGTGAAATCTCCCTTGTGGGGGAGAAGCTTTGAAGTCCAGAAGATATCCCTGAGATATAATCTCCAACGTCCAGGGATCCTGTACATCTCTTGCCCAAGCCTGGGCGAAGAGAGAAAGTCTGCCCCCTACTAGATCCGTCTCCGGAAAGGGGGCCCTGTCTTCATGCTGTCTTAGGGGCGGAAGTAGGCTTTCTGGCCTGCTTGCCCTTGTTCCGTGACTGGTTGCCTTTCCAACCCTGTCTGTAACGAGCAGTAGTTCCTTCCTGTTTTGGAGCGGAGGAAGTTGATGCTGCTCCTACCTTGAAATTACGAAAGGCACGAAAATTAGACTGTTTGGCCTTTGATTTGGCCCTGTCCTGAGGAAGGGTGTGGCCCTTACCTCCAGTAATGTCAGCAATAATTTCCTTCAAGCCGGGCCCGAATAAGGTCTGCCCTTTGAAAGGAATGTTCAGTAGTTTAGACTTAGAAGTTACATCTGCTGACCAGGATTTAAGCCATAGCGCTCTGCGCGCCTGTATGGCGAATCCGGAATTCTTAGCCGTAAGTTTGGTTAAATGCACTACGGCATCCGAAACAAACACATTAGCCAGCTTAAGGATTCTAATCTTGCTCAAAGACTCATCCAATGGTGCTGTGCGAATCGCCTCTTCCAGAGACTCAAACCAGAATGCCGCTGCAGCAGTGACAGGCGCAATGCATGCAAGAGGCTGTAATATAAAACCTTGTTGATCAAACATTTTCTTAAGGTAACCCTCTAATTTTTTATCCATTGGATCTGAGAAAGCACAGCTATCCTCCACCGGGATAGTGGTACGCTTGGCTAAAGTAGAAACTGCTCCCTCCACCTTAGGGACCGTCTGCCATAAGTCTCGTGTGGTGGCATCTATAGGGAACATTTTTCTAAATATCGGAGGAGGGGAAAAAGGCACACCGGGTCTATCCCACTCCTTGCTAATAATCTCTGTAAGCCTCTTTGGTATAGGAAAAACGTCAGTACACACCGGTACCGCATAGTATTTATCCAGCCTACATAATTTCTCTGGGATTGCCACCGTGTCACAATCATTCAGAGCCACTAACACCTCCCCTAGCAACACGCGGAGGTTCTCAAGCTTAAATTTAAAATTTGAAATTTCTGAATCCGGTCTCCCCGAATCAGAACCGTCACCCACAGAATGAAGCTCTCCGTCCTCATGTTCTGCAAATTGTGACGCAGTATCAGACATGGCTCTCGTGTCATCGGCGCGCTCTGTCCTTAACCCAGAGCTGTCGCGCTTGCCTCTTAACTCGGGCATATTGTATAATACTTCTTTCATAACATTAGCCATATCATGTAAAGTGATTTGTAAGGGCCTTGATGTACTTGGCGCCTCAATCTCACGCACCTCCCGAGCGGGAGACGAAGGTACTGACACGTGAGGAGAGTTAGACGGCATAACTTCCCCCTCGTTGTCTGGTGATAATTTCTTTATCGGTACAGATTGACTTTTATTCAAAGTAATATCAATACAATTGGTACACATATTTCTATTGGGCTCCACATCGGCTTTTAAACATAATGAACAAGCAGATTCCTCTGTATCAGACATGTTTAACAAGACTAGCAATGAAGCTAGCAAGCTTGGAAATTACTTTCAATAAGTTTACAAGCAATATAAAAAACGCTGCAGCGCTTTTAAAAAACACAGTTGAATAACAAAGAACTAATTCAGTTATAGTCAACAATTCTTTAAATGTATTAATTAGCAGAGGATTGCACCCATTAGCAAAACATAGAAACATAGATATTGATGGCAGATAAGAGCCATAGGCCCAGCAAGTCTGCCCAACCTTACCTAGCCCTATGCTTGTCCCATGCATTTTTAAAGTCCCCCACAGTGTTTGTTGCTACTACCTCTTCAGTACCCAAAAACGGATATCAAATTAAGATTTAACGCTTTTATCACAGTCAAACACACTGTCACAGGTCTGCTGTGACTGATTACCTCCCTCAAAAACGAATTTTGAAGACCCCTGAGCTCTCTAGAGACGTCCTGGATCAAGGAGGAAGAAGCAGGAAGACTGTGCTAGAATTTTAACTGCGCAACAGTGGGAGACCTGATATAACGGTTTCTATGCAGAAACATATGTTAGCCATGTGGAAAAAAATCATGCCCAAAAGGATTTATCACCAAAGTACCTCACAAAACGAATAACATGCCAGTAAACGTTTTAAAAACAAACTTTTTTTTTAATGTCATGCAAAGTTATCACTAAGCCTGCTACCAGTCGCTTCCACTGCAGATAAGGCTTAAGCATTATTTCAGTATTAACAGTATTTTCACAGTCAAATTCAAGTCCCTAGAAAATAACTCTATTGTGCATACATTTATCAGCCTGATACCAGTCACTACTACTGCATTTAAGGCTGTACTTACATCATACGGGTAACAGCAGTGTTTTCTTAGTCAATTCCATTCCCAGAAAATATTGTACTGCACATACCTCATTTGCGGGGGACCCCGCATGCTATTCCCATGTTCTGAAGTTACCCCACTCCTCAGAATGTCGAGAACAGCCAGTGGATCTTAGTTACGCCTGCTAAGATCATAGAAAACGCAGGCAGTTTCTTCTTCCCAATACTGCCTGAGATAGAAAAACAGCACACTCCGGTGCCATTTAAAATAACAAACTTTTGATTGAAGAATAATTAAGTAAAAACTCCAACTCCTCTCGCGACCTCCTTCTTTGTTGAGGGTTGCAAGAGAATGACTGGATATGACATGTGAGGGGAGGAGCTATATAGCAGCTCTGCTTGGGTGATCCTCTTGCAACTTCCTGTTGGGAAGGAGAATATATGCCATAAGTAATGGATGACCCGTGGACTGAACACACTTAACAAGAGAAATAAACTTTTATGATTCAGATAGAGCAGCGGTTTTAAGACACTTTCCAATTTACTTCCATTATCAAATTTTGCACATTCTTTTTATATTCACACTTTCTGGGGAACAAGATCCTACTGAGTATTTGCACAAGATCACAGGGTATATGTATACTAGTCTGTGATTGGCTTATGTCTGTCACATGATACAGGGGGCCAGAAAATGTGAGAAAAATAAATTTGTCAGAAAAAAAATCTACTGCTTATTTGAAATTCAAAGTATTATTGCATTGTCTTTTTATTCTGCATTTGTTAATTATGCAATTCTACTGCATTGAGTAGTCCTTTAATATAACTCAGTCTATGCTTTTGTGTGTGTGTGTTCAATACATATATCCGTACATGCAAATAATAATCATTATAACAATAATAAATAAAAACTATTTGTAAAAGATGAAGCACAACACAAGATTATTCCAATGATTACACTGAAAATAAAACACATGACCTAATAAGGTTCACAGATTAGAAGACACAGCTGTGGTAAAAACAAACAGTCTAGATCACTTAAAATCACTTATGTGTTTACATTTAATGGCCATTATGCATTTTACACTTGATTAAAAACATTACATACTAACTTAAAGGGACATAATACTCATATGCTAAATCACTTGACACTGATGCAGTATACCTGTAAAAAGCTGACAGGAAAATATCACCTGAGCATCTCTATGTAAAAAAGGAAGATATTTTACCTCACAATTTCCTTAGCTCAGCAGAGTAAGTTCTGTGTAAAAAGTTATACTCAGCTGCTGCCTAGCTGCAGGTAAAAAATTTTTTTTTAAAAAATGAAGAAATGAACAGCAGCCAATCGGCATCAGCAGTGCTGAGGTCATGAACTCTTTTACTGTGATCTCATGAGATTTCACTTAACTGTAAACTTCCTTACACTGAATAGGGAAATAACATGAGAGTGCACGTAAGCTCGCTCCTTCTGCTGTCCCGGGACAGACATACTGATTTGCTGCTTAGAAGTCCTTTACAATGGGATGTGGCTACTGAGAAACTTTTGAGGTAAAATATCTTTCTTTTTTACATAGAGATGTTCAGGTGATATTTTCTAGTCAGATTTTTACAGCTATGCAGCATCACTTTCAAGTGTTTAAACATTTGAGTATTATGGCCCTTTAATGAAAAGAAAAATATCTGTAAATCTAGTGATTTAACTTTTTATCCAACATAACAGAGTTCATATCTCTGACTGCCATCATATATTTGCTAAAGGGACATAAATGCAAAACTGAATTCCCCATAAAGGGCCAGATTACAAATTGAGCGCACAATATCGCTTCCATGAAAACGATATTTGCACTCAACTGAGTAATAACAGTGCATGCAAATGTGCACTGGTATTACAAGTGAGGTGCAATGCGAACCTGACCTTGCGTTCGCAATGCATGGAAGCATTGCGCTCACGAGAGCGTGCTTCCATAAGCTCCTATGGGAGCCTCTTTCTCATGCTGTGAGACACGGCATGAGAACTATCGCAACGAAGGGGGTTAGTTGTGCAGCGATGGGCAGCAATATAAATATATATGTAAATGATTATATACATATATATTTATGTGTTAATATGTGTATAAATATACACATAAATATATTTGTATATAAGTATATATTATACATATATATTTATTGAGAACACACAGTTCCCAAAGACTGCAATGTAAAGGCACTTTTCAGTTCTGTTTTTTTTCTAACACCCCTGACCGGCTCACTTTAACACAAACACTGCTTCATGCAGTTTTGTTTTTGTTTTTTAAATTAAAGATGCTATTTTTTTTTTTTATTATTGGGGCACATTTTTAAAATTAACCAGAGGTCTGACCTCCGTTTAGTTTTTGGAGCGCTAATTGCTACCACGTGCTTGCTGTAGCAATAAGCAGCCACTTGTAATGGCTGGTTATTTATTGCGCACCCGCAAACTAGCGAATTTGCCCATTTGCGGGTACGCAATAAATAGGCACTCCATTTGTAACCTAGCCCAAAATGTTATATATATAAAAAAATAATAAAAATAAAAAAAAAAACAGCTGCACTCAAAGACCAAATAAATAAAAAAAAATGTATTAATAAAAAAAAAAAAATTTTTCATTTAATTGCTCTTTAAATGCAGCAATTATTTATTTTTTGCAAAAAAAAAAAAAAAACACAAAAAAAACACACCCAAAAACAACAAAACAGCCAATCAGATTAATCAGTGCTGAGTTCACAATTTGCTTTACTGTGAACTCATGGTATTTCCCCGAAATTTTGCCAGATTTCATATTAAACTTTATAAAAGTAGGAAAAAATAAAGTGAGTCTGTGCCTGCATGCACCCGTGTAAGTCCTGGAACTAGCATCCTGATTGGATACTTAAAGTCCCTTTGCGATGGGATGCGGCTACTGAGTAAATTTTGAGGTAAAATATCTTACTTTTTTACATAGAGATGTTCATGTGATATTTTCTAGTCACCTTTTTACTGCTATGTTGCATCACTTTCAAGTGATTTCGAATTTAGGTATCATGACCCGTTAAAGTGTAGATGAAGGGAGAAAGCCAAATATATGTGATATAGAAAAGTAAATGGAAGCTGCTGCTTAGGGGCCGGACTGGGAAATCAGACCAGCCCTGGAAATTTGTATAGACCGGCCCAGCCACGCCCCTCCATCACAGCCACGCCCCCTCCAGCCCAGCCACGCCCCCTTAAGCCCAGCCCATACACATTTTGAAACTTTCCAGAATTAATGCTGCAGACTCAGTATAAGTGCACTAAACAGCAAAGAATGTATTGTTTGGATAAAATACAACTTTACATTCTGAAATCACTTAATGGAACAATACGGTGGATATGTAATACAGGCTGAAAGTGTTTTTAATAAAAAGTCTGCAAACCTAAGTAGTATTGTAACCTAGGTATAACAATACACAATACCAACCATAATGTATTTTAATGATAGTGATATACAGTGATATACATATATAGTGATATACAACCATAATGTATTTTAATGATAGTGTTATACAGTGATATACATATATAGTGGTATACAACCATAATGTATTTTAATGATAGTGATATACAGTGATATACATATAGAGTGACACACAGTGAGACCCTCTATTCCCAGTGACACACAGTGAGACCCTCTATTCCCAGTGACACACAGTGAGACCCTCTATTCCCAGTGACACACAGTGAGACCCTCTATTCCCAGTGACACACAGTGAGACCCTCTCCCCCCAGTGACACACAGTGAGATACTCTCTCTCCCCCCACAGTGACACACAGTGAGACCCTCTATTCCCAGTGACACACAGTGAGACCCTCTATTCCCAGTGACACAAAGTGAGACACTCTCTCCCCCCCACAGTGACACACAGTGAGACCCCCTCTCCCCCCAAGTGACACACAGTGAGACCCTCTCTCCCCAGTGACACACAGTGAGACCCTCTATTCCCAGTGACACACAGTGAGACCCTCTATTCCCAGTGACACACAGTGAGGCACTCTCTCCCCCCCACAGTGACACACAGTGAGACCCTATATTCGGTGACACATGTGAGACCCTCTCTCTCTCTCCCTGTCTCCTCACTAATAAACAGCATTTCAGTGACAGAAACGGATGCACCAGGCTGACCTTGCCACTTGCGGTGCCCCCGCTCACACCGATCAGGAACGGCCTTTGGTGAACGCGCTCCGGTGCTTCTGGGCTCCCTGCAGAGGCCATGTCAGATGTGTATGACAGAAGCTGATCTGGAAGACTACGTATCCCAGCAGCCCCAGCACCTTATCCTGTCAGGGGAACCTATTGCTATGGCAACCCGACGGTCCAGAGTAGAGTTCATGTAAACAAAGTACTGAGAACTCACTGAGCTTTCTGGGATAAATGTGCTGCCTTATAAGTATATATAGCAGGCAGCTCCTGCTCCCAGTGCAAATGATAGGGCTAATACATCTAGCGGCAACAAGCATGTCAGATGTGTATGACAGAAGCTGATCTGGAAGACTACATATCCCAGCAGCCCCAGAGCCTTATCCTGTCAGGGGAACCTATTGCTATGGCAACCCGACGGTCCAGAGTAGAGTTCATGTAAACAAAGTACTGAGAACTCCCTGTGCTTTCTGGGATAAATGTGCTGCCTTATAAGTATATATAGCAGGCAGCTCCGCCAGTTCAAATGATAGGGCTAATACATCTAGCCGTAACGAGCATAGCTGCAATTGAAAAAATATAAATTTATACACAGCAGCAGCCAGGCCAGCCCAGCTGAGCTGCCGGCCAGCGGCCCACCGGGATTTTTCCCGGTATCCCGACTGCCCAATCCGGCCCTGCTGCTGCTCAAGCTTCTATTGCCTAAATCATTATGGAGCATACCACCGTTTTAGAGGGGTGCAACAAAGTACCATACCACACTGAATGATTAGGCAGAATCGTCATTTAGGACCAGATTACAACTGGAGAGCTAAATATCGCTTTTGAGAAAGCAATATTAGCACTCCACTGAGTAATACAGCACATGCTAATGCACGCTGGTATTACATGTTGAGAGCAATGCAAACGTGACCTTGCGTTCTCATTGCTAGGAAGCATTGCGCTCACAAGAGCACGTTTCTATAGGCTCCAACGGGAGCCTCGTTCTCATGCCATTAGACACGGCATGAGAACTTGCGCAGGGTAGGGGGGTAAGTAGCGCAGTGATGGCAGCAAAGTGTAAATAAATAAATATATATATATATATATATATATATATACACACACAAATATATTTATACACAAAGGAAAATACTTAAACAACTTGAGATTTTGATATAAAATGTTTAGTTATGTGCAATAAAACAACTTATATATTATCATTACTTTTCCCCATTTTCATGTAAATTAGCGCTGAAAATGTATTCTCAGAACTTGAATACACCTTGCTGACCTCTCAAGGCTAACAATACTAAATATTTGTCCCCAAACAGCTAACAACTACAAAACAATGGATTTTATACTAACTTTATAACAGTGGCTAGCCTTGTTGTCTGTGGACTAAAGCCCAGATTGGCTCCTCTAAATAAGACAAATGGTGGATTGAGTTTGGCTATAGGAAAACATTTGTAGTAAAAAAGGATGTTAATTTATTTTGAAAATGTTAAAACGTGGCTGATGTTATTCTATACACAACAGAAATGTCTTGTAATTACAAGCTGTTCACAGCCACTTTAAAGAGAGCAACTAAAAATGAACACTGTAGTTCCTAGCTTTCCCACTCTTCGCTTGACTGCTGTTGTTTCTTGATTACATAGTTTTTTCTATAGAGCATTCGTATTTCAACAGACAAAAGTAACTAGTTCAAATGACAAAGTAAAGGTAAATGAGTTTATTTGTAAATAATTTTATACACTCCAGTGAGTATAATGGATCATTGGGAACGCATTACAGGAAAGAAAAAAGTATAGTACAATGTCCTTTTAACACCACATTAGTTATTTATTAAAATAAGGATTTAGTATAATGGCTGTTATGACACTTTGTGTCACATTAACCCTGAGCAAATTTTTACATTACATTAGTATAAATGTTAACCAGTGTGCTTGGAGCCACATAAGTGTGAACGGCTTAAGTGTACCCTGTAGCACCACTATGTGCCAGGATTATGTGCCAAATATGACCTGAATATTATGTATGACTCACTTTTTGGGGGATAAAACCAAATTGTCTTTTAAATATAAAAAAACTATATATTCATGTTTCTATTTATTCCTATTTAACACTAAAAGGGACAGTAAACGCTTTGTAATCACATTATTTGTCTGCACTTGTGCATTGAAAACTTTTTTGAATGTTTAACGCCCTGTTTGCTGCAACAGTTTTTCAATAACCACTATAATATAATAACCCCACTGCAGACTTGCTTCTGAAGGGGACACAGCAAGGTATAGCTATTATGTTAGTATAACATTTTGCTTTACAGTTCTTACCTGTAGAAGACAAATAGGGACATATATGTAGAAGAGTTAGCCTTGTTAAGTTTGTCATGTGCACTTTGAGTTCTTAGAACTGGAATTCCCACAATTTTCAGACTTAAGTTACAGGAAAAGGGGAGGGGAATAAAACCTTAAAGGGACAGTAAACACCTTGTAATTACAAGACATTTCTAATGTGCTGCTATTGAATAATATATGAGACAAGTGTTATCTTTAAGGTAAATATCCTTTTTACTGCAGTTATAGCCAAACTCCTCCCAGCATTTGCCTAATTTGGAGGAGCCCATCTAAGCTTTAGTCTGCAGGCAACGAGACAAGTCCTGATCATTATGTTAGTGAATTTGTATGCGGTTTTTATCTGAACATGATAACGGTCAGATATGTAGCAGGGATAGCATTGTTAAGTCAACAGGGTGCACTTCATGTTCTAAAAATTAGAAATGTATCAATTTTCAGAGGCAAACTACAAGAAAATTGGACAAAATAAATAATGCAAATAAATTGCAAAGTTGTTTCATTATGCATAACTAGACATTTTATATAAAAATCTCAAGTTGCTTTCAATTCCTTTTGAAATATAATGCTAAGTTGTACAATATATAAGTAAACATCTTATATTACAAAAATTCAAAGTGTTAACTGTTCCTATAACGTAAAAGAATTATACATACATTTACTACATTTTATAGCTTTATAGTCTAATTAGACATAGAATAAAAAATACAAAGCTACATTCAATGTTAAAGAGACGTGAAACCCCACATTTTTCTTTCATGATTCAGATAGAGAACACAATTTTAAACATTCCAATTTACTTCTATTATCTAATTTGCTTCATTCTTTAGGTATCCTTTGTTGATGAAATAGCGACGTAGATAGGTTAGCCAATAACATGAGGCATAGATGTGTAGGCACGCAGCCTATTTAGATATGCTTTTAAACAAAGGATATCAAGAGAATGAAGCAAAATAGATAATACAAGTAAATTGGAAATTTGTTTAAAACTGTATGTTCTTTCTAAATCTTGAAAGAAAGAATTTGGGTTTTGTGTCCCTTTAATCATATCCAGAACTCTAACCCTGATGCACATAGCTCATCTTTCTCCCTCATGCTTGTCTAATTCTTAAGTTTTGCTTAAAAAT
This sequence comes from Bombina bombina, assembly GCF_027579735.1. Lineage (NCBI taxonomy): Eukaryota > Metazoa > Chordata > Amphibia > Anura > Bombinatoridae > Bombina > Bombina bombina. The sequence goes on along the minus strand of NC_069506.1, from coordinate 75,522,469 downwards.
GCATCTGGTACCAATTAAAAGATATAATTTTCATCATACTAATGTAGGATTTATTTTCCACTAGCTAAAGTATTATTCACCCACTACATAACCATTGTTAGCGCACTGCGTGCAGACTTGGATTCTGAATAGGAAAAAAAAAGAAAATTACAAGCAGTGGGTATCTTAGACTTCTTTGTTTAAAAGAGCGAGTCTGACAAAATAAGTAGTCTCCAAAGATACTCTCATGATTGAAAAAGTCCAACTGTGCAAAAGGTTTCCAATGATTTGACGATTTCAGCTACATAAACAAAATATACGTATATTAAACCCAGATTCAAACTCTATTGTTTTAATTACCGTAGTCACTGAGACTTATTAAAGTCACTTTGGCAGTACCTACCTGGAAACTATAACTAGGATTTTGTCCAGCGCTAGTGTCAAATGGATAGCATTGGTAAATATTTTCTGCCAGCTTTTTTTCATTGTTACAAAGCACACATTTAACTCAGACTGTATTAGCTGGGTATGAATTGCATGACACATATCTAAACTAACAATATTTCATTGCAAGTGTTCTACCAAATAATAAAAATATGTGCTGTAAATGTACAAGTTATACAAAATAACATTGCTATGGTTATACTACTAGCTTTGTATTTGTATTATTCATATGCCAGTTCATTTTCGTGTGAGACTACTATCATTCAAGAGTTGCATAATTAAAAAAAATAAAATTTATGCTTCTCTGATAAATTTATTTATTTCTTAACACGGTGAGTCCACTGAATCAGCAATTACTGTTGGGAAAATCACTCCTCGCCAGCAGGAGGAGGCAAAGAGCACCACAGCAAAGCTGTTAAGTATCACTTCCCTTTCAACAACCTCCAGTCATTCGACCGAAGGAAAAGGAGAGAAAGGAAATAACACATGGTGTAGAGGTGCCTGAGGTTTATATAAAAAGAAACTGTCTGAAAATAAGGGCAGACAGTGGACTTACTGTGTCAAGAAAGAAACATAATTCATGTAAGAACTTACCTGATAAATTAATTTCTTTCATAATGGCAAGAGTCCATGAGCTAGTGACGTATGGGATATACATTCCTACCAGGAGGGGCAAAGTTTCCCAAACCTCAAAATGCCTATAAATACACCCCCCACCACACCCACAATTCAGTTTAATGAATAGCCAAGAAGTGGGGTGATAAGAAAGGAGTGAAAGCATCAACAAGGAATTGGAATAAATGTGCTTTATACAAAAATTATAATCACCACAAAAAAGTGTGGGCCTCATGGACTCTTGCCAATATGAAAGAAATTAATTTATCAGGTAAGTTCTTACATAAATTATGTTTTCTTTCATGTAATTGGCAAGAGTCCATGAGCTAGTGACGTATGGGATAGCAAATACCCAAGATGTGGAATTCCATGCAAGAGTCACTAGAGAGGGAGGGATAAAAATAAAGACAGCCAATTCCGCTGAAAGATTAATCTACAACCCAAATCAAAAGTTTAAATCTTATAATGAAAAACACTGAAATTATAAGCAGAAGAATCAAACTGAAACAGCTGCCTGAAGAACTTTTCTACCAAAAACTGCTTCTGAAGAAGAGAAAACATCAAAATGGTAGAATTTAGTAAAAGTATGCAAAGAAGACCAAGTTGCTGCTTTGCAAATCTGATCATAGTAATAAGTAATTACCTCAGGCGCCTTACCAACGGAGGCTAAGGAGATGAACAAATGTGAATATAGAAAAAATTAATTTATTCATACAACAATGGATCCAGCACATAAAAATATCAATATACAAAAAATCATTAAATGATTACAGGAAATAGTTAAAAATCAGAACTAAAAACAAACATATTCATAAAAACATAATTTATGTAAGAACTTACCTGATAAATTCATTTCTTTCATATTAACAAGAGTCCATGAGCTAGTGACGTATGGGATATACATTCCTACCAGGAGGGGCAAAGTTTCCCAAACCTTAAAATGCCTATAAATACACCCCTCACCACACCCACAAATCAGTTTAACGAATAGCCAAGAAGTGGGGTGATAAGAAAAAAAAAAGTGCGAAGCATATAAAATAAGGAATTGGAATAATTGTGCTTTATACAAAAAAATCATAACCACCACAAAAAAGGGTGGGCCTCATGGACTCTTGTTAATATGAAAGAAATGAATTTATCAGGTAAGTTCTTACATAAATTATGTTTTCTTTCATGTAATTAACAAGAGTCCATGAGCTAGTGACGTATGGGATAATGACTACCCAAGATGTGGATCTTTCCACACAAGAGTCACTAGAGAGGGAGGGATAAAATAAAGACAGCCAATTCCTGCTGAAAATAATCCACACCCAAAATAAAGTTTAACAAAAAAACATAAGCAGAAGATTCAAACTGAAACCGCTGCCTGAAGAACTTTTCTACCAAAAACTGCTTCAGAAGAAGAAAATACATCAAAATGGTAGAATTTAGTAAAAGTATGCAAAGAGGACCAAGTTGCTGCTTTGCAGATCTGGTCAACCGAAGCTTCATTCCTAAACGCCCAGGAAGTAGAAACTGACCTAGTAGAATGAGCTGTAATTCTTTGAGGCGGAATTTTACCCGACTCAACATAGGCAAGATGAATTAAAGATTTCAACCAAGATGCCAAAGAAATGGCAGAAGCTTTCTGGCCTTTCCTAGAACCGGAAAAGATAACAAATAGACTAGAAGTCTTACGGAAAGATTTCGTAGCTTCAACATAATATTTCAAAGCTCTAACAACATCCAAAGAATGCAATGATTTCTCCTTAGAATTCTTAGGATTAGGACATAATGAAGGAACCACAATTTCTCTACTAATGTTGTTGGAATTCACAACTTTAGGTAAAAATTCAAAAGAAGTTCGCAACACCGCCTTATCCTGATGAAAAATCAGAAAAGGAGACTCACACGAAAGAGCAGATAATTCAGAAACTCTTCTAGCAGAAGAGATGGCCAAAAGGAACAAAACTTTCCAAGAAAGTAATTTAATGTCCAATGAATGCATAGGTTCAAACGGAGGAGCTTGAAGAGCTCCCAAAACCAAATTCAAACTCCATGGAGGAGAAATTGACTTAATGACAGGTTTTATACGAACCAAAGCTTGTACAAAACAATGAATATCAGGAAGAATAGCAATCTTTCTGTGAAAAAGAACAGAAAGAGCAGAGATTTGTCCTTTCAAAGAACTCGCGGACAAACCCTTATCTAAACCATCCTGAAGAAACTGTAAAATTCTCGGTATTCTAAAAGAATGCCAAGAAAAATGATGAGAAAGACACCAAGAAATATAAGTCTTCCAGACTCTATAATATATCTCTCGAGATACAGATTTACGAGCCTGTAACATAGTATTAATCACGGAGTCAGAGAAACCTCTATGACCAAGAATCAAGCGTTCAATCTCCATACCTTTAAATTTAAGGATTTCAGATCCGGATGGAAAAAAGGACCTTGAGACAGAAGGTCTGGTCTTAACGGAAGAGTCCATGGTTGGCAAGATGCCATCCGGACAAGATCCTCATACCAAAACCTGTGAGGCCATGCCGGAGCTATTAGCAGAACAAACGAGCATTCCCTCAGAATCTTGGAGATTACTCTTGGAAGAAGAACTAGAGGCGGAAAGATATAGGCAGGATGATACTTCCAAGGAAGTGATAATGCATCCACTGCCTCCGCCTGAGGATCCCGGGATCTGGACAGATACCTGGGAAGTTTCTTGTTTAGATGAGAGGCCATCAGATCTATCTCTGGGAGCCCCCACATTTGAACAATCTGAAGAAATACCTCTGGGTGAAGAGACCATTCGCCCGGATGCAACGTTTGGCGACTGAGATAATCCGCTTCCCAATTGTCTACACCTGGGATATGAACCGCAGAGATTAGACAGGAGCTGGATTCCGCCCAAACCAAAATTCGAGATACTTCTTTCATAGCCAGAGGACTGTGAGTCCCTCCTTGATGATTGATGTATGCCACAGTTGTGACATTGTCTGTCTGAAAACAAATGAACGATTCTCTCTTCAGAAGAGGCCAAAACTGAAGAGCTCTGAAAACTGCACGGAGTTCCAAGATATTGATCGGTAATCTCACCTCCTGAGATTCCCAAACTCCTTGTGCCGTCAGAGATCCCCACACAGCTCCCCAACCTGTGAGACTTGCATCTGTTGAAATTACAGTCCAGGTCGGAAGAACAAAAGAAGCCCCCTGAATTAAACGATGGTGATCTGTCCACCACGTTAGAGAGTGCCGAACAATCGGTTTTAAAGATATTAATTGATATATCTTCGTGTAATCCCTGCACCATTGGTTCAGCATACAGAGCTGAAGAGGTCGCATGTGAAAACGAGCAAAGGGGATCGCGTCCGATGCAGCAGTCATAAGACCTAGAATTTCCATGCATAAGGCTACCGAAGGGAATGATTGAGACTGAAGGTTTCGACAGGCTGTAATCAATTTTAGACGTCTCTTGTCTGTTAAAGACAAAGTCATGGACACTGAATCTATCTGGAAACCCAGAAAGGTTACCCTTGTTTGAGGAATCAAAGAACTTTTTGGTAAATTGATCCTCCAACCATGATCTTGAAGAAACAACACAAGTCGATTCGTATGAGACTCTGCTAAATGTAAAGACGGAGCAAGTACCAAGATATCATCCAAATAAGGAAATACCACAATACCCTGTTCTCTGATTACAGACAGAAGGGCACCGAGAATCTTTGTGAAAATTCTTGGAGCTGTAGCAAGGCCAAACGGTAGAGCCACAAATTGGTAATGCTTGTCTAGAAAAGAGAATCTCAGGAACTGATAATGATCTGGATGAATCGGAATATGCAGATATGCATCCTGTAAATCTATTGTGGACATATAATTCCCTTGCTGAACAAAAGGCAATATAGTCCTTACAGTTACCATCTTGAACGTTGGTATCCTTACATAACGATTCAATAATTTTAGATCCAGAACTGGTCTGAAGGAATTCTCCTTCTTTGGTACAATGAAGAGATTTGAATAAAACCCCATCCCCTGTTCCGGAACTGGAACTGGCATAATTACTCCAGCCAACTCTAGATCTGAAACACAATTCAGAAATGCTTGAGCTTTCACTGGATTTACTGGGACATGGGAAAGAAAAAATCTCTTTGCAGGAGGTCTCATCTTGAAACCAATTCTGTACCCTTCTGAAACAATGTTCTGAATCCAAAGATTGTGAACAGAACTGATCCAAATTTCTTTGAAAAAACGTAACCTGCCCCCTACCAGCTGAACTGGAATGAGGGCCGTACCTTCATGTGAACTTAGAAGCAGGCTTTGCCTTTCTAGCAGGCTTGGATTTATTCCAGACTGGAGATGGTTTCCAAACTGAAACTGCTCCTGAGGACGAAGGATCAGGCTTTTGTTCTTTGTTGAAACGAAAGGAACGAAAACGATTGTTAGCCCTGTTTTTACCTTTAGACTTTTTATCCTGTGGTAAAAAAGTTCCTTTCCCACCAGTAACAGTTGAAATAATAGAATCCAACTGAGAACCAAATAATTTGTTTCCCTGGAAAGAAATGGAAAGTAGAGTTGATTTAGAAGCCATATCAGCATTCCAAGTCTTAAGCCATAAAGCTCTTCTGGCTAAGATAGCCAGAGACATAAATCTAACATCAACTCTAATAATATCAAAAATGGCATCACAGATGAAATTATTAGCATGCTGGAGAAGAATAATAATATCATGAGAATCACGATTTGTTACTTGTTGCGCTAGAGTTTCCAACCAAAAAGTTGAAGCTGCAGCAACATCAGCCAATGATATAGCAGGTCTAAGAAGATTACCTGAACATAGATAAGCTTTTCTTAGAAAAGATTCAATTTTTCTATCTAAAGGATCCTTAAACGAGGTACCATCTGATGTAGGAATGGTAGTACGTTTAGCAAGGGTAGAAATAGCCCCATCAACTTTAGGGATTTTGTCCCAAAATTCTAATCTGTCAGGCGGAACAGGATATAATTGCTTAAAACGTTTAGAAGGAGTAAATGAATTACCCAATCTATCCCATTCCTTAGCAATTACTGCAGAAATAGCATTAGGAACAGGAAAGACTTCTGGAATAACCGCAGGAGCTTTAAAAACCTTATCCAAACGTATAGAATTAGTATCAAGAGGACTAGAATCCTCTATTTCTAAAGCAATTAGTACTTCTTTAAGTAAAGAGCGAATAAATTCCATCTTAAATAAATATGAAGATTTATCAGCATCAATCTCTGAGACAGAATCCTCTGAACCAGAAGAGTCCAAAGAATCAGAATGATGGTGTTCATTTAAAAATTCATCTGTAGAGAGAGAAGATTTAAAAGACTTTTTACGTTTACTAGAAGGAGAAATAACAGACAAAGCCTTCTTTATGGATTCAGAAACAAAATCTCTTATGTTATCAGGAACATTCTGCACCTTAGATGTTGAGGGAACTGCAACAGGCAATGGTACATCACTAAAGGAAATATTATCTGCATTAACAAGTTTGTCATGACATTTAATACAAACAACAGCTGGAGGAATAGCTACCAAAAGTTTACAGCAGATACACTTAGCTTTGGTAGATCCAGCAGGCAGAGGTTTTCCTGTAGTATCTTCTGGCTCAGATGCAACGTGAGACATCTTGCAATATGTAAGAGAAAAAACAACATATAAAGCAAAATAGATCAAATTCCTTATAAGACAGTTTCAGGAATGGGAAAAAATGCCAAACATCAAGCTTCTAGCAACCAGAAGCAAATGAAAAATGAGACTGAAATAATGTGGAGACAAAAACGACGCCCATATTTTTTGGCGCCAAATAAGACGCCCACATTATTTGGCGCCTAAATGCTTTTGGCGCCAAAAATGACGCCACATCCGGAACGCCGACATTTTTGGCGCAAAATAACGTCAAAAAAATGACGCAACTTCCGGCGACACGTATGACGCCGGAAACGAAATGAATTTTTGCGCCAAAAAAGTCCGCGCCAAGAATGACGCAATAAAATGAAGCATTTTCAGCCCCCGCGAGCCTAACAGCCCACAGGGAAAAAGTCAAATTTTTGAGGTAAGAAAAATATGATAATTAAAGCATAATCCCAAATATGAAACTGACTGTCTGGAAATAAGGAAAGTTGAACATTCTGAGTCAAGGCAAATAAATGTTTGAATACATATATTTAGAACTTTATAAATAAAGTGCCCAACCATAGCTTAGAGTGTCACAGAAAATAAGACTTACTTACCCCAGGACACTCATCTACATGTTTGTAGAAAGCCAAACCAGTACTGAAACGAGAATCAGTAGAGGAAATGGTAAATATAAGAGTATATCGTCGATCTGAAAAGGGAGGTAAGAGATGAATCTCTACGACCGATAACAGAGAACCTTATGAAATAGACCCCGTAGAAGGAGATCACTGCATTCAATAGGCAATACTCTCCTCACATCCCTCTGACATTCACTGCACGCTGAGAGGAAAACCGGGCTCCAACTTGCTGCGGAGCGCATATCAACGTAGAATCTAGCACAAACTTACTTCACCACCTCCATAGGAGGCAAAGTTTGTAAAACTGATTTGTGGGTGTGGTGAGGGGTGTATTTATAGGCATTTTAAGGTTTGGGAAACTTTGCCCCTCCTGGTAGGAATGTATATCCCATACGTCACTAGCTCATGGACTCTTGTTAATTACATGAAAGAAAATATATTCATAAAAACTTGATGGTGCTTTATAAGGAATAGTGACACTTGCTAGGGAGTAGCAGCAGGGTGTCTGCTAAACCCCAAGGAGGTGACTTGGAGGCCGATTAGCAGAGGTAATAGTGACAATATGACCTAGAGAGACAATTATATAATAAGTGCTAAGTGGTATAATATGACAGGTGCTGATAAATGTGCAAATGGAGTGAATTAAAAATAATAGAGTAAAATGCAGTGAAAAAATAAAATCCAATGCAGAGTGTTAAATCAAAAATAAAAACTCAGATAAAGCCAATGTACAATATGATTAAAAAACAAGTAGAAGTGGTAGAAAAGTCAATAAAGCAATCCTGGTCCTTCAAATAAGTCCAAAAACAATTCCAAAAATAAGTGGTGATCCTTGAAAAATCTAAAAAAATCTCTAAAAATATCTTAAAAATAATGTGGTGGCACAAATAGAAATGTGTAAAAAAGAGCAGGTGAAAACAGCAGATTATAGCAATAACATTCCTCGCAACTGTGAATATGAAACGGTGTGCTCCTGTTAGTAGGAGGACAGACAGGGGGGACTCCCAACAGAAATTATGAAATGGTATAATTTGTAACGATATCCTCCTGTGGAAAAAAAGATAAAAACAAAATAGTGCAAACAGTAGTTGAGACGTAGAAGTAATCAGAAATAGGCTTACCAGTACACGGTCTACGCGTTTCGGCCCCAATAAGGCCTTTATCAAGACTCATCAAATCTGATCAACAGAAGCTTCATTCTTAAAAGCCCAGGAAGTAGAAACTGACCTAGTAGAATGAGCTGTAATCCTCTGAGGCAGGGATTTACCTGACTCCAAATAAGCATGATGAATCAAAAGCTTTAACCAAAAAGCCAAAGAAATGGCAGAAGCCTTCTGACCTTTCCTAGAACCAGAAAAGATAACAAATAGACTAGAAGTCTTTCTAGAAACTTTAGTAGCTTCAACATAATATTTTAAAGCTCTTACCACATCCAAAGAATGTAAAGATCTTTCCAAAGAATTCTTAGGATTAGGAAACAACGAAGGGACAACAATTTCCCTACTAATGTTGTTGGAATTCACAACTTTAGGTAAAAATTTAAATGAAGTCCGCAAAACCGCCTTATCCTGATGAAAAATCAGAAAAGGAGATTCACAAGAAAGAGCAGATAATTCAGAAACTCTTCTAGCTGAAGAGATGGCCTAAAGAAACAATACTTTCCAAGAAAGTAATTTAATGTCCAGAGAATGCATAGGCTAAAACGGAGGAGCCTGTAAAGCTCTCAAAACCAAATTAAGACTCCAAGGAGGAGAAATTGACTTAATGACAGGCTTGATACGAAGCCTGTACAAAACAACGAATGTCAGGAAGATTAGCAATTAGCATTTTCTGTGAAACAGAACAGAAAGAGCAGAGATTTGTCCTTTCAAGGAACTTGCAGACAAACCCTTATCCAAACCATCCTGAAGAAACTGTAAAATTCTAGGAATTCTAAAAGAATGCCAAGAGAATTTATGAGAAGAACACCAAGAAATATAAGTCTTCCAAACTCGGTAGTAAATCTTTCTAGACACAGATTTGCGAGCCTGCAACCTAGTATTAATCAGAGTCAGAGAAACCTCTAAGACTAAGCACTAAGCGTTCAATCTCCATACCTTCAAATGTAATGATTTGAGATCCTGATGGAAAAACTGACCTTAAGATAGAAGGTCTGGCCTTAACGGAAGTGGCCAAGGTTGGCAACTGGACATCCGAACAAGATCCGCATACCAAAACCTGTGTGGCCATGCTGGAGCCACCAGCAGTACAAACGAACGCTCCATTATGATTTTGGAAATCACTTTTGGAAGAAGAACTAGAGGCTGAAAGATATAAGCAGGATGATAATTCCAAGGAAGTGACAACGCATCCACTGCTTCCGCCTGAGGATCCCTGGACCTGGACAGATACCTGGGAAGTTTCCTGTTTAGATGAGAAGCAATCAGATCTATTTCTGGAGGCCCCCATATCTGAACAATCTGAAGAAACACATCTGGGTGAAGAGACCATTCTCCCGGATGTAAAGTCTGGCGACTGAGATAATCCGCTTCCCAATTGTCTATACCTGGGATATGGACCGCAGAGATTAGACAGGAGCTGGATTCCGCCCATACAAGTATCCGGGATACTTCTTTCATAGCTTGAGGACTGTGAGTCCCACCTTGATGATTGACATACGCCACGGTTGTGACATTGTCTGTCTGAAAACAAATAAACGGTTCTCTCTTCAGAAGAGGATAGGACTGAAGAGCTCTGAAAATCGTACAGAGTTCCAAAATATTGATTGGTAATCTCGCCTCTTGAGATTTCCAAACCCCCTGCGCTGTCAGAGACCCCCAGACAGCTCCCCAACCTGAAAGACTAGCATCTGTTGTGATCACAGTCCAGGTTGGATGAAGAAAAGAGGCCCCTTGAACTATATGTTGGTGTTCTAACCACCAAGTCAGAGATAGTCAAGTACTGGGATTTAAGGATATTAATTGTGATATCCTTGTATAATCCCTGCACCATTGGTTCAGCATACAAAGCTGAAGAGGTCTCATGTGAAAACGAGCAAAGGGGATCACGTCCGATGCTGCAGTCATGAGACCTAAAACCTCCATGCACATAGCTACTGAAGGGAATGACTGAGACTGAAGGTTCCGACAAGCTGAAACCAATTTCAAACATCTTTTGTCTGTTAGAGACAAAGTCATGGATACTGAATCTATTTGGAACCCTAAAAAGGTTACCCTTGTCTGAGGAATCAAGGAACTCTTTGGTAAATTGATCCTCCAACCATGCTTTTGAAGAAACAACACTAGTTGATTTGTGTGAGATTCTGCAGAATGTAAAGACTGAGCAAGTACCAAAATATTGTCCAAATAAGGAAACACCGCAATACCCCGCTCTCTGATTACAGAGAGTAGGGCACCGAGAACCTTTGAAAAGATCCTTGGAGCTGTTGCTAGGCCAAAAGGAAGAGCAACAAATTGGTAATGCTTGTCTAGAAAAGAGAATCTCAGGAACTGATAGTGATCTGGATGAATCGGAATATGAAGATAAGCATCCTGTAAGTCTATTGTGGACATATAATGCCCTTGCTGAACAAAAGGCAGAATAGTCCTTATAGTCACCATTTTGAATGTTGGAATTCTTACATAACTATTCAAAATTTTTAGATCCAGAACTGGTCTGAAAGAATTCTCTTTCTTTGGAACAATGAAGAGATTTGAATAAAACCCCAGACCCCGTTCCAGAAATGGAACTGGCACAATTTCCCCAGATGACTCCAGGTCTGAAACACACTTCAGGAAAGCCTAAGCCTTTACTGGGTTCACAGGAATGCGTGAAAGAAACTTCTTACAGACGGTCTTACCTTGAAACCTATTCTGTAACCTTGAGAAACAATGTTCTGAATCCAATGATTTTGGATTGAATTGATCCAAACATCTTTGAAAAATCATAGTCTGCCCCCTACCAGCTGTGCTGGAATGAGGGCCGCACCTTCATGAGGACTTGGGGGCTGGTTTTGATTTTCTAAAAGGCTTGGATTTATTCCAGACTGGAGAAGGCTTCCAATTGAAAACCGTTCTTTTAGGGGAAGGGTCAGGCTTCTGCTCCTTATTCTGACGAAAGGATCGAAAATTGTTAGCAGCCCTAAATTTACCTTTAGATTTTTTATCCTGAGGCAAAAAAGCTCCCTTCCCCCAGTTGAAATTATAGAATCCAACTGAGAACCAAACAATTTATTACCTTGGAAAGAAAGAGATAGCAACGTGGACTTAGAAGTCATATCTGCATTCCAAGATTTAAGCCATAAAGCTCTTCTAGCTAAAATAGCTAAAGACATATACCTGAAATCAATTCTAATGAAATAAAAAATGGCAACACAAATGAAATTATTAGCATGTTGAATTAGCTTAACAATGCTATACGCATTAGGATCTGGTACTTGTTGCGCTAAAGCATCCAACCAAAAAGTGGAAGCTGCAGTAACATCAGCCAGAAAAATAGCAGGCCTAAGAAGATGACCTGAACATAAATAAGCCTTCCTTAGATAAGATTCAAGCTTCCTATCTAAAGGATCTTTAAAAGAAGTACTATCTGCCGTAGGAATAGTAGTACGTTTAGCAAGAGAAGAGATAGCCCCATCAACTTTGGGGATTTTTTCCCAAAACTCCAATCTATCAGACAGCAAAGGGTACAATCTCTTAAACCTTGAAAAAGGAGTAAATGAAGTACCCAAACTATTCCATTCCCTAGAAATTACATCTGAAATAGCATCAGGAACTGGAAAAACCTCTGGAATAACTACATGAGGTTTAAAAAACGAATTTAAACGTTTACTGGTTTTAATATCAAGAGGACTAGACTCCTCCATATCTAATGCAATCAACACCTCTTTTAATAAAAAACGAATAAACTCCATTTTAAATAAATATGAAGATTTGTCAGTGTCAATATCTGAGGCAGAATCTTCTGAACCAGATAGATCCTCATCAGAGATAGATAAATCAGAATGCTGGCGGTTATTTAAAAATTCATAAAATTTATGAAAAGTTTTAAAAGACCTTTTACGTTTATTAGACGGTGGTATAACAGACAGTGCCTTCTGAATAGAATTAGAAACAAAATCTCTTACATTAACAGGAATATCCTGAACATTAGATGTTGAAGGAACAGCAACAGGTAATGGACTACTACTAATGGAAATATTGTCTGCTTTTGAAAGTTTATCATGACAACTAACACAAACTACAGCCAGAGGAACAGTTACCACAAGTTTACAACAAATGCACTTAGCTTTGGTAGAACCGACATCCGGCAGCAGCATTCCAGAAGTAGATTCTGATACAGGGTCAGATTGAGACATCTTGCAATATGTAATAGAAAAAACAACATATAAAGCAAAATGATCAAATTCCTTATATAACAGTTTCAAGAATGGGAAAAAATGCAAACAGAATAAGCCTCTGGAAACCAGAAGCAAAAAGAAACAATGATTTAAATAATGTCAAAAAACTGGCGCCAAGTATGACGCCCACAATTGACAAAATGTTTTTTGGCACCAAAAACGTCTGCAACAAACACGAGCGTCATAGATGACGTAACTACGTGAAAAACTCTCGGCGCCAACTAAGAAGCCGGAAATGACGTCATAACGTCAACAAACGTAATTCTCGCGCCAAAAAAGTCTTGCGCCAAAAATGATGCAATAAATAACAGCCCGCAATTTAAAAAGAAAAGTCAATTTGAAATTTTTTCAGGTAAGGAAAAAATGTATTCACATGCATTTCCCAAAATGAAACTGACAGTCTGTAAGAAGGAAATATACTGATTAACCTGAATCATGGCAAATATAAGTATAAAACATATATTTATAACTTTACATATAAAGTGCCAAACCATAGCTGAGAGTGTCATAAAACATACTTACCAAAAGACACTCATCTACATAAAGTAGATAGCCAAACCAGTACTGAAACGAGAATCAGCAGAGGTAATGGTATATAAGAGTATATCGTCGATCTGAAAAGGGAGGTAGGAGATGAATCTCTACGACCGATAACAGAGAACCTATGAAATAGATCCCCGTTAGGATGACCATTGCATTCAATAGGTAATACTCCCTTCACATCCCTCTGTCATTCACTGCACTCTGAGAGGAAAAACGGGCTTCAGCACGCTGCGAAGCACATAGCAACGTACAAATCTAACACAAACTTACTTCACCACCTCCACAGGAGGCAAAGTTTGTAAAACTGAATTGTGGTTGTGGTGGGGGGTGTATTTATAGGCATTTTGAGGTTTGGGAAACTTTGCCCATCCTGGTAGGAATGTATATCCCATACGTCACTAGCTCATGGACCAATTACATGAAAGAAAATAAATTTATCATCAGGTAAGCATAAATTTTGTTTTCTTTCTTAAGACACAGTGGGTCCACGGAATCAGCAATTACTGTTGGGAACCAATACCCAAGCTAGAGGACACAGATGATTATGGAGGGACAAGACATTTAACCTAAACAGAAGGCACCACTGCTTGAAGAACCTTTCTCCCAAAAGAAGCCTCAGCCGAGGCAAAAGTATCAAATTTATAGAATTTAGAAAAAGTGTGCAAAGAAGACCAAGTCGCAGCCTTGCAATTCTGTTCCACAGAGGCCTCATTCATGAAGGCCCAATAAGAAGAAACAGCCCTAGTGGAATGAGCTGTAATTCTCTCAGGAGGTTGCTGTCCAGCAGTCTCATATGCCAAACGAAGAATACTTCTCAACCAGAGAGAAAGAGAAGAGACAGTAGATTTCTGTCCTTTACGTTTCCCAGAAAAGCAAATAAACAACGCAGAAGACTGATGAAAATCCTTAGTCGCCTGCAAATAGAATTTAAGAGCCCCCACAACATCTAAGTTGTGCTACAAAATGTTCCTTGTTAGAAGAAGGATTAAGACAAAGAGAAGAAAGAAAAATGTTCTGATTAATATTTCTGTCCGAAACAACCTTAGGAAGAAAACCAAACTTGGTACGAAGAACTGCCTTGTCTGCATGAAATATGAAATAAGGAGGGTCACACTCCAAAGCTGACAGTTCAGAAACTCTCCGAAAAGAATATATAGCAGTAAGAAACAAAACCTTCCAAGATGATAACAATATCTATGGAATGCATAGGCTCAAACGGAGCCTGTTGCATAACTTTAAGAACAAGGTTAAGACTCCAAGGTGGAGCAACAGATTTAAAAACAGGCCTGATTCTAACCAAGGCCTGACAAAAGGATTGTACATCCGGCATGTCCGCCAGACGCTTGTGCAATAAAATAGAGCAGAAATCTGACCCTTGAGGGTACGGGCAGACAACCCTTCACCAGGCCTTTCTGGAGAATAAATAAGATTCTTGGGATCCTGACTCTACAAGAGAATCCTTTAGACCCACACCAATACAGATATTTACGCCATATCTTATGGAAAATCTTTCTAGTGACAGGCTTACGAGGTCTCAATGACCACTTCGGAAAATCCACGCTTAGCTAAAATCAAGCGTTCAATCTCCAAGCAGTCAGCTTCAGAGAAACGAGATTTGGGTGAAGAAAGGGCCCCTGAAGTAGAAAGTCCTTTCTCAGAGGAAGTCTCTACGGAGGTAGAGACGACATTTCTACTAGACCTGCATACCAGATCCTGCGAGGCCACGCAGGAGCTATTAGAATCACCGACGCTCTCTCCTGCTTAAACTCAAGCAATGACTCGTGGAAGGAGAGCAAACGGAGGAAAGATATATGCCAACCTGAAGTTCCAAGGAACTGCCAGAGCATCTATCAGAAAGGCCTGAGGATCTCTCTACCTCGAACCGTACTTTGGGAGTTTGGTGTTCTGTCGAGACGTCATCAGATCCAATTCTGGCAACCCCCATTTGGTTGTTAACCTGGAGAACAGTTCCGGATGGAAATCTCACTCCCCGGGATGGAAAGTTTGTCTGCTCAAGAAATCTGCCTCCCAATTGTCCACTCCTGGAATGTGGATGGCAGATAGACAGCAATTGTGAGCCTCCGCCCACTGAATGATTCGCACAACTTCCTTCATGGCTAAGGAACTCCGAGTTCCCCCCTGGTGGTTGATGTAAGCCACTGATGTTATGTTGTCCGACTGGAACCTGATAAACCAAGCTAGAGCCAGTTGAGGCCAAGCCATCAAGGCATTGAAGATCGCTCTCAACTCCAGAATGTTTATGGGGAGAGCAGATTCCTCCTGAGACCAAAGTTACTGCGCCTTCAACGACTGCTCCT
Organism: Bombina bombina; assembly: GCF_027579735.1. Taxonomy (NCBI): domain Eukaryota; kingdom Metazoa; phylum Chordata; class Amphibia; order Anura; family Bombinatoridae; genus Bombina; species Bombina bombina. The sequence continues at coordinate 75,506,941 of NC_069506.1, read as the reverse complement.
CAACCCATCAGGCTGGCGTCTGTGGTCATCATTACCCAAGAGGGTCTCAGAAAACATGTCCCCTGGGACAGACGTTCTTGAGACAGCCACCACGGTAGGAAGTCTCTTGTTGATTGATCCAGAATTATCCTCTAAGATAGATCTGTATAATCCCCGTTCCTTTGAGCGAGCATGCATAGCTTTAGAGCTCTCAAATGGAACCGTGCAATGGGAACTATGTCCATGGAAGCCACCATCATCCCAATTACCTCCATGCGTTGGCCACTGAAGGTCATACCGCAGACTGTAGAGACCGGCAAGCGGAAATAATCTTGGCTCTTCTGACCTCCGTCAGAAAAAATTTCATTGATAGTGAATCTATAATGATCCCTAAGAAGTTCTCTCTTGTAGCTGGAACAAGAGAACTTTTGTCCAAATTGACCTTCTAACCGTGGGAACGAAGAAAAGACAACAAGATCTTTGTATGAGATTCTGCTAGTTGCAAAGATGGCGCCTGAACCAGAATGTCGTCCATATAGGGTGCCACTGCGATTCACTGGGACCAAATTACTGCCAATAGAGCTCCCAGGACCTTTGGGAAAATTCTCGGAGCTGTGGCTAGGCCAAATTGAAGCTCTACAAATTGAAAGTGTTTGTCCAGATAGGCAAATCTCAGAAATTTGTGATGATCCCTGTGAATGGGAAAATGTAGGTACGCATCCTTCAGGGTATGGTTGTCATGAATTGACCCTCCTGAACCAGAGGAAGAATGGAACGGATAGTCTCCATCTATGGCCTGAAAGTTCCCTCTTTTTTGGGAACCACAAACAGGTTGGAGTAAAACCCGAGACCTTGTTCCTGTATTGAGACCGGGACTATCAATCCCAAGGGGGAAAGATCCTGTACACTTTTAAAGAACGCCTCTCTTTATTTGGTCTACAGATAATCTTGAGAGGTGGAATCTGCCCCTGGAAGGAAAAGTTTTTAACTCTAACTTGTTACCCTGGGAAACTATGTCCACTGCCAAAGGGTCTGGGACATCTCATTCCCAAGCTTGAGAAAAATGAGAGAGTCTGCCCCCACTTTATACGATCCCAGATCAGGGGCAGACCCTTCATGCTGATTTAGATTCAGCTGCAGGTTTCTTAGATTGCTTCCCCTTGTTCCATGACTGCTTCCATGCAGGTGTGGACTACTCCTGCTTGGTAGAGGAGGGGGAAGACTTACCTCTGAAATTTCGAAAGAAACAAACATTATTCTGATGTCCTTTTGATTCTTGTCTTGAGGCAGAAAAGAACCCTTACCACCTGTGATATCTGAAATAATTTCTGCCAACCCCGGGCCCAAACAAGGTCTTTCCCTTGTAAGGAATCGCCAAAAGCTTAGATTTAGAAGAAATATCAGCTGACCAAGATTTCAGCTATAGCTCCCTATGATCTAAAATTGCAAAGCCAGATATCTTGACTCCAAATTTAATGACCTGCAAAGAGGCGTCAGTGATAAAGGAATTGGCTAACCTGAGAGCCTTTATCCTGTCCTGTATCTCCTCCAAAGGAGTCTCAGCTTGTAGGGACTTGTAGTAGCCTTACAGGAAAAGTGACAGGCAAATGTGTGAAAATGTAGCGATTATGATTATCCTTAGCTAATAACCATAGTTATTTTGTGTAATTTACATCTATTTAAAATTAATATGCATTTCAGTTTTGACCATTACGTCCGTTTCAGAAATCATATGTGATTATTTAAAGGGATATGAAACCCATTTTTTTTCTTTAATTATTCAGATAGAGCATGCAATTTTAAGCAACTTTCTAATTTACTCCTATTATCAATTTTTCTTCATTCTCTTAGCATCTTTATTTGAAAAGCAGGAATGTAAGCTTAGGAGCCGGCCCATTTTTGGTTCAGAACCTAGGTAGCGCTTGCTGATTGGTGATTAAAATGTAGCCACCAATCAGCAAGCTCTACCCAGGGTACTAAACCAAAAATGGTCCAGCTCCTAAGTTTACATCCCTGCTTTTTAAATAAAGATACCAAGAGAACAAAGAAAAATTGATAATACGAAATTAGAAAGTAGCTTAACACTGCATGCTCTATCTGAATCATGAAAGCAAAAGATTGGGTTTCATATTCCTTAAACTCCTTGCCAATTTTATTGTCAACCCACTAAGGGATTGATTATATTCCAGATTATATTAATAAAAAGTACTTTAAGAGGGATTGTTGAACTCACGACAAGATATGGAAGACCAAGAAAAATCTCCAAAAAATTTGCTTGTTAATTTAATGTTGTCCTCTTACAATTAGTTGTAACCAAATATCAAGAACTGTTTTATAAAAGAAGAACAAAAATCAATTTATGCTTACCTGATAAATGATTTATTTCATGGTAGTGAGTGTCCACAATCCATTACTCTTGGGAATTACCCTTCCCTACCACTAGGAGGAGGCAAAAATTCCCAAAACCCAAGAGCTCTAGAAAACCCTTCCCACTCATAGGTACCTCAGTCTAACATATAGTTAAGCAAATGAGGTAAGAAAGAGCTATAAGAGCAATAAAAGGAGAAGGGGATAAATATGTGCTTAAATTTGCATGCTCTTTCTAAATAATGGAAAAAAAAATTTAGTTTAGTATCCCTTTAAAAAAAAAAAAAAAAAAACACCAAAAACATAGGGTAGGGTTTTGTGGACTTTCACTACCTTAAAATAAATTAATTTATCAGGTAAGCATAAATTATGTTTTCTTTAATGCAGGTGATGAGAGTCAATGATCAATTACTCCTAGGTACCCAAGCTGTGGAGTCCACAAGCAATAAGACTTAAAGGGTGGGATTTAGAAACATCTTTTTCACTAAAAAACTAAATCCACAAAAACCCAACAGGCATACTTGTTAAGTTGTTTTAAATCCACTTAAAATTTAAACAACATGCAAAAATAAATCAAGCTGAGACAACTGCCTGAAGGAACTTCCTACTAAAGGATACCTCAGAAGAAGCAAAAATATCAAAATGGTAGAATTTAGTAAAAGTATGCAAAGAAGACAAAGTAGCTGCCTTGCAAATTTGGTCAACTGAAACCTCATTCTTAAAATCCTGAAGTGACAACTAACCTAGTAGAATGAGCAGTAATCCATTTTGGTGGAGGCTGTCCTACCTCCAAGTAAACCTTATGAATCAAAAGTTTCAGCCAAGAGTCCAAAGAAACAGCAGAATCTTTCTGTTGTTTCCTAGAACCAGCAAAGTTAAACAAACTAAAAAGTTTGTCTGAAATCCTTAGTAGCATCAATGTAATACTTCAATGCTCTAACAGCTTCCATAGGCTTCAATGGAAGCCTCATTTTAAGATGATAGACACTGCAAACAACCTAGTGCAGGGGGCAAATTGTGCAGCAATAAATAAATATATATGTATATGAATATATATTTATGTGTTTATATGTGCATATACACATATTAAAACAAATATTTACATATATAAGAATAAACACAGCCCCCATTAACCTCAATGTAAAGGCACTTTAGGTTCTGGGTTTTTTTTTTCTAACACCCCACATCCCCTTACTTTAACTCCTTATAACTGCTTCGTGTTTTTTTTTTATTTTTTATAAAAATTAAAAAGCTCATATTTATTTTTAATTGTTAAGTACTGTAATCTTTATTTTAGGGGCATTTCAGGCATTTTGTCCATTTTAACCTCTAGTTAATTGAGCTAAGCACAACGTGAAACTGTAAGCTAGCGAGAGAATTAACCAGACACTTGTAATGGCTGGTTATTTAACATGTGCCCGTTAATGGGCAAATTTGCCCCTTTATGGGCACACGTTAAGAAAGCGCTCCACACGTAATCTAAGCGATTGTTTGATGACACACTTTAAGGCAAGAAGTAAAACTTAGTAAATATATTTATTTACACTCCAATTACAGATACAAGAAAGACAAAACATTGCACAAAAACATAATTTATGCTTACCTGATAAACTTATTTCTCTTGTAGTGTATCCAGTCCACGGATCATCCATTACTTGTGGGATATTCTCCTTCCCAACAGGAAGTTGCAAGAGGATCACCCACAGCAGAGCTGCTATATAGCTCCTCCCCTAACTGTCATATCCAGTCATTCGACTGAAAACAAACAGAGAAAGGAGAAACCATAGGGTGCAGTGGTGACTGTAGTTTAATTAAAATTTAGACCTGCCTTAAAAGGACAGGGCGGGCCGTGGACTGGATACACTACAAGAGAAATAAATTTATCAGGTAAGCACAAATTATGTTTTCTCTTGTTAAGTGTATCCAGTCCACGGCTCATCCATTACTTGTGGGATACCAATACCAAAGCTAAAGTACACGGATGATGGGAGGGACAAGGCAGGATTAAGCGGAAGGAACCACTGCCCGAAGAACCTTTCTCCCAAAAACAGCCTCCGAAGAAGCAAAAGTATCAAATTTGCAAAATTTTGAAAAAGTGTGAAGCGAAGACCAAGTCGCAGCCTTGCAAATCTGTTCAACAGAACATTTTTGAAGGCCCATGTGGAAGCCACAGCTCTAGTAGAATGAGCTGTAATCCTTTCAGGGAGCTGCTGTCCAGCAGTCTCATAGGCTAGGCGTATTACGCTCCGAAGCCAAAAGGACAGAGAGGTTGCCAAAGCTTTTTGACCTCTCCTCTGTCCAGAATAAACGACAAACAGGGAAGATGTTTGACGAAAATCCTTAGTAGCTTGTAAGTAAAACTTCAAGGCATGGACTACGTCCAGCTTATGTAAAAGACGTTACTTCTTTGAAGAAGGATTAGGACACAATGATGGAACAACAATCTCTTGATTGATATTCTTGTTAGAAACCACCTTAGGTAAAAACCCAGGTTTGGTATGCAGAACTACCTTATCTGCATGAAAAATCAGATAAGGAGAATCACATTGTAAGGCAGATAGCTCAGAGACTCTCCGAGCCGAGGAAATAGCCATAAAAAACAGAACTTTTCAAGATAAAAGTTTAATATCAATGGAATGAAGGGGTTCAAACGGAACTCCTTGAAGAACCTTAAGAACCAAGTTTAAGCTCCACGGAGGAGCAACAGGTTTAAACACAGGCTTAATTCTAACCAAAGCCTGGCAAAATGCCTGAACATCTGGAACCTCTGCCAGACGCTTGTGCAAAAGAATAGACAGAGCAGAAATCTGTCCCTTTAAGGAACTAGCTGATAATCATTTGTCCAAGCCCTCTTGGAGAAAAGACAATATTCTAGGAATCCTAACCTTACTCCATGAGTAATTCTTGGATTCACACCAATAAGGATATTTACTCCATATCTTGTGGTAGATTTTCCTAGTAACAGGCTTTCGTGCCTGTATTAAGGTATCAATGACTGACTCGGAGAAGCCACGCTTTGATAGAATCAAGCGTTCAATCTCCATGCAGTCAGTCTCAGAGAAATTAGATTTGGATGATTGAAAGGACCTTGTATCAGAAGGTCCTGTCTTAGAGGCAGAGTCCATGGTGGAAAGGATGACATGTCCACTAGGTCTGCATACCAAGTCCTGCGTGGCCACGCAGGTGCTATCAGAATCACAGATGCTCTCTCCTGTTTGATTTTGGCAATCAGTCGAGGGAGCAGAGGAAACGGTGGAAACACATAAGCCAGGTTGAAGAACCAAGGCGCTGCTAGAGCATCTATCAGCGTTGCTTCTGGGTCCCTGGACCTGGATCCGTAACAAGGGAGCTTGGCGTTCTGGCGAGACGCCATGAGATCCAACTCTGGTTTGCCCCAACGATGAATCAATTGAGCAAACACCTCCGGATGGAGTTCCCACTCCCCCGGATGGAAAGTCTGACGACTTAGAAAATCCGCCTCCCAGTTCTCCACGCCTGGGATATGGATTGCCGACAGGTGGCAAGAGTGGGACTCTGTCCAGCGAATTATTTTTGAGACTTCTAACATCGCTAGGGAACTCCTGGTTCCCCCTTGATAGTTGATGTAAGCCACAGTCATGATGTTGTCCGACTGAAATCTGATGAACCTCAGTGTTGCTAACTGAGGCCAAGCCAGAAGAGCATTGAATATCGCTCTTAACTCCAGAATATTTATTGGAAGGAGTTTCTCCTCCTGAGTCCACGATCCCTGTGCCTTCAGGGAGTTCCAGACTGCACCCCAACCTAGAAGGCTGGCATCTGTTGTTACAATTGTCCAATCTGGCCTGCGAAAGGTCATACCCTTGGACAGGTGGACCCGAGACAACCACCAGAGAAGAGAATCTCTGGTCTCTTGATCCAGATTTAGCAGAGGGGACAAACCTGTGTAATCCCCATACCACTGACTCAGCATGCATAATTGCAGAACTCTGAGATGTAGGCGCGCAAATGGCACTGTGTCCATTGCCACTACCATTAAGCAGATTACCTCCATACACTGAGCCACCGAAGGGCGCGAAATGGAGTGAAGAACACGGCAAGCATTTAGAAGTTTTGATAACCTGGACTCCGTCAGGTAAATTTTCATTTCTACAGAATCTATAAGAGTCCCTAAGAAGGAGACTCTTGTGAGTGGGGATAGAGAACTCTTTTCCTCGTTCACTTTCCACCCGTGCGACCTCAGAAATGCCAGAACTATCTCTGTATGAGACTTGGCAACTTGAAAGTTTGACGCCTGTATCAGGATGTCGTCTAGATACGGAGTTACCGCTATGCCTCGCGGTCTTAGAACTGCCAGAAGTGAGCCAAGTGAGCAAAGATTCTCGGGGCTGTAGCCAACCCGAAGGGAAGAAGGGAAGAGCTACAAATTGGTAATGCCTGTCTAGAAAGGCAAACCTTAGAAACCGATGATGGTCTTTGTGAATCGGTATGTGAAGGTAGGCATCCTTTAGGTCCACTGTGGTCATGTACTGACCCTCTTGGATCATGGGTAGGATGGTCCGAATAGTTTCCATTTTGAAAGATGGAACTCTGAGGAATTTGTTTAAGATCTTTAGATCCAAAATTGGTCTGAAGGTTCCCTCTTTTTTGGGAACCACAAACAGATTTGAATAAAAACAGAATTTATGCTTACCTGATAAATGACTTTCTCCAACGGTGTGTCCGGTCCACGGCGTCATCCTTACTTGTGGGAATATCTCTTCCCCAACAGGAAATGGCAAAAAGTCCCAGCAATGCTGTCCATATAGTCCCTCCTAGGCTCCGCCCACCCCAGTCATTCGACCGACGGACAGGAGGAAAAAAACAGGAGAAACTATAGGGTGCCGTGGTGACTGTAGTTAGAGAAAATAATTAATCAAACCTGATTAAAAAACCAGGGCGGGCCGTGGACCGGACACACCGTTGGAGAAAGTAATTTATCAGGTAAGCATAAATTCTGTTTTCTCCAACATTGGTGTGTCCGGTCCACGGCGTCATCCTTACTTGTGGGAACCAATACCAAAGCTTTAGGACACGGATGAAGGGAGGGAGCAAATCAGGTTACCTAAACAGAAGGCACCACGGCTTGCAAAACCTTTCTCCCAAAAATAGCCTCTGAAGAAGCAAAAGTATCAAATTTGTAAAATTTGGCAAAAGTGTGCAGTGAAGACCAAGTCGCTGCCTTACATATCTGATCAACAGAAGCCTCGTTCTTGAAGGCCCATGTGGAAGCCACAGCCCTAGTGGAGTGAGCTGTGATTCTTTCTGGAGGCTGCCGTCCGGCAGTCTCGTAAGCCAATCGGATGATGCTTTTAAGCCAAAAAGGAAAGAGAGGTAGAAGTCGCTTTTTGACCTCTCCTTTTACCAGAATAGACGACAAACAGAGAAGAAGTTTGTCTGAACTCTTTTGTAGCTTCTAAATAGAATTTTAGAGCACGGACTACGTCTAAATTGTGTAAAAAACGTTCCTTCTTTGAAACTGGATTCGGACACAAAGAAGGAACAACTATCTCCTGGTTAATATTTTTGTTAGAAACAACCTTTGGAAGAAAACCAGGCTTAGTACGCAAAACAACCTTATCTGCATGGAACACCAGATAGGGTGGAGAACACTGCAGAGCAGAAAACTCAGAAACTCTTCTAGCAGAAGAAATAGCAACCAAAAACAAAACTTTCCAAGATAACAACTTAATATCTATGGAATGTAGAGGTTCAAACGGAACCCCTTGAAGAACTGAAAGAACTAGATTTAAACTCCAGGGAGGAGTCAAAGGTCTGTAAACAGGCTTGATCCTAACCAGAGCCTGAACAAATGCTTGAACATCTGGCACAGCTGCCAGTCGTTTGTGTAATAAGACAGATAAAGCAGAAATCTGTCCCTTTAGAGAACTCGCTGATAATCCTTTATCCAAACCCTCTTGTAGGAAGGAAAGGATCTTAGGGATTTTGATCTTATTCCATAAGAATCCCTTGGATTCACACCAGCAGATATATCTTTTCCATATTTTATGGTAAATTTTTCTAGTTACCGGTTTTCTGGCTTGAACTAGAGTATCTATCACAGAATCTGAAAACCCACGCTTTGATAGAATCAAGCGTTCAATTTCCAAGCCGTCAGCTGGAGGGAGACCAGATTTGGATGTTCGAATGGACCCTGTACAAGAAGATCCTGTCTCAAAGGTAGCTTCCATGGTGGAACCGATGACATATTCACCAGGTCTGCATACCAAGTCCTGCGTGGCCACGCAGGAGCTATCAAGATCACCGAGGCCCTCTCCTGCTTGATCCTGGCTACCAGCCTGGGAATGAGAGGAAACGGTGGAAACACATAGGCTAGGTTGAAGGTCCAAGGCGCTACTAGTGCATCCACTAGAGTCACCTTGGGATCCCTGGATCTGGACCCGTAGCAAGGAACCTTGAAGTTCTGACGAGACGCCATCAGATCCATATTTGGAATGCCCCATAATTGAGTCAACTGGGCAAAGATCTCCGGGTGGAGTTCCCACTCCCCCGGATGGAATGTCCGACGACTCAGATAATCCGCCTCCCAGTTTTCCACACCTGGGATCTGGATCGCAGATAGGTGGCAGGAGTGATCCTCTGCCCATTTTATTATTTTGGTCACTTCTTTCATCGCCAGGGAACTCCTTGTTCCCCCCTAATGATTGATATAAGCAACAGTCGTCATGTTGTCTGATTGGAATCTTATGAATCTGGCCTTTGCTAGTTGAGGCCAAGCCCTGAGAGCATTGAATATCGCTCTTAGTTCCAGAATGTTTATCGGGAGAAGAGACTCTTCCCGAGACCATAGTCCCTGAGCTTTCAGGGATTCCCAGACCGCGCCCCAGCCCACTAGACTGGCGTCGGTCGTGACGATGACCCACTCTGGTCTGCGGAAGCTCATTCCCTGGGACAGGTGGTCCAGGGTTAGCCACCAACGGAGTGAGTCTCTGCTCTTCTGATCTACTTGAATCACTGGAGACTGTATAGTCCCCATTCCACTGTTTCAGCATGCACAGTTGTAATGGTCTTAGATGAATTCGCGCAAAAGGAACTATGTCCATTGCTGCAACCATCAATCCTACTACTTCCATGCACTGAATGCACTGAGCTACGGAAGGACGAGGAATAGAATGAAGAACTTGACAAGCGTTTAGAAGTTTTGACTTTCTGACTTCTGTCAGGAAAATTCTCATTTCTAAAGAATCTATTACTGTTCTCAAGAAGGGAACTCTTGTCGACGGAGACAGGGAACTTTTTTCTATGTTCACCTTCCATCCGTGAGATCTGAGAAAGGCCAGAACGATGTCTGTGTGAGCCTTTGCCTTTGAAAGAGACGACGCTTGTATTAGAATGTCGTCCAAGTACGGTACTACTGCAATGCCCCTTGGTCTTAGAACCGCTAGAAGGGATCCGAGTACCTTTGTGAAAATCCTTGGAGCAGTGGCTAACCCGAATGGGAGGGCCACAAACTAGTAATGTTTGTCCAGAAAGGCGAACCTTAGGAACTGATGATGTTCTTTGTGGATAGGAATATGTAGATACGCATCCTTTAGATCCACGGTAGTCATAAATTGACCTTCCTGGATTGTGGGTAGAATCGTTCAAATGGTTTCCATTTTGAACGATGGTACTCTGAGAAATTAGTTTAGGATCTTTAAATCCAGAATTGGTCTGAAAGTTCCCTCTTTTTTGGGAACTACAAACAGATTTGAGTAAAATCCCATTCCTTGTTCCGCCGTTGGAACTGGGTGTATCACTCCCCTCTTTAACAGGTCTTCTACACAATGTAAGAATGCCTGTCTCTTTATTTGGTTTGAGGATAAGTGAGACATGTGGAACCTTCCCCTTGGGGTTAGTTCCTTGAATTCCAGAAGATAACCCTGAGAAACTATTTCTAGTGTCCAGGGATCCTGAACATCTCTTGCCCAAGCCTGAGTAAAGAGAGAGAGTCTGCCCCCTACTAGATCCGGTCCCGGATCGGGGGCTACTCCTTCATGCTGTTTTGTTAGCAGCAGCAGGCTTCTTGGCCTGCTTACCCTTGTTCCAGCCTTGCGTCGGTTTCCAGGCTGGTTTGGTTTGAGAGGCATTACCCTCTTGTTTAGAGGATGCAGAGTTAGAGGCCGGTCCGTTCCTGAAATTGCGAAAGGAACGAAAATTAGACTTATTCTTGGCTTTGAAAGGCCTATCTTGTGGGAGGGCATGGCCCTTTCCCCCAGTGATGTCTGAAATAATCTCTTTCAATTCTGGCCCAAAGAGAGTCTTACCCTTGAAGGGGATATTAAGCAATTTTGTCTTGGAAGATACATCCGCTGACCAAGACTTTAGCCAAAGCGCTCTGCGCGCCACAATTGCAAACCCTGAATTTTTCGCCGCTAATCTAGCTAGTTGCAAAGCGGCATCTAAAAACAGAATTTATGTTTACCTGATAAATTACTTTCTCCAACGGTGTGTCCGGTCCACGGCGTCATCCTTACTTGTGGGATATTCTCTTCCCCAACAGGAAATGGCAAAGAGCCCAGCAAAGCTGGTCACATGATCCCTCCTAGGCTCCGCCTACCCCAGTCATTCGACCGACGTTAAGGAGGAATATTTGCATAGGAGAAACCATATGATACCGTGGTGACTGTAGTTAAAGAAAATAAATTATCAGACCTGATTAAAAAAAACCAGGGCGGGCCGTGGACCGGACACACCGTTGGAGAAAGTAATTTATCAGGTAAACATAAATTCTGTTTTCTCCAACATAGGTGTGTCCGGTCCACGGCGTCATCCTTACTTGTGGGAACCAATACCAAAGCTTTAGGACACGGATGATGGGAGGGAGCAAATCAGGTCACCTAGATGGAAGGCACCACGGCTTGCAAAACCTTTCTCCCAAAAATAGCCTCAGAAGAAGCAAAAGTATCAAACTTGTAAAATTTGGTAAAAGTGTGCAGTGAAGACCAAGTCGCTGCCCTACATATCTGATCAACAGAAGCCTCGTTCTTGAAGGCCCATGTGGAAGCCACAGCCCTAGTGGAATGAGCTGTGATTCTTTCGGGAGGCTGCCGTCCGGCAGTCTCGTAAGCCAATCTGATGATGCTTTTAATCCAAAAAGAGAGAGAGGTAGAAGTTGCTTTTTGACCTCTCCTTTTACCGGAATAAACAACAAACAAGGAAGATGTTTGTCTAAAATCCTTTGTAGCATCTAAATAGAATTTTAGAGCGCGAACAACATCCAAATTGTGCAACAAACGTTCCTTCTTCGAAACTGGTTTCGGACACAGAGAAGGTACGATAATCTCCTGGTTAATGTTTTTGTTAGAAACAACTTTTGGAAGAAAACCAGGTTTAGTACGTAAAACCACCTTATCTGCATGGAACACCAGATAAGGAGGAGAACACTGCAGAGCAGATAATTCTGAAACTCTTCTAGCAGAAGAAATTGCAACCAAAAACAAAACTTTCCAAGATAATAACTTAACATCAACGGAATGTAAGGGTTCAAACGGAACCCCCTGAAGAACTGAAAGAACTAAGTTGAGACTCCAAGGAGGAGTCAAAGGTTTGTAAACAGGCTTGATTCTAACCAGAGCCTGAACAAAGGCTTGAACATCTGGCACAGCTGCCAGCTTTTTGTGAAGTAACACAGACAAGGCAGAAATCTGTCCCTTCAGGGAACTTGCAGATAATCCTTTTTCCAATCCTTCTTGAAGGAAGGATAGAATCCTAGGAATCTTAACCTTGTCCCAAGGGAATCCTTTAGATTCACACCAACAGATATATTTTTTCCAAATTTTGTGGTAAATCTTTCTAGTTACAGGCTTTCTGGCCTGAACAAGAGTATCGATAACAGAATCTGAGAACCCTCGCTTCGATAAGATCAAGCGTTCAATCTCCAAGCAGTCAGCTGGAGTGAGACCAGATTCGGATGTTCGAACGGACCTTGAACAAGAAGGTCTCGTCTCAAAGGTAGCTTCCATGGTGGAGCCGATGACATATTCACCAGATCTGCATACCAAGTCCTGCGTTGCCACGCAGGAGCTATCAAGATCACCGACGCCCTTTCCTGATTGATCCTGGCTACCAGCCTGGGGATGAGAGGAAACGGCGGGAATACATAAGCTAGTTTGAAGGTCCAAGGTGCTACTAGTGCATCCACTAGAGCCGCCTTGGGATCCCTGGATCTGGACCCGTAGCAAGGAACTTTGAAGTTCTGACGAGAGGCCATCAGATCCATGTCTGGAATGCCCCACAGTTGAGTGACTTGGGCAAAGATTTCCGGATGGAGTTCCCACTCCCCCGGATGCAATGTCTGACGACTCAGAAAATCCGCTTCCCAATTTTCCACTCCTGGGATGTGGATAGCAGACAGGTGGCAGGAGTGAGACTCCGCCCATAGAATGATTTTGGTCACTTCTTCCATCGCCAGGGAACTCCTTGTTCCCCCCTGATGGTTGATGTACGCAACAGTTGTCATGTTGTCTGATTGAAACCGTATGAACTTGGCCCTCGCTAGCTGAGGCCAAGCCTTGAGAGCATTGAATATCGCTCTCAGTTCCAGAATATTTATCGGTAGAAGAGATTCTTCCCGAGACCAAAGACCCTGAACTTTCAGGGATCCCCAGACCGTGCCCCAGCCCATCAGACTGGCGTCGGTCGTGACAATGACCCACTCTGGTCTGCGGAAGGTCATCCCTTGTGACAGGTTGTCCAGGGACAGCCACCAACGGAGTGAGTCTCTGGTCCTCTGATTTACTTGTATCCTCGGAGACAAGTTTGTATAGTCCCCATTCCACTGACTGAGCATGCACAGTTGTAATGGTCTTAGATGAATGCGCGCAAAAGGAACTATGTCCATTGCCGCTACCATCAAACCTATCACTTCCATGCACTGCGCTATGGAAGGAAGAGGAACGGAATGAAGTATCCGACAAGAGTCTAGAAGTTTTGTTTTTCTGGCCTCTGTCAGAAAAATCCTCATTTCTAAGGAGTCTATTATTGTCCCCAAGAAGGGAACCCTTGTTGACGGAGATAGAGAACTCTTTTCCACGTTCACTTTCCATCCGTGAGATCTGAGAAAGGCCAGGACAATGTCCGTGTGAGCCTTTGCTTGAGGAAGGGACGACGCTTGAATCAGAATGTCGTCCAAGTAAGGTACTACAGCAATGCCCCTTGGTCTTAGCACAGCTAGAAGGGACCCTAGTACCTTTGTGAAAATCCTTGGAGCAGTGGCTAATCCGAAAGGAAGCGCCACGAACTGGTAATGCTTGTCCAGGAATGCGAACCTTAGGAACCGATGATGTTCCTTGTGGATAGGAATATGTAGATACGCATCCTTTAAATCCACCGTGGTCATGAATTGACCTTCCTGGATGGAAGGAAGAATTGTTCGAATGGTTTCCATTTTGAACGATGGAACCTTGAGAAACTTGTTTAAGATCTTGAGATCTAAGATTGGTCTGAACGTTCCCTCTTTTTTGGGAACTATGAACAGATTGGAGTAGAACCCCATCCCTTGTTCTCCTAATGGAACAGGATGAATCACTCCCATTTTTAACAGGTCTTCTACACAACGTAAGAATGCCTGTCTTTTTATGTGGTCTGAAGACAACTGAGACCTGTGGAACCTCCCCCTTGGGGGAAGCCCCTTGAATTCCAGAAGATAACCTTGGGAGACTATTTCTAGCGCCCAAGGATCCAGAACATCTCTTGCCCAAGCCCGAGCGAAGAGAGAGAGTCTGCCCCCACCAGATCCGGTCCCGGATCGGGGGCCAACATTTCATGCTGTCTTGGTAGCAGTGGCAGGTTTCTTGGCCTGCTTTCCCTTGTTCCAGCCTTGCATTGGTCTCCAAGCTGGCTTGGCTTGAGAAGTATTACCCTCTTGCTTAGAGGACGTAGCACTTTGGGCTGGTCCGTTTCTACGAAAGGGACGAAAATTAGGTTTATTTTTGGCCTTGAAAGGCCGATCCTGAGGAAGGGCGTGGCCCTTACCCCCAGTGATATCAGAGATAATCTCTTTCAAGTCAGGGCCAAACAGCGTTTTCCCCTTGAAAGGAATGTTAAGTAGCTTGTTCTTGGAAGACGCATCAGCTGACCAAGATTTCAACCAAAGCGCTCTGCGCGCCACAATAGCAAACCCAGAATTCTTAGCCGCTAATCTAGCCAATTGCAAAGTGGCGTCTAGGGTGAAAGAATTAGCCAATTTGAGAGCATTGACTCTGTCCATAATCTCCTCATAAGGAGGAGAATCACTATCGACCGCTTTTACCAGCTCATCGAACCAGAAACACGCGGCTGTAGCGACAGGGACAATGCATGAAATTGGTTGTAGAAGGTAACCCTGCTGAACAAACATCTTTTTAAGTAAACCTTCTAATTTTTTATCCATAGGATCTTTGAAAGCACAACTATCTTCTATGGGTATAGTGGTGCGTTTGTTTAAAGTGGAAACCGCTCCCTCGACCTTGGGGACTGTCTGCCATAAGTCCTTTCTGGGGTCGACCATAGGAAACAATTTTTTAAATATGGGGGGAGGGACGAAAGGAATACCGGGCCTTTCCCATTCTTTATTTACAATGTCCGCCACCCGCTTGGGTATAGGAAAAGCTTCTGGGAGCCCCGGGACCTCTAGGAACTTGTCCATTTTACATAGTTTCTCTGGGATGACCAACTTGTCACAATCATCCAGAGTGGATAATACCTCCTTAAGCAGAATGTGGAGATGTTCCAACTTAAATTTAAACGTAATCACATCAGGTTCAGCTTGTTGAGAAATGTTCCCTGAATCAGTAATTTCTCCCTCAGACAAAACCTCCCTGGCCCCATCAGACTGGTTTAGGGGCCCTTCAGAACCATTATTATCAGCGTCGTCATGCTCTTCAGTATCTAAAACAGAGCAGTCGCGCTTACGCTGATAAGTGTGCATTTTGGCTAAAATGTTTTTGACAGAATTATCCATTACAGCCGTTAATTGTTGCATAGTAAGGAGTATTGGCGCGCTAGATGTACTAGGGGCCTCCTGAGTGGGCAAGACTCGTGTAGACGAAGGAGGGAATGATGCAGTACCATGCTTACTCCCCTCACTTGAGGAATCATCTTGGGCATCATTGTCATTGTCACATAAATCACATTTATTTAAATGAGAAGGAACTCTGGCTTCCCCACATTCAGAACACAGTCTATCTGGTAGTTCAGACATGTTAAACAGGCATAAACTTGATAACAAAGTACAAAAAACGTTTTAAAATAAAACCGTTACTGTCACTTTAAATTTTAAACTGAACACACTTTATTACTGCAATTGCGAAAAAATATGAAGGAATTGTTCAAAATTCACCAAAATTTCACCACAATGTCTTAAAGCCTTAAAAGTATTGCACACCAAATTTGGAAGCTTTAACCCTTAAAATAACGGAACCGGAGCCGTTTTTAACTTTAACCCCTTTACAGTCCCTGGTATCTGCTTTGCTGAGACCCAACCAAGCCCAAAGGGGAATACGATACCAAATGACGCCTTCAGAAAGTCTTTTCTATGTATCAGAGCTCCTCACACATGCGACTGCATGTCATGCCTCTCAAAAACAAGTGCGCAACACCGGCGCGAAAATGAGGCTCTGCCTATGATTTGGGAAAGCCCCTAAAGAGAAAGGTGTCTAAAAAAGTGCCTGCCGATATAATCTTATCAAAATACCCAGATTAAATGATTCCTCAAGGCTAAATATGTGTTAATAATGAATCGATTTAGCCCAGAAAAAGTCTACAGTCTTAATAAGCCCTTGTGAAGCCCTTATTTACAATCTTAATAAACATGGCTTACCGGATCCCATAGGGAAAATGACAGCTTCCAGCATTACATCGTCTTGTTAGAATGTGTCATACCTCAAGCAGCAAGAGACTGCTCACTGTTCCCCCAACTGAAGTTAATTCCTCTCAACAGTCCTGTGTGGAACAGCCATGGATTTTAGTAACGGTTGCTAAAATCATTTTCCTCATACAAACAGAAATCTTCATCTCTTTTCTGTTTCTGAGTAAATAGTACATACCAGCACTATTTTAAAATAACAAACTCTTGATTGAATAATAAAAACTACAGTTAAACACTAAAAAACTCTAAGCCATCTCCGTGGAGATGTTGCCTGTACAACGGCAAAGAGAATGACTGGGGTAGGCGGAGCCTAGGAGGGATCATGTGACCAGCTTTGCTGGGCTCTTTGCCATTTCCTGTTGGGGAAGAGAATATCCCACAAGTAAGGATGACGCCGTGGACCGGACACACCTATGTTGGAGAAATAAAAGAATTAGCCAACTTGAGTGCGTGAACTCTGTCCATAACCTCCTCATACGGAGTCTCTCTACTGAGCGACTTTTCTAGTTCCTCGAACCAGAACCACGCTGCTGTAGTGACAGGAACAATGCACGAAATGGGTTGCAGGAGGTAACCTTGCTGTACAAAAATCTTTTTAAGCAAACCCTCCAATTTTTTATCCATAGGATCTTTGAAAGCACAATTATCCTCGATAGGAATAGTAGTGCGCTTGTTTAAAGTAGAAACTGCCCCCTCGACCTTAGGGACTGTCTGCCATAAGTCCTTTCTGGGGTCGACCATAGGAAATAATTTCTTAAATATAGGAGTGGGGACAAAAGGTATGCCGGGCTTCTCCCACTCCTTATTCACTATATTCGCCACCCGCTTGGGTATAGGAAAAGCGTCAGGGTGCACCGGAACCTCTAGGAACTTGTCCATCTTGCATAATTTTTCTGGAATGACCAGGTTGTCACAATCATCCAGAGTAGATAACACCTCCTTAAGCAGTGCGCGGAGATGCTCTAATTTAAATTTAAATGTCACAACATCAGGTTCTGCCTGTTGGGAAATTTTACCTGAATCTGAAATTTCCCCATCCGACAAAACCTCCCTCATGACCCCTTCAGATTGGTGTGAGGGTATGACAGAGCAATTATCATCAGCGCCCTCCTGCTCTACAGTGTTTAAAACAGAGCAATCACGCTTTCTCTGATATGCAGGCATTTTGGATAAAATATTTGCTATGGAGTTATCCATTACTGCCGTTAATTGTTGCATAGTAATAAGCATTGGCACGCTAGAAGTACTAGGGGCCTCCTGCGTGGGCAAAACTGGTGTAGACACAGAAGGAGATGATGTAGAACTATGTCTACTCCCTTCATCTGATGAATCATCTTGGGCAACTTTACTATCTGTGGCAATACTGTCCTTACTTTGTTTGGACGCTATGGCACAATTATCACACAATTTTGAAGGGGGACACACATTGATCTTCAAACATATAGAACATAGCTTATCTGAAGGTGCAGACATGTTAAACAGGCTTAAACTTGTCAAGAAAGTACAAAAACCGTTTTAAAACAAAAACGTTACTGTCTCTTTAAATTTTAAACAGTGCACACTTTATTACTGAATATGTGAAAAAGTATGAAGGAATTGTTCAAAGCATTCAAAGTATTGCACACCAATTTTCAGAGCTTTAACCCTTAAAATAAAGAAACCGGAGCCGGTTACAGTTTTTACCCCTCTACAGTCCCAGCTACAGCCTTTGCTGCGACTTTACCAAACCCAGGGGGGAATACGATACCAGATGAAGCCTTCTAGGAACTTTTCCAAATACTTTCAGATCCTCACACATGCATCTGCATGTCTTGCTCTCAAAAGTAACTGCGCAGTAATGGCGCGAAAATGAGGATCAGCCTACAACTGGGAAGGCCCTTCCTGACTGGAAAGGTGTCTAACACAGTGCCTGACGTTAAAAAACGGTCCCCAAGCTTATAAGTGTGAATTACAAGCATAAACATGTATAAAATGCCCAAATAAAGCAATCAATTTTGCCCATAAAAGTGTCTACCAGTTTTATAGTCCATATTAAGCCCTTTATTCTGTTTGAGACTAAGAAAATGGCTTACCGGTCCCCATGAGGGGAAATCACAGCCTTCCAGCATTACACAGTCTTGTTAGAAATATGGCTAGTCATACCTTAAGCAGAAAAGTCTGCTAACTGTTTCCCCCAACTGAAGTTACTTCATCTCAACAGTCCTATGTAGAAACAGCAAACGATTTTAGTTACTGTCTGCTAAAATCATCTTCCTCTCACAAACAGAACTCTTCATCTTTTTCTGTTTCAGAGTAAATAGTACATACCAGCACTATTTTAAAATAACAAACTCTTGATAGTAGAATTAAAAAACTACAACTAAACACCACATACTCTTAACCATCTCTGTGGAGATGTTGCCTGTGCAACGGCAAAGAGAATGACTGGAGTGGGCGGAGCCTAGGAGGGACTATATGGACAGCTTTGCTGGGACTCTTTGCCATTTCCTGTTGGGGAAGAGATATTCCCACAAGTAAGGATGACGCCGTGGACCGGACACACCAATGTTGGAGAAAACCCTGTCCTTGTTCCGTCCGCGGAACTGGATGGATCACTCCCATAATTAGGAGGTCTTGCACACAGCGTAGGAATGCCTCTTTCTTTATCTGATTTGCAGATAGCCTTGAAAGATGAAATCTCCCTTGTGGAGGGGAAGCTTTGAAGTCCAGAAGATATCCCTGAGATATGATCTTGAACATCTCTTGCCCATGCCTGGGCGAAGAGAGAAAGTCTGCCCCCTACTAGATCCGTCGCCGGATAGGGGGCCGTTCCTTCATGCTGTCTTAGAGGCAGCAGCAGGCTTTCTGGCCTGCTTGCCTTTGTTCCAGGACTGGTTAGGTTTCCAGGCCTGCTTAGATTGAGCAAAAGTTCCCTCTTGCTTTGAAGCGGAGGAAGTTGATGCTGCACCTGCCTTGAAATTTCGAAAGGCACGAAAATTAGACTGTTTGGCCTTTGCTTTGGCCCTGTCCTGAGGAAGGGTATGACCCTTACCTCCAGTAATGTCAGCAATAATTTCCTTCAAACCAGGCCCGAATAAGTTCTGCCCCTTGAAAGGAATGTTGAGTAATTTAGACTTCAAAGTCACGTCAGCTGACCAGGATTTAAGCCATAGCGCCCTACGCGCCTGGATGGCGAATCCGGAATTCTGAGCAGTTAGTTTAGTCAAATGAACAATGGCATCAGAAACAAATGAGTTAGCTAGCTTAAGTGTTCTAAGCTTGTCAATAATTTCAGTCAATGGAGCTGTATGGATGGCCTCTTCCAGGGCCTCAAACCAGAATGCCGCCGCGGCCGTGACAGGCGCAATGCATGCAAGGGGCTGTAAAATAAAACCTTGTTGAATAAACATTTTCTTAAGATAACCCTCCAACTTTTTATCCATTGGATCTGAAAAAGCACAACTGTCCTCAACCGGGATAGTGGTACGCTTTGCTAAAGTAGAAACTGCTCCCTCCACCTTAGGGACCGTCTGCCATAAGTCCCGTGTAGTGGCGTCTATTGGAAACATTTTTCTTAATATAGGAGGTGGGGAAAAAGGCACACCCGGTCTATCCCAGTCCTTGCTAATAATTTCTGTAAGCCTTTTAGGTATAGGAAAAACATCAGTACACACCGGCACCGCATAGTATTTATCCAGCCTACACAATTTCTCTGGTACTGCAACTGTGTTACAGTCATTCAGAGCAGCTAATACCTCCCCAAGCAATACACGGAGGTTCTCAAGCTTAAATTTAAAATTAGAAATTTCTGAATCAGGTTTCCCCGAATCAGAGACGTCACCCACAGACTGAAGTTCTCAGTCCTCATGATCTGCATATTGTGACGCAGTATCAGACATGGCCCTTACAGCATCTGCGCACTCTGTATTTCTCCTAACCCCAGAGAAATCGCGCTTGCCTCTTAATTCAGGCAACCTGGATAATACCTCTGACAGGGTATTATTCATGATTGCAGCCATGTCCTGCAAGGTAATCGCTATGGGCGTCCCTGATGCAATTGTCACCATATTAGCGTGCATCCCCTGAGCGGGAGGCGAAGGGTCTGACACGTGGGGAGAGTTAGTCGGCATAACTTCCCCCTCGTCAGAATCTTCTGGTGATATTTCTTTTATAGTTAAAGACTGATCTTTACTGTTTAAGGTGAAATCAATACATTTAGTACACATTGTCCTATGGAGCTCCACCATGGCTTTCAAACATAATGAACAAGTTGTTTCCTCTGTGTCAGACATGTTTAAACAGACTAGCAATGAGACTAGCAAGCTTGGAAAACACTTTAAACAAGTTTACAAGCAATATAAAAAACGTTACTGCACCTTTAAGAAACACAAATTTTTGCCAAAATTTGAAATAACAGTGAAAAAAGGCAGTTACACTAACAAAATTTTTACAGTGTATGTAACAAGTTAGCAGAGCATTGCACCCACTTGCAAATGGATGATTAACCCCTTAATACCCAAAACTGAATAATAAAAGACAAAAACGTTTTTTTTTTTTTGTTGTTTTTTTTTTTTAAATAGTCACAACAACTGCCACAGCTCTACTGTGGCTTGTTACCTCCCTCAAAAACGACTTTGAAGCCTTTTGAGCCCTCCAGAGATATCCTGGATCATGCAGGAAGAAGCTGGATGTCTGTGTCTGTAATTTTTGCTGCACAAAAAAACCCCTCCCACTCATATTACAACAGTGGAAAGTCAGGAAACTGTTACTAGGCAGAATTCAAGCCAGCCATGTGGAAAAAAACTAGGCCCCAATAAGTTTTATCACTAAACATATATAAAAACGATTAAACATGCCAGCAAACGTTTTATATTACATTTTTATAAGAGTATGTATCTCTATTAATAAGCCTGATACCAGTAGCTCTCACTGCATTTAAGGCTTTACTTACATTAGTTAAGTATCAGCAGCATTTTCTAGCAAATTCCATCCCTAGAAATATATTAACTGCACATACCTTATTGCAGGAAAACCTGCACGCCATTCCCTCTCTGAAGTTACCTCACTCCTCAGAATATGTGAGAACAGCCATGGATCTTAGTTACTTCTGCTAAGATCATAGAAAACGCAGGCAGATTCTTCTTCTAAATACTGCCTGAGATAAACAGTACACTCCGGTACCCTTTAAAAATAACAAACTTTTGATTGAAGAATAAACTAAGTATAAAACACCACACTCCTCTTACGACCTCCATCTTGGTTGAGGCTTGCAAGAGAATGACTGGGTATGACAGTTAGGGGAGGAGCTATATAGCAGCTCTGCTGTGGGTGATCCTCTTGCAACTTCCTGTTGGGAAGGAGAATATCCCACAAGTAATGGATGATCCGTGGACTGGATACACTTAACAAGAGAAACATAAATTAAATGAACATGCATTGTTGATTTTGACAGAATACATTCAATATAAGAAATATTCAGATTACTATAAATCAATTTCTGCCATCTCGTTCATAATTAACCAGGAATTGGATAATTTTCAAAATAAACAAATGCAATACATGAGCAAGAACAACCATCATACAAGCAAACAAAGGAGAATATGACAAACCATAAATTGTTGATTTTGACAGGCTACACTACCTTATCTGGATGAAAGATAATGATAAGAAGGGTTACAACAAAGAGAAGACAATACGGAAACTCTTCTAGCAGAAGAGATAGCCAAAAGGAACAAAACCTTCCAAGAAAGAAGCTTGATATCCACTTTATGTATGAGTTCAAAAAGAGGTGCATGTAAAATCCTAAATACCAAGTTAAGGCTCCGGGGGGGAGAAATAGGCTTGTTCACACGCTTAATTTGTGCCAAAGCCTGAACAAAACCATGAAAGTCAGAAAGATTAGCAATCTTCCTATGAAATAAAACAGAAAAAGAAGAAATCTGCCCTTATCCAAACATCCTGTGAGAACTGCAAAATTTTAGGAATCCTAAAAGATAGCCAGGAAAGCCATGATCTATACAGCAAGCAATAAAAGCCTTACAGACCTTATAAATCTTTCGAGTTAAAGGTTTACGCGCCTGGATTAAATTCTTAATCAGAGAATCTGAGAAACCCCTATGCTTAAGAACTAACCGTTCCATCTCCATGCCATTAAGCTTAGAGATTTGAGATCCGGATGGAAAAACGGACCATGAGACAGAAGGTCTGAGCGCAGAGGAAGTGACCAAGGAGGACAACTGGACATCTGAACCAGATCTGCATACCTGATCGTGTGAGGCCAAAGTGGAGCAATCAGGATTACTGAAGATTTCTCTATCCTTACCTTGGAAATCACAAGTACCAGAGGAAGAAACAGATAAGCAAGCTGAAATGACCAATGTGCTACTAGAGCATCCACAAACTCTGCCTAATGATCCCTGGACCTAGCAAAGTACATGGGAAATTTGTTGTTTAAACCAAGAGCCATCAGATCTATCTCTGGGTAACTCACAATCTGATTGAACACATCCTGGTGAAGAAACCATTCCCCTGGAAGCAGAGGCTCACAACTAAGAAAAACATAATTTATGCTTACCTGATAAATTTATTTCTCTTGTAGTGTATCCAGTCCACGGATCATCCATTACTTATGGGATATTAACTCCTCCCCAACAGGAAGTGCAAGAGGATTCACCCAGCAGAGCTGCTATATAGCTCCTCCCCTAACTGCCATTACCAGTCATTCGACCGAAAACATGCAGAGAAAGGAAAACCATAGGGTGCAGTGGTGACTGTAGTTTAATGGAAAAATTACCTGCCTTAAAGTGACAGGGCGGGCCGTGGACTGGATACACTACAAGAGAAATAAATTTATCAGGTAAGCATAAATTATGTTTTCTCTTGTTAAGTGTATCCAGTCCACGGATCATCCATTACTTATGGGATACCAATACCAAAGCTAAAGTACACGGATGACGGGAGGGACAGGCAGGCTCTTTATACGGAAGGAACCACTGCCTGAAGAACCTTTCTCCCAAAAACAGCCTCCGAAGAAGCAAAAGTGTCAAATTTGTAAAATTTGGAAAAAGTATAAAGAGAAGACCAAGTTGCAGTCTTGCAAATCTGTTCAACAGAAGCCTCATTCTTAAAGGCCCAAGTGGAAGCCACAGCTCTAGTAGAATGTGCTGTAATTCTTTCAGGAGGCTGCTGTCCAGCAGTCTCATAGGCTAACCGTATTATGCTACGAAGCCAAAAGGAGAGAGAGGTAGCCGAAGCTTTTTGACCTCTCCTCTGACCAGAATAAACGACAAACAGGGAAGACGTTTGTCGAAAATCCTTAGTTGCCTGTAGATAAAATTTCAGGGCACGGACTACATCTAGATTGTGTAGCAGACGTTCCTTTTTCGAAGAAGGATTAGGACACAAAGATGGAACCACAATCTCTTGATTGATATTCCTGTTAGTGACCACCTTAGGTAGGAACCCAGGTTTAGTACGCAGAACTACCTTGTCTGAATGAAAAATCAGATAAGGAGAATCACAATGTAAGGCAGATAACTCAGAGACTCTTCGAGCCGAGGAAATCGCCATTAAAAACAGAACTTTCCAAGATAACAACTTGATATCAATGGAATGAAGGGGTTCAAACGGAACCCCCTGTAAAACATTAAGAACTAAGTTCAAACTCCATGGTGGAGCAACAGTTTTAAACACAGGCTTGATCCTAGCTAAAGCCTGACAAAAAGCTTGAACGTCCGGAACTTCTGACAGACGTTTGTGTAAAAGAATGGACAGAGCTGAAATCTGTCCCTTTAAGGAACTAGCGGATAAACCCTTTTCTAAACCTTCTTGTAGAAAAGACAATATCCTCGGAATCCTAACCTTACTCCATGAGTAACTCTTGGATTCGCACCAATATAAGTATTTGCGCCATATCTTATGGTAAATCTTTCTGGTAACAGGCTTCCTAGCCTGTATTAAGGTATCAATAACTGACTCAGAAAAACCACGTTTTGATAAAAATCAAGCGTTCAATTTCCAAGCAGTCAGCTTCAGAGAAATTAGATTTTGATGTTTGAAGGGACCCTGGATCAGAAGGTCCTGTTTCAGAGGTAGCGACCAAGGTGGACAGGATGACATGTCCACTAGATCTGCATACCAAGTCCTGCGTGGCCATGCAGGCGCTATTAGAATCACTGATGCTCTCTCCTGTTTGATTCTGGCAATCAATCGAGGAAGCATCGGGAAGGGTGGAAACACATAAGCCATCCCGAAGGTCCAAGGTGCTGTCAAAGCATCTATCAGAACCGCTCCCGGATCCCTGGATCTGGACCCGTAACGAGGAAGCTTGGCGTTCTGTCGAGACGCCATGAGATCTATTTCTGGTTTGCCCCAACGTCGAAGTATTTGGGCAAAGACCTCCGGATGAAGTTCCCACTCCCCCGGATGAAAAGTCTGACGACTTAAGAAATCCGCCTCCCAGTTCTCCACTCCCGGGATGTGGATTGCTGACAGGTGGCAAGAGTGAGACTCTGCCCAGCGAATTATCTTTGATACTTTCATCATTGCTAGGGAGCTTCTTGTCCCTCCCTGATGGTTGATGTAAGCTACAGTCGTGATGTTGTCCGACTGAAACCTGATGAACCCCCGAGTTGTTAACTGGGGCCAAGCCAGAAGGGCATTGAGAACTGCTCTCAATTCCAGAATGTTTATTGGTAGGAGACTCTCCTCCTGATTCCATTGTCCCTGAGCCTTCAGAGAATTCCAGACAGCGCCCCAACCTAGTAGGCTGGCGTCTGTTGTTACAATTGTCCAGTCCGGCCTGCTGAATGGCATCCCCCTGGACAGATGTGGCCGAGAAAGCCACCATAGAAGAGAATTTCTGGTCTCTTGATCCAGATTCAGAGTAGGGGACAAGTCTGAGTAATCCCCATTCCACTGACTTAGCATGCACAATTGCAGCGGTCTGAGATGTAGGCGTGCAAAGGGTACTATGTCCATTGCTGCTACCATTAAGCCGATCACCTCCATGCATTGAGCTACTGACGAGTGTTGAATGGAATGAAGGACACGGCATGCATTTTGAAGCTTTGTTAACCTGTCTTCTGTCAGGTAAATCTTCATTTCTACAGAATCTATAAGAGTCCCCAAGAAGGGAACTCTTGTGAGTGGAAAGAGAGAACTCTTCTTTTCGTTCACCTTCCATCCATGCGACCTTAGAAATGCCAGTACTAACTCTGTATGAGACTTGGCAGTTTGAAAGCTTGAAGCTTGTATCAGAATGTCGTCTAGGTACGGAGCTACCGCAATTCCTCGCGGTCTTAGTACCGCCAGAAGAGCACCCAGAACCTTTGTGAAGATTCTCGGAGCCGTAGCCAATCCGAATGGAAGAGCTACAAACTGGTAATGCCTGTCTAGAAAGGCAAACCTTAGATACCGGTAATGATCTTTGTGAATCGGTATGCGAAGGTAAGCATCCTTTAAATCCACTGTGGTCATGTACTGACCCTTTTGGATCATGGGTAAAATTGTCCGAATAGTCTCCATTTTGAACGATGGAACTCTTAGGAATTTGTTTAGGATCTTTAAATCCAGGATTGGCCTAAAAGTTCCCTCTTTTTTTGGGAACCACAAACAGATTTGAGTAAAACCCTTGTCCCTGTTCCGACCGTGGAACTGGATGGATTACTCCCATTAATAAAAGCTCTTGTACGCAGCGTAGAAACGCCTCTTTCTTTATTTGGTTTGTTGACAACCTTGACAGATGAAATCTCTCTCTTGGGGGAGAGTATTTGAAGTCCAGAAGGTATCCCTGAGATATTATCTCTAGCGCCCAGGGATCCTGGACATCTCTTGCCCAAGCCTGGGCGAAGAGAGAAAGTCTGCCCCCCACTAGATCCGTTCCCGGATCGGGGGCCCTCAATTCATGCTGTTTTAGGGGCACCAGCAGGTTTCCTGGCCTGCTTGCCCTTGTTCCAGGACTGGTTAGGTCTCCAGCCTTGTCTGTAGCGAGCAACAGATCCTTCTTGTTTTGGAGCAGAGGAAGTTGATGCTGCTCCTGCTTTGAAATTCCGAAAGGAACGAAAATTAGATTGTCTAGCCTTAGGTTTGGCTCTGTCTTGAGGCAGGGCATGGCCTTTACCTCCTGTAATGTCAGCGATAATTTCTTTCAATCCGGGCCCGAATAAGGTCTGCCCTTTGAAAGGTATATTAAGTAATTTAGACTTAGAAGTAACGTCAGCTGACCAGGATTTTAGCCACAGTGCTCTGCGCGCCTGAATGGCGAATCCGGAATTCTTAGCCGTAAGCTTAGTTAAATGTACTACGGCATCTGAAATAAATGAGTTAGCTAACTTAAGAGCTTTAAGCCTGTGTGTAATCTCATCTAATGGAGCTGATTCAAGTGTCCCTTCCAGAGACTCAAACCAAAATGCTGCTGCAGCCGTGACAGGCGCAATGCATGCAAGGGGTTGCAATATAAAACCTTGTTGAACAAACATTTTCTTAAGGTAACCCTCTAACTTTTTATCCATTGGATCTGAAAAGGCACAGCTATCCTCCACCGGGATAGTGGTACGCTTAGCTAAAGTAGAAACTGCTCCCTCCACCTTAGGGATCGTTTGCCATAAGTCCTGTGTGGTGGTGTCTATTGGAAACATCTTTCTAAATATCGGAGGGGGTGAGAACGGCACACCGGGTCTATCCCACTCCTTAGTAACAATTTCAGTAAGTCTCTTAGGTATAGGAAAAACGTCAGTACTCGACGGTACCGCAAAATATTTATCCAACCTACACATTTTTTCTGGTATTGCAACTGTGTTACAATCATTCAGAGCCGCTAACACCTCCCCTAGTAATACACGGAGGTTTTCCAGCTTAAATTTAAAATTTGAAATATCTGAATCCAATCTGTTTGGATCAGAACCGTCAGCCGCAGAATGAAGCTCTCCGTCCTCATGTTCTGCAAGTTGTGACGCAGTATCTGACATGGCCCTAACATTATCAGCGCACTCTGTTCTCACCCCAGAGTGATCACGCTTACCTCTTAGTTCTGGTAATTTAGCCAAAACTTCAGTCATAACAGTAGCCATATCCTGTAATGTGATTTGTAATGGCCGCCCAGATGTACTCGGTGCCACAATATCACGCACCCCCCGAGCGGGAGATGCAGGTACTGACACGTGAGGCGAGTTAGTCGGCATAACTCTCCCCTCGTTGTTTGGTGAAATGTGTTCAATTTGTACAGATTGACTTTTATTTAAAGTAGCATCAATACAGTTAGTACATAAATTTCTATTGGGCTCCACTTTGGCATTAGCACATATAGCACAGATGTCTTCCTCTGAATCAGACATGTTTAACACACTAGCAAATAAACTAGCAACTTGGAAATACTTTTCAAGTAATTTACTATAATATGAAAACGTACTGTGCCTATAAGAAGCACAGAAAGAGTTATGACAGTTGAAAGTTAATAAACTGAAAGGTTATAGCATCAAATCTTTGTAAAAAACACAATTTTAGCAAAGGCTTGTTCCCATTAGCGAAGGATAACTAACCCTGATAGCAGAAAAAAAAGTTACAGAAATAAACGTTTTTTATCACAGTCAACTACAATCTCACAGCTCTGCTGTGAATGATTACCTCCCTCAAAACAAGTTTTGAAGACCCCTGAGTTCTGTAGAGATGAACCGGATCATGCAGGAAATACAATGAGCTTCTGACTGAATTTTTTGACCTCCCCCTCACACACAACAGTGAGAGAGATCAGTAAACTGTCATAAATTAAATAAAACAACTGCCAAGTGGAAAAAATAATGCCCAAAACATTTTATTCACCCAGTACCTCAGAAAATGAAACGATTTTACATGCCAGCAAAAAAACGTTTAACATAAATTAAGTGTTATTAAAGAGCCTGTTGCCAGTCCCTGCAAATTAGGCTAAAGTCTTATGCACACAGTATAATTCCAGTGAAGTGCCATTCCCCAGAATACTGAAGTGTAAAATATACATACATGACAGCCTGATACCAGTTGCTGCTACTGCATTAAAGGCTGAGTTTACATTATATCGGTATGGCAGAATTTTCTCATCAATTCCATTGTCAGAAAATAATAAGCTGCTACATACCTCTTTGCAGATTAATCTGCCCGCTGTCCCCTGATCTGAAGTTTACCTCTCCTCAGATGGCCGAGAAACAGCAATATGATCTTAACTACGCCGGCTAAAATCATAGTAAAAACTCAGGTAGATTCTTCTTCAAATTCTACCAGAGAAGGAATAACACACTCCGGTGCTATTATAAAATAACAAACTTTTGATTGAAGGTATAAAACTAAATATAATCACCATAGTCCTCTCACACATCCTATCTAGTCGTTGGGTGCAAGAGAATGACTGGGAATGGCAGTTAGGGGAGGAGCTATATAGCAGCTCTGCTGGGTGAATCCTCTTGCACTTCCTGTTGGGGAGGAGTTAATATTCCATAAGTAATGGATGATCCGTGGACTGGATACACTTAACAAGAGAAATCTGCTTCCCAGTTGTTCATTCCTAGAATGGAAACAGTAGAGACTAGACCGGAATTGACTTCTGCCAATGAGAAAATTTGAGACATTTCTTTCAAGGCTAGGGAACAGTGAGTTCCCCATTTATGATAGAAAACGCAGATGAGACTCTCTTTTCTACAGATGTCAAGTCTAAAGAGCCCTGAAAATAGCAGAGAGTTCTAGAACATATATTGTTGTCGGTATATACCAGGTTTACAATATCATTTATTAATATCTTAGCAGTTGCTAACCAATAATATGTATATACGTAACAATATATTTATTCAAATTAATATTTATTCCTTAGTTCATTGATTAGTTAGCTTTAAAGACACATTTAATTATATTTATGTAGAAAGAAGATTATGAATCAATTATACACGCATATTCCGTTACAATATTCTTTACAAAGCAAACCAAAATATATCTCTAAAATGAACCTTACTCACAATAAATACCACAAATGAGAATCCCAGCACAGTCTATAATTAGCCGATAACTCTAATGCAATGGATTACAAACTTACTCTGCTTAATTTAACACAAGAGAAGTTTATATATAATTTGTAAGAGATTCCACAATAATAAGCCTGACTTAGAGATATGAAATACAAAGGCCTTTATATGCCTGAAATAACCTCTTATTTAGTCACTATAAAATAAATTCAAAAATATATCACAATAGCTACAAATAACTTAATAAATATTAATGCCTGACCCGCTTTCTAAATAGTTAGGAATAATAAATAGATTCATACAATATAGCAGAGAGTTTACCATTGGACAACACAAAATAATGAAGATAGCCTCCTAAATTACCTTTTCTTGCCTTATACAAAACATCAAATAGAAATATGAGTACTTTTTACATATACTATACTATATGATTATATTTTAAATCTTAGTATTTTATTAACTACAATTATAACAATATAGTTCTGTAAAATCCACTGTGAATAAGATGTTGGAAAAATATGCAATGAATAAATTAGATATATCTAGAGCAGTGTACGAATTTAATCAAGTACATAGTCTGCTCTATTACAATTGATTACAGACATATACATATGGTTATTAGTATAATGTATAAAATGTCTATTTTTATCTTCTCTTACATGAGTATGTTCATGGACTAAAACAAAAGACGGTACATAGCCCTTTAAAAATATCTAAAATGGAAAAAATGGGAGGAGTTTTCCTATTGAAGATCTACAAAAAGAGAGCCACGGATCCAGTGAATCAAAAGTCTTGACAAAGGCGCAGTGTAGCGCAGAAACGCGTAGACTGACAATCCACTTGAGGATATCATTGGCTCTTAGAACACAAAACATTGAGAGGAACTTTCCCCTGGCAGCACACATGACCGGGTAGAAGGAAGTTGCCAGGAACTCTAAACGCAAAGACGCCGAAAGAGAAGACCGGTATCGTACCAGTCTGATAATTCCAGCGACACGACAACGCAACCCTTCCATAACCTAGGGAGAGGAGGTAACAAGCCACCGGAGGTCCGGTAAGGGGAACACACATTGCAATATAAACAAGGGAACATTTGCAGATACGAGTTAAAAACTGCATAGGTATTCTGCATCATTATTCTGCAACAGTGTATAAAGAAACAACAACACTGACTTATATTGTAATATAAATTTTAAAAAAAACAACAGAATAACAGTGGGACATTTTAACTAAACTACAATACTGAAGGAGGATTTTTTTAACCATTTCATTTTGGAACTCTAAAACGCCTTCATTTGGAGGTATAGTTGTGGCCACAACTTTTAGATAATTTTATGAACATAGGGACAGTTTATGTGTAACATTGTATCAGTAGAGATTGTTAAATAATTTTGTATTTGGTATTCATTGATATGCGCTACATATTGATTTGATTTCTTTAGTTAAAGGTACATATATTTGTCTGAGACATATGTTTACGAGTAAGAGGATTTTTTAACCGCATAGAAATTGCAATATTCTGAAAACCTGGTGAGACATCATAGACACATCAAGTATCCATCCCCATAGCTTTTTAAGCGCTTCCCACTTTTTTCAGCATTATTAATAAATATTAATGCCTGACCCTCTTCTTAATAACAATTGACTTAGTGCTAGTATATTTATCATGCAAGGCTATGAAATATATATTAAAAAGCAAATATCCTTTTAAATCATTGGCTACAATTAGACTACAGCAACAGCTTTACGATTGCTTATACTTTACCAGATCACCAGTTGAGAGTTCAGTTAATATCCAAATATGTCTATGGTCATATTTTTAGGGGAATTATGCACAATTGGAAGAGAATTAATCCTGATAACCTCTTATCCACAAAGAGTGTCCCAACAAATGTGCCTTACACAAAACTGTGTTTGCACACTCTTGTCTCTTTGTAAGCAAAAATGGCAGCAAACAGGATCGCAACAGTCACCAAGAAATATTTCCAGCCAAAAAAAAGCCCCATTCTCCGTGTGCAAGGAGTTTTTCTCTGAGACCAAACCAAACTCCTCCCCATTTCTAAATCATTATATAGATTTGGATATGTGCTTTCTCTGATTGGCTACTGGGAATGCCATTTTCAACAGCCAAATACCTTCTTGTTGTAATACTGGATTTAGGCCATCAGGGACAACAGACAAAGGAAAACAGTTTCATTATAAATATATATATATATAGATATTCTTATATATTTTTATCAAATGTCTATTTTTATACATTTATAGTCTCCTAGTTTTAATAAATTATGTGTTCCATACATGGCCCATCTAGTCTGACCGAGCACATAATTATAAGTCCAAACATGAGTATTCTACCTATAATATTTTCGAAGATGAATTAGTCATCGTTTCCATTTATTATAAATATTGTATATTGGTGGGTATCATTTTAAATATTCAGTGTCTGGACTTATGTTTATGACCAATATTCATAGGACATCTTGTTGGCTTATTACATGTCTGAAAAATAAAGAAACAGATGATGTTATTTTGAAATAAGTCAAACATTTTTAATTGACTATATAGCTACTTATTTAACACAGCAGACCTTTATCAAACATGCCACTGCTAGGGGTTGTCTCTCAGATCCACAAATACACATTTATACAATTTATTTGGACAGTCTGAGGCACATATTAAATATATGAAAACTATATAGATAATTTGTTTAAATTTTAAATCCTCCAGATTCTTATGCTTTCAAAGAACACATGTGTTTCTGCTACTAAGATCTAACTGTCACCAAGTCTGGGATTTCTGTGTATTCAACTCAGCATAGGGTAATTAACTCTTGCATGCAAAGTGGCTACCTCTCCTGAAAAACCTGTTTTTTTGTGCACCCACTTGGGCTTCAAAAGAGTTGAATATTGTAGACTAACTACCTCATTGGAGGGTTTTGTCAACTTCACTAATTGAAACAAATGTTTCCCTTTTGCTCTCTCTTAGATGTATTGAGCAGCTATGGGGGTCAGTGGTGATAACAAAGGTTGTTTGAAATGAGGTTACTATGTCTGTGAAGTGTAATTTTGCATAGTCAGCAGTCTGAAATTAATTTCTGATTTCAGGATTCAACTTACAGAATAGAAATTACACATACATAGATGAATTAATCTATGCACATAGCTTATTATAATATCTCATCTTTTACATGACATTGTCAACCTCTCCTCCCGAGACGCCCATACCCCTTATGAATGCAGAGACCCTAAACAGCTCCATAAAATGAAAGGCTTGCATCTGTATTGATCACAGTCCAGGTAGGACGAGCAAAAAAAGCCCCCTGAATAATGAACTGATTACCTAGCCACCAAGTCACAGACTGACTTGTACTGTGATCCAGAAAAATATTTTGTGATAGCTGAGTATGATCCCTGCACCACTGACGAAACATTGAAGAGGTTTCATGTGAAATCGAGCAAATGGAATTGCATCTGAAGCTGCAACCATGAGACCTAGTACTTCCATGCAAAGAGCAACAGAGGAAAAAGAAAGGGACTGAAGGTTCAGGATGGCTGCCACCAGTATTTACCTTCCATGATCTGTTAGAGAAAGACTCATGGAGATTGAATCTATTTGGAATCCTGAAAAAGTAACCCTTGCCTGGGGCACCAAAGGACGTTTTGGAAACGTTATCTTCCAACCATGCTAGTGAAGAGACAACAACAGTCTGTTGGTGTGAGATTCTGCTAAATGAAAAGATGGACCCTGAACCAAGATATTGTTCAGGTAAGGAAACACTGCAATCTGATCACTGAAAATATCAGCCCCTCCAAAATAAGCATATAGACCCCTGCTCTATCATGTGGCTGATTGATTAAAATAAGAATTATCACTGTGTGGGGAGAATACAGGGGCAAGCCCCCCAGAGAAAAGTTATTGGCAGCCGGGGCACACCACCAGACTGTGTGCAGAGGCAGCCCCCCTCACGCAGCACCCGTGGGAGGGGGGACAGCCCAGTCCAACCAGGACACCAGCATTAAAGCGGATAAGCAGGACACACCAAGCCCAGAAGGGGTCAATCAGCCGAGTAGCTTCCTCACCGCCGGGTAATGAGAGAAAAAAAAAAAGGAGACAAACAGAGGAACAACACCGCGGCACCCCCCTCGCAAGGAACAATGTGCTCCTATCCGGAGATCCTCAGGTGTGTAAGGGTAAGTTGAGCCGGCAGTGGGGGCAGTGGGAGGGCAAGAGGAGAAGGCAAAATCAGAAAATTAGCGTTAACTCAGCCTACAGTGCTAGGATGGATGTTCTGCTCGGTTACCGGTCAGGAGCCTCTATATGTGTCCATCAAAACCTTCCAACCTATGATACTCCTAAGACAAGGGAGCAGTGTCAGTAGACAGTCTGTCCGGCTCCTAGAACCACCTCAGTGGGTGGTTTAGCTGTGAAGTGAGCAGTACAACAGAAGAGGTACAACCCCCTCACTCAGCACTCGTGGGAGGGGGGAGAAAGTACTATCAGTGATTGCAAAATTGAACCAGCCTGCAAAGGTTAGATGGATGTTCAGTCGGTTACCGGTCAGGAGCCTGTATGTGTCTCTATCAAAACCTTCGAACTATAGTATCCCTAGGCCAGGGAGACAGTACCATCAGGAGGCTTACCCAGCTTCTAGAACCACTTCAATTAGCAATATTATTTGTGATACAAGCAGTATAGCAGGGAGAGTACACCCCCCTAACGCAGCACCCATGGGAGGGGGGAAGGTTGCTGTCGATAGACGTCACAGTTGAGGCAGTAAATTATAACGTGAAAGCCACTTCAATAATCACTGAAGCATGAAGGTAGTCAAAATGAGCCAGTCCTTTCAGCTGCTGCGGTTCGCAGCTCAGTGTGATAGCAGGGCACTGCAGGAGCTCCGGTAGCGTTGTAGACTATGCTTAGCAAACCATCCCAGGTCTAAGGATTTTGAGCGCGATGGTTCACCGCCAACAGTTTGCAGAGGAGACACAGAGCAAGTGTTCATGCGACCTAACACACACGCTCCTCCCCCGGATCTCCAGAGCATACAATTTTTTTTTGTTACTTTTATTTACAACCAGCATTATATACAATGAAATCAAAAACCATATCTTGCGCCACACAGGGCCCAATATCTCTTAGAATAACATAAACCAAGGGCAGTAGATAATGTCAACATTTCGCAGAATTGTGCCAATGTATAACATCAATACAATTGAATTGTATACTCTGCTGGGGTTTTAATAGAGCATACAATTTTAAACAACTTTGCAATTTACTTCCATTAACAAAATGTGCACAGTTTTTTCATATTTACACTTTTTGAGTCACCAGCTCCTACTGAGAATGTGCAAGAATTTACAGAATATACATATATGCATTTGTGATTGGCTAATGGCTGTCACATGATACAGGGGGATAGGAAATATATATAACTTTTACATATTTCAGAAAAAAATCTACTCAGAAGTTCAGACTAAGTGCTATTGCATTGTCTTATGCGTTTCTTGATTATGCAAATTTGCTGTATTTACAGTGTTCCCTCATCAAATCTGCAGTTTATGAAGTATTGGCAGCTTCCCGCATTCAAGTAAGCATAAAAGCATACCTTCTTCTAGTGAATGTCTCATGAGGCCAGGAATACTGTAGTTTCTCCAGAGGGGGAGGTTTCATTTTGATGATGAGGATTTCTCCTTTGACGTTGAACCTGATACATCCCCTTTTTTACACATTTGTTCTCTTTTGAGAGAGGCTTTTCTTACTTTAGGGGGTAAAAGACTCTTAGGGTTCTGAGGATAAGCCTTCTAACCATTTAGATTCAATTTTTAAAACTGTTGTTAAAACCCCTGAGGTTTTTCTTATGCCAGATGTGGTCTCTTAGTTTCTAAGGAATGGTCTAAACGTGGTAATTCTTTTAAACCTTCCGCTAGGTTTAAGAAGTTATTTCCTTTACCTGCCTCTAATATTGAACTGTGGAATACTGTCCCAAAGCTAGATGGGACCATTTTCACTCTGGCTAAGCATACTACTATCCCTTTGGAAGACAACACTTCTTTTAAGGACCCTTTAGATAGGAAGTTAGAATCCTTCCTTAGAAGTGCCTTTCTGCAAGCAGGACATTTGTTTAGGCCTGCTATCTATATTACTGATGTAGCTAGCTACTGCTTCTTCTTACTGTCTAGTTGTTCAGAGCAGTGTTCAAATGATCCTGCTAGTGAAGATCTTTTGGGTTTACTCAAGAGTGATGATTCCTTTAATTGTGAAGATGTATTTAAAAATGAATGTCAAAAGCATGTCCTTGGCAGTCATTTCTAGAACAGCTTTGTGGCTTAAGTCCTGGTCTGCTGATATGGTGTCTAAATCTAGACTTTTGTCAGGGAAATAAATTATTTGGTTCTGATTTGTATTCTATGATTTCTACTGTTACTGTAAAGGGGCTTTTTCTTTCTCAAGACTAGAAGTCCAAGGGGAAATCTAAAGCTTCCAATTATTTTTGTTCATTTTGCTAGAACAAGGATTCAGAACAAGACCAAAGTTGATTCTTCTCAGAATCAAAGCACCTCTGGTCCAGTCTGGAGGCCTAGTGTTAATTGAAACAGGCCCAACCAAGCCAAAAAAATCCACTCCTACTTCCAAGTCTGCATGAAGGTGTGGCCCCCGATTCAGTGGCTCTGGTAGGGTGCAGGTTATGCCTTTTTCTGGAGGCTTGGTTTCAGTTTGTTCAAGAAGCATGGGTTCTGAATGTAATTTCCCAGGTTTATCAAATAAGATTCAGAACAAGACCTCCCAAGGGAAGGTTTTTTTCTTTCCAATGTTCCATAGAGTTCCTTAAAGGCTTTTTCCATTTTTTTTCAGATCTGGAAACTATGAGAGTAATTGTTCCAGTTCCAATATTCAAATCTCTTCATTGTTCCAAAGAAGGAAGGTACTTACAGACCAGTTCTGCATCTGAAATCTCTGAACAAGTTTGTCAGAATTCCTACTTTCAAAATGCAACCTATTCTGCCTTTTGTTCAGCAAAGTCAGTAAATGCAACCTATTATGCCTTTTGTTCAGCAAAGTCAGTTTATGTCCTCAATAGATGTAAAAGATGCTTATTTTTATGTTCCAATTCACAGGGAACATTACCAGTTTGTGAGGTTTGCCTTTCTAGACAAGCATTTTCAGTTTGTTGCTCTATCATGTGGTCTGCTACCCTGATGATTTTGGACTGATAACATGCAAACAAGTTGACACAAAGGGGTTTGAATGGCTATTAAAGGTAACCATCCTCACCTGTGATCTGTTTGCTTGGAATTAGTGTGTGTGTATAAAAGGTCAATGAGTTTCTTGACTCCTGACAGACCCTTGCATCTTTCATCCAGTGCTGCACGGACATTTCTGGATTCTGAGTCATGGGGAAAGAAAAATAATTGACAAAGGATCTGTGGGAAAAAGGTAGTTGAGCTGTATAAAACAGGAAAGGGATATAAAAAGATATCCAAGGAATTGAGAATGCAAATCAGCAGTGTTCAAACTCTAATTAAGAAGTGCAAAATGAGGCGTTCTGATCACATACTGCATTCATCTTGCCATCATTTCTGACCAAATTTCCTGTGCCTTTGTAGCTCACACATCCCCAAAACATCAGCGAACCACCTCAGTGTTTCACAGTATGAATGGTGTACCTTTCATCATAGGCCTTGTTGCCTCCTCTCCAAATGTAGTGTTTATGGTTGTGGCCAAAAAGCTCAATTCTGGTCTCATCACTCCAAATGACTTTGTGCCAGAAGGTTTGAGGATTGTCTCTGTGCGGTTTGGCGTATTGTAAGCGGGATACTTTGTGGCATTTGCGTAGGAATGGCTTTCTTCTGGTGACTCGACCATGCAGCCCGTCTTTCTTCAAGTGCCTCCTTATTGTGCATCTTGAAACAGCCACACCACATGTCCTGTATTTCACCTGAAGTGATTTGTGGGTTTGTCTTTGTATCCCGAAAAATTGTCCTAGCAGTTGTGGCTGAAATTTTAGTTGGTCTACCTGACCGTGGTTTGGTTTCAACAGAACCCCTCATTTTCCACTTCTTTATTAGAGTTTGATCACTACTGATTTGCAGATATCTTTTTATATCCTTTTCCTGTTTTATACAGTTCAAATACCTTTTCCTGCAGATCCTTTAAAAATTCTTTTGCTTTCCCGTGACTCAGAATCCAGAATCGTCAGTGCAGCACTGGATGAAAGATGCAAGGGTATGTCAGGAGTCCAGAAACTCATTGACCTTTTATGCGCACACACTAATTACAAGAAAACAGATGACAGGTGAGGATGGTTACCTTTAATAGCCATTCAAACCCCTTTGTGTCAACTTGTGTGCATGTTATCAGGCCAAAATCACCAGGATATGTAAACTTTTGATCAGGGTCATTTGGGTAGTTTCTGTTGTCATTATGATTTAAAAAGAGTAAACACGGTTGATTGATAATAAATGGCTTCAGCCAAACACTAACCATGAGTGAAAGAAAAGTTTTTTGTGTTATCATTCATAGTCTCAGAAAAATGGCCAAGAAATCATAAATTCTGCCAGGGTATGTAATCTTATGAGCACAACTCTATATGCCCCTAATGTTTTTAATTTACCTTTTTGGAAAACAATACAAGATAAGCTCGCAACTTGTGCAGAAGGTTATCTGCAACTAGGAGGCGACTTTAACATGGCACCGCAGTATCCCTTGGATAGATTTAGACAAGATTCTGTTCCTTTCAAGAGAAAAAGAGATAACTTAGAATCAAAACTTCACTCGGCTATTTCAGAACCTCAGAGTTTGTAATATATGGAGATCCTAAAATCCAGAGATTTCACTTGCCTCTCCAAAGCACATAAGTCACTTTCAAGAATAGATTTATTTTTACTAGACAAAAGGCTATGTAAAAGAGAGTCCTAGCAGGGATTTTACCCATTACTATCTCTGATCATGCTCCCATCTTCCTTGATCTACAGTTTAATGATGTATTACATAAGAATAGACGGGGAGTTTTCCCCACATTCTTAGTCCCAGATTCTAAATTTAAAAACTGTCTTAATTCAAAATTTAAGGAGTTTGCTCTATTTAATCAGAATTACACTACTCGTCCTGGGAAGCTGCAAAAGCTGTGCTTAGGGGCGAAATATTAGCCTATAGCATCACTAGGACTAAGAAACTTAAGATGAGGGAGAGAGAACTCTTGAGGGCAGTATCGAATTCATATAATCGCTACATATATGAGAAGACAACTGAGAATTGGACAAAATATACCTCTGCGCTAGGGGAAAGAGATTCTTTTCTTCTTTACAGGGCCGCTCAGAAGGATCATAGATTTCAGGCTAAGCTGTACCGATATTATT
Organism: Bombina bombina; assembly: GCF_027579735.1. Classification (NCBI taxonomy): domain Eukaryota; kingdom Metazoa; phylum Chordata; class Amphibia; order Anura; family Bombinatoridae; genus Bombina; species Bombina bombina. The sequence continues at coordinate 75,468,410 of NC_069506.1, read as the reverse complement.
ATTATTATTATTGGTTATTTGTAGAGCGCCAACAGATTCCGCAGCGCTATAAACAAGAGTTGCACTGTTGTAGTCAGCTCTTAAGAAGGTGATCTACAAACAGCTGGACTCTTATGCTTACATGCTAATGGGGTTCAGGGGATAGCGATGGAGGAGTAGAACTGGTATAAAGTAAGGTTAGCATAGGTTGTAAGCATCACAGTTAGAAAGGTTCCGGCTAACTGAAGAAAGACTCTCCAAACATGAGTGTAAAAATTCCAAAGATATTTTATTATACACGTGCACTAAAAACATAGAATGGACAGTAGCATATAACCACTAAAAAGACATAATAGTGGTCAAAAAAGGCAGCAACAGCAGACACGTTTCATGCGGATCCTCCGCACTTGATCACTGGTTGGTAAGTACATCTGCCTGCAGTCTATTTAAAGGGACACACAAATCCAATAGACATCACCTGTGTTTCAATTATTCAATTGTAAAATGTCAAAAAATGTTCACTTAATTACAGACTTCAATGTACAGAACACAGGAAGGAGTGTTTCTATGTGTATATAAATAGAATAAAATAGAAAGAGAAAAAAAGAGAAGAAAAATAATAAGAGAAAAAAGAGAAAAACAAGAGAAAAGAAATAGAAAAAATGGAAAAAAGAAATGGAAAAAAGAAGAAGGAGAAACACACATGACATACCTAATCTTTATGTATATTCAACAATTACTGATATTTAAAAAACACAATTTATGCTTACCTGATAAATTTGTTTCTCTTGTGGTGTATCCAGTCCACGGATCATCCATTACTTGTGGGATATTCTCATTCCCAACAGGAAGTTGCAAGAGGACACCCACAGCAGAGCTGCTATATAGTTCCTCCCCTAACTGCCATATCCAGTCATTCGACCGAAAACAAGCAGAGAAAGGAGAAACCATAGGGTGCAGTGGTGACTGTAGTTTAAATTTAAAAATTACCTGCCTTAAAATGACAGGGCGGGTCGTGGACTGGATACACCACAAGAGAAACAAATTTATCAGGTAAGCATAAATTGTGTTTTCTCTTGTAAGGTGTATACAGTCCACGGATCATCCATTACTTGTGGGATACCAATACCAAAGCTAAAGTACACGGATGAAGGGAGGGACAAGGCAGGTACTCAAACGGAAGGTACCACAGCCTGTAAAACCATTCTCCCAAAAATAGCCTCTGAAGAAGCAAAAGTATCAAATTTGTAGAATTTTGAAAAAGTATGAAGCGAAGACCAAGTCGCCGCCTTGCAAATCTGTTCAACAGAAGCCTCATTTTTAAAGGCCCAAGTGTAAGCCACAGCTCTAGTAGAATGAGCTGTAATCCTTTCAGGAGGCTGCTGTCCAGCAGTCTCATAGGCTAAGCGGATTATGCTTCTTAGCCAAAAAGAAAGAGAGGTTGCCGAAGCCTTTTGACCGCTCCTCTGTCCAGAGTAGACAACAAAGCAGATGTTTGACGAAAATCTTTAGTAGCTTGTAAGTAAAACTTTAAAGCTCAAACCACTTCAAGATTGTGTAATAGACGTTCCTTCTTTGAAGAAGGATTAGGACACAAGGATGGAACAACAATCTCTTGATGGATATTCTTGTTAGATACCACCTTAGGTAAAAACCCAGGTTTGGTACGCAGAACTACCTTATCCGTATGGAAAATCAGATAAGGAGAATCACATTGTAAGGCAGATAACTCGGAGACTCTACGAGCCGAGGAAATAGCTACCAAAAAAAGAACTTTCCAAGATAAAAGCTTGATATCTATGGAATGAAGGTGTTCAAACGGAACTCCTTGAAGAACCTTAAGAACCAAATTTAAGCTCCATGGCGGAGCAACAGGTTTAAACACAGGCTTGATTCTAACTAAAGCCTGACAAAATGCCTGAACGTCTGGAACATCTGCCAGACGCTTGTGCAAAAGAATAGACAGAGCAGAAATCTGTCCCTTTAAGGAACTAGCTGACAATCCTTTTTCCAAACCTTCTTGGAGAAAGGATAATATCCTGGGAATCCTGACCTTACTCCATGAGTAACCCTTGGATTCACACCAATTAAGATATTTACGCCATATCCTATGGTAAATTTTCCTGGTGACAGGCTTTCGTGCCTGTATTAAGGTATCAATGACTGACTCGGAGAAGCCACGCTTTGATAAAATCAAGCGTTCAATCTCCAGGCAGTCAGTCTCAGAGAAATTAGATTTGGATGGTTGAAAGGACCCTGAATTAGAAGTTCCTGTCTCAGAGGCAGAGTCCATGGTGGAAAGGATGACATGTCCACTAGATCTGCATACCAGGTCCTGCGTGGCCACGCAGGCGCTATCAAAATCACCGATGCTCTCTCCTGCTTGATCTTGACAATCAGTCGAGGGAGCAGAGGAAACGGTGGAAACACATAAGCCAGGTTGAAAGACCAGGGCGCTGCTAGAGTATCTATCAGCGTCGCCTTGGGATCCCTGCACCTGGATCCGTAACAAGGAAGCTTGGCGTTCTGGCGAGACGCCATTAGATCCAGTTCTGCTTTGCCCCAACGATGAATCAATTGTGCAAACACCTCCGGATGGAGTTCCCACTCCCCCGGATGAAAAGTCTGACGACTTAGAAAATCCGCCTCCCAGTTCTCTACACCTGGGATATGAATAGGTGATAGGTGGCAAGAGTGAACCTCTGCCCAGCGAATTATTTTTGAAACTTCTAACATCGCTAGGGAACTTCTTGTTCCCCCTTGATGGTTGATGTAAGCCACAGTCGTGATGTTGTCCGACTGAAATCTGATGTACCTCAGAGTTGCTAACTGAGGCCAAGCCTGAAGAGCATTGAATATCGCTCCCAGTTCCAGAATATTTATTGGAAGGAGTGTCTCCTCCTGAGTCCACGATCCCTGAGCCTTCACGGAGTTCCAGACTGCACCCCAACCTAAAAGGCTGGCATCTGTTGTTACAATTGTCCAATCTGGCCTGCGAAAGGTCATACCTTTGGACAGATGGACCCGAGATAGCCACCAGAGAAGAGAATCCCTGGTCTCTTGATCCAGATTTAGTAGAGGGGACAAATCTGTGTAATCCCCGTTCCACTGACTGAGCATGAATAGTTGCAGCGGTCTGAGATGTAAGCGTGCAAACGGCACTATGTCCATTGCCGCTACCATTAAGCCAATTACTTCCATGCACTGAGCCACCGAAGGGAGCGGAATGGAATGAAGAACACGGCAGGAATTTAGAAGCTTTAATAACCTGGATTCCGTCAGGTAAATTTTCATTTCTACAGAATCTATCAGAGTCCCTAGGAAGGAAACTCTTGTGAGTGGGGATAGAGAACTCTTTTCCTCGTTCACTTTCCACCCATGCGACCTCAGAAATGCCAGTACTACGTCCGTATGAGACTTAGCAATTTGTAAGTTTGACGCCTGTATCAGGATGTCGTCTAAATAAGGGGCCACTGCTATGCCCCGCGGCCTTAGGACCGCCAGAAGCGACCCTAGAACCTTTGTAAAGATTCTTGGGGCTGTAGCTAATCCAAAGGGAAGAGCTACAAACTGGTAATGCCTGTCTAGAAAGGCAAACCTGAGAAACCGATGATGATCTTTGTGTATCGGAATGTGAAGATAAGCATCCTTTAAATCCACTGTAGTCATATATTGACCCTCCTGGATCATAGGTAGGATGGTACGAATAGTTTCCATCTTGAATGATGGAACTCTGAGGAATTTGTTTAAGATCTTTAGATCCAAAATTGGTCTGAAGGTTCCCTTTTTTTTGGGAACCACAAACAGATTTGAGTAAAAACCCTGTCCCTGTTCCTCCTTTGGAACTGGATGGATCACTCCCATAACTAGGAGGTCTCGTACACAGTGTAAGAATGCCTCTCTTTTTATCTGGTTTGCAGATAATTGTGAAAGGTGAAATCTTCCTTTTGGGGGGGAAGCTTTGAAGTCCAGAAGATATCCCTGGGATATAATTTCCATCGCCCAGGGATCCTGGACATCTCTTGCCCATGCCTGGGCGAAGAGCGAAAGTCTGCCCCCTACTAGATCCGTTACCGGATAGGGGGCCGTTCCTTCATGCTGTCTTAGAGGCAGCAGCAGGCTTTTTGGCCTGCTTACCTTTGTTCCAGGTCTGGTTTGGTCTCCAGACTGTCTTGGACTGAGCAAATGTTCCCTCTTGTTTTGCATTAGAGGAAGTTGATGCCGCACCTGCCTTGAAGTTTCGAAAGGCACGAATTGGACCTGTCCTGAGGAAGGGCATTACCTTTCCCTCCAGTGATATCAGCAATAATCTCCTTCAAACCAGGCCGGAATAGGGTCTGCCCCTTGAAGGGAATGTTAAGCAGCTTAGATTTTGAAGTCACGTCAGCTGACCATGATTTAAGCCATAGCGCCCTGCGCGCCTGTATAGCAAAACCAGAATTCTTAGCCGTTAGTTTAGTCAAATGAACAATGGCATCAGAAACAAAAGAATTGGCTAGCTTAAGTGCTCTAAGCTTGCCAAGTATGTCATCCAATGGAGTCGCTACCTGTAAAGCCTCTTCCAGAGACTCAAACCAGAACGCCGCAGCAGCAGTGACAGGAGCAATGCATGCAAGGGGCAGTAGGATAAAACCTTGTTGAATAAACATTTTCTTAAGGTAACCTTCTAATTTTATATCCATTGGATCTAAAAATGCACAACTGTCCTCGACAGGGATAGTAGTACGCTTTGCTAGAAGTAGAAACTGCTCCCTCCACCTTAGGGACTGTCTGCCATAAGTCCCGTGTGGTGGCGTCTATTGGAAACATTTTTCTAAAAATAGGAGGGGGAGAGAAAGGCACACCTGGTCTATCCCATTCCTTATTAATAATTTCTGTAAACCTTTTAGGTATTGGAAAAACATCAGTACACACCGGCACTGCATAGTATTTATCCAGTCTACACAATTTCTCTGGCACTGCAATTGTATCACAGTCATTCAGAGCAGCTAAAACCTCCCTGAGCAACACGCGGAGGTGTTCAAGCTTAAATTTAAATGTAGAAATATCAGAATCAGGTTGTATCATCTTTCCTGAGTCAGAAACATCACCCACAGACTGAAGCTCTCCTTCCTCAGCTTCTGCATATTGTGAGGCAGTATCAGACATGGTTCTTAAAGCGTCAGTATGCTCTGCATTTCGTCTAACCCCAGAGCTATCTCGCTTACCTCTAAATTTAGGTAGTCTGGCTAATACCGCTGACAGTGTATTATCCATGACTGCCGCCATGTCTTGTAAAGTAATCGCTATGGGCGCCCTAGATGTACTTGGCGCCATTTGAGCGTGAGTCTCTTGAGCGGGAGTCAAAGGATCTGACACGTGGGGAGAGTTAGTCGGCATAACTTCCCCCTCGTCAGATTCCTCTGGTGATAATTTTTTTAAAGACAGAATATGATCTTTATTGCTTAAAGTGAAATCAGTACATTTGGTACACATTCTAAGAGGGGGTTCCACCATGGCTTTTAAACATAATGAACAAGGAGTTTCCTCTATGTCAGACATGTTTGTACAGACTAGCAATGAGACTAGCAAGCTTGGAAAACACTTTAAATCAAGTTAACAAGCAAATATAAAAAACGGTACTGTGCCTTTAAGAGAAACAAATTTTGTCAAAATTTGAAAAACAGTGAAAAAAGGCAGTAAATCAAACAAATTTTTTACAGTGTATGTAATAAGCTAACAGAGTATTACACCCACTTGCAAATGGATGATTAACCCCTTAGTTCAAAAAAACGGATCAAAAAAACGATAAACGTTTTTTTTTTTAACAGTCACAACAAACTGCCACAGCCTGCTGTGGCCCTACCTTCCCCAATAAACGACTTTGGAAAGCCTTTGAGCCCTTTAGAGATGTCCTATAGCATTCAGGGGACTCCTGAGGGAAGCTGGGTGTCACAGTCTGTAATTTTAACTGCGCAAAAAAGCTCTAAAATAGGCCCCTCCCACTCATACTACAACAGTGGAAAGCCTCAGGAAACTGTTTCTAGGCAAAATTTAAGCCAGCCATGTGGAAAAAACTAGGCCCCAATAAAGTTTTATCACCAAAGCATATTTAAAAACGATTAAACATGCCAGCAAACGTTTTATATTGCAATATTATAAGGGTATTACCCCTGAGAGTAAGCATGATACCAGTCGCTATTAAATCACTGTATTCAGGCTTAACTTACATTAATCCGGTATCAGCAGCATTTTCTAGCATTTCCATTTCTAGAAAAAAAAGTAACTGCACATACCTCATAGCAGAGTAACCTGCACGCCATTCTCCCGCTGAAGTTACCTCTCTCCTCAGACATATGTGAGAACAGCAATGGATCTTAGTTACAACCTGCTAAGATCATAGAAAACTCAGGCAGATTCTTCTTCTATTTACTGCCTGGGATAAAATAGTACACTCCGGTACCATTTAAAAATAACAAACTTTTGATTGAAGAAAAAAAAACTAACTATTTTTCACCACTCTCTCTTACTACCTACATGCTTGTTGAGAGTTGCAAGAGAATGACTTGGATATGGCAGTTAGGGGAGGAGCTATATAGCAGCTCTGCTGTGGGTGTCCTCTTGCAACTTCCTGTTGGGAATGAGAATATCCCACAATTAATGGATGATCCGTGGACTGGATACACCTTACAAGAGAAATATATAATTTAATAGTGACTACAAGTAATTTACAGTGTTGAATATTTGCTGTGTATAGATATGGACCAAGCTCAGAAAAAAACTTTTTGAGTGAGGTTATATTAATAGACACTAAGCCATAAAAAACTATGAATAGATAAATACATAGATACCTGTATATCCATAATATTATACCCAGAACAAATATCAAGACCAAAACCGGAATAAAGCCACATACCAGTAATATTAGAAATACTATTATTCCAAAATATGAAACAATATATCCTATTACATGTAGTTTAGTTATACAAAGAGATTGACATCTGCCTCTATATTTAAACCTAGTGGGATCCTAGTATTTAGATAAAATATCCATCTAACCTCCTTCTTACTTAAACAGTATTCTCTATCCCTCCCTCTCTTGGAGAAGGGTACGTGGTCAATAGCCTGGAAACTAGCTAAACTAGAGTCCCCCAGATGTTCAAACTTGAAATGGGTAGCTACAGAGGTGAACACATCAGGGTCCTCAATGTCCCTGATGTGTTCCAAAACCCGGTCTCTTAGCCTCTGCTTGGTTTTCCCCAAATATTTTATTTTACTTTTCTTACAAGTCATAAGATAGACTACATGTGTAGAATTACAGTTTAGCCTATATTTAATTTATACTCTTTGTTCGTGCTATGAGATACAAAGGCGTCCCCCTCAGTCACATAGTAACACGTTTTGCATCGGGTTGCTCTACATCTAAAGAAACCCATCCTAGGTTTCAACCAGGTTTGTTGTTTTCTTTCTGGTAAAAAGAAGGGAGCTACATAGTCTCTTATACTCATAGCTTTTTTTGGTACAAATTTGATACCTTCTGCCACCACTTTTTCTAATATTGTATCAGTATGAAGTATCGGGAGGCATTCACGAATGATATCACAAATCTGTTTAAACTCCAGACTATATGGAGTACTGAAAAACAGAATTTATGTTTACCTGATAAATTTCTTTCTCCAACGGTGTGTCCGGTCCACGGCGTCATCCTTACTTGTGGGATATTCTCCTCCCCAACAGGAAATGGCAAAGAGCCCAGCAAAGCTGGTCACATGATCCCTCCTAGGCTCCGCCTACCCCAGTCATTCGACCGACGTTAAGGAGGAATAATAGCATAGGAGAAACCATATGGTACCGTGGTGACTGTAGTTAAAGAAAATAAATTATCAGACCTGATTAAAAAACCAGGGCGGGCCGTGGACCGGACACACCGTTGGAGAAAGAAATTTATCAGGTAAACATAAATTCTGTTTTCTCCAACATAGGTGTGTCCGGTCCACGGCGTCATCCTTACTTGTGGGAACCAATACCAAAGCTTTAGGACACGGATGAAGGGAGGGAGCAAATCAGGTCACCTAAATGGAAGGCACCACGGCTTGCAAAACCTTTCTCCCAAAAATAGCCTCAGAAGAAGCAAAAGTATCAAACTTGTAAAATTTGGTAAAAGTGTGCAGTGAAGACCAAGTCGCTGCCCTACATATCTGATCAACAGAAGCCTCGTTCTTGAAGGCCCATGTGGAAGCCACAGCCCTAGTGGAATGAGCCGTGATTCTTTCGGGAGGCTGCCGTCCGGCAGTCTCGTAAGCCAATCTGATGATGCTTTTAATCCAAAAAGAGAGAGAGGTAGAAGTTGCTTTTTGACCTCTCCTTTTACCTGAATAAACAACAAACAGGGAAGATGTTTGTCTAAAATCCTTTGTAGCATCTAAATAGAATTTTAGAGCGCGAACAACATCCAAATTGTGCAACAAGCGTTCCTTCTTTGAAACTGGTTTCGGACACAGAGAAGGTACGATAATCTCCTGGTTAATGTTTTTGTTAGAAACAACTTTTGGAAGAAAACCAGGTTTAGTACGTAAAACCACCTTATCTGCATGGAACACCAGATAAGGAGGAGAACACTGCAGAGCAGATAATTCTGAAACTCTTCTAGCAGAAGAAATTGCAACTAAAAACAAAACTTTCCAAGATAATAACTTAATATCAACGGAATGTAAGGGTTCAAACGGAACCCCCTGAAGAACTGAAAGAACTAAATTGAGACTCCAAGGAGGAGTCAAAGGTTTGTAAACAGGCTTGATTCTAACCAGAGCCTGAACAAAGGCTTGAACATCTGGCACAGCTGCCAGTTTTTTGTGAAGTAACACCGACAAGGCAGAAATCTGTCCCTTCAGGGAACTTGCCGATAATCCTTTTTCCAATCCTTCTTGAAGGAAGGATAGAATCCTAGGAATCTTAACCTTGTCCCAAGGGAATCCTTTAGATTCACACCAACAGATATATTTTTTCCAAATTTTGTGGTAAATCTTTCTAGTTACAGGCTTTCTGGCCTGAACAAGAGTATCGATAACAGAATCTGAGAAACCTCGCTTCGATAAAATCAAGCGTTCAATCTCCAAGCAGTCAGCTGGAGTGAAACCAGATTCGGATGTTCGAACGGACCCTGAACAAGAAGGTCTCGTCTCAAAGGTAGCTTCCAAGGTGGAGCCGATGACATATTCACCAGATCTGCATACCAAGTCCTGCGTGGCCACGCAGGAGCTATCAAGATCACCGACGCCCTCTCCTGATTGATCCTGGCTACCAGCCTGGGGATGAGAGGAAACGGCGGGAACACATAAGCTAGTTTGAAGGTCCAAGGTGCTACTAGTGCATCCACTAGAGCCGCCTTGGGATCCCTGGATCTGGACCCGTAGCAAGGAACTTTGAAGTTCTGACGAGAGGCCATCAGATCCATGTCTGGAATGCCCCAAAGTTGCGTGACTTGGGCAAAGATTTCCGGATGGAGTTCCCACTCCCCCGGATGCAATGTCTGACGACTCAGAAAATCCGCTTCCCAATTTTCCACTCCCGGGATGTGGATAGCAGACAGGTGGCAGGAGTGAGACTCCGCCCATAGAATAATCTTGGTCACTTCTTCCATCGCTAGGGAACTCCTTGTTCCCCCCTGATGGTTGATGTACGCAACAGTCGTCATGTTGTCTGATTGAAACCGTATGAACTTGGTCCTCGCTAGCTGAGGCCAAGCCTTGAGAGCATTGAATATCGCTCTCAGTTCCAGAATATTTATCGGTAGAAGAGATTCTTCCCGAGACCAAAGACCCTGAGCTTTCAGGGATCCCCAGACCGCGCCCCAGCCCATCAGACTGGCGTCGGTCGTGACAATGACCCACTCTGGTCTGTGGAATGTCATCCCTCGTGACAGGTTGTCCAGGGACAGCCACCAACGGAGTGAGTCTCTGGTCCTCTGATTTACTTGTATCTTTGGAGACAAGTCTGTATAGTCCCCATTCCACTGACTGAGCATGCACAGTTGTAATGGTCTTAGATGAATGCGCGCAAAAGGAACTATGTCCATTGCCGCTACCATCAACCCGATCACTTCCATGCACTGAGCTACGGAAGGAAGAGGAACGGAATGAAGTATTCGACAAGAGTCCAGAAGCTTTGTCTTTCTGGCCTCTGTTAGAAAAATCCTCATTTCTGAGGAGTCTATAATTGTTCCCAAGAAGGGAACCCTTGTTGACGGGGATAGAGAACTCTTTTCCACGTTCACTTTCCAGCCGTGCGATCTGAGAAAGGCCAGGACGATGTCCGTGTGAGCCCTTGCTCGAGGGAGGGACGACGCTTGAATCAGAATGTCGTCCAGGTAAGGTACTACTGCAATGCCCCTTGGTCTTAGCACAGCTAGAAGGGACCCTAGTACCTTTGTGAAAATCCTTGGAGCAGTGGCTAATCCGAAAGGAAGCGCCACGAACTGGTAATGTTTGTCCAGGAATGTAAACCTTAGGAACCGATGATGTTCCTTGTGGATAGGAATATGTAGATACGCATCCTTTAAATCCACCGTGGTCATGAATTGACCTTCCTGGATGGAAGGAAGGATAGTTCGAATGGTTTCCATCTTGAAAGATGGGACCTTGAGAAATTTGTTTAAGATCTTGAGATCTAGGATTGGTCTGAATGTTCCCTCTTTTTTGGGAACTATGAACAGATTGGAGTAGAACCCCATCCCTTGTTCTCTCAATGGAACAGGATGAATCACTCCCATTTTTAACAGGTCTTCTACACAATGTAAGAACGCCTGTCTTTTTATGTGGTCTGAAGACAACTGAGACCTGTGGAACCTTCCCCTTGGGGGAAGTCCCTTGAATTCCAGAAGATAACCCTGGGAGACTATTTCTAGCGCCCAAGGATCCAGAACATCTCTTGCCCAAGCCTGAGCGAAGAGAGAGAGTCTGCCCCCCACCAGATCCGGTCCCGGATCGGGGGCCGATATTTCATGCTGTCTTGGTAGCAGTGGCAGGTTTCTTTGCCTGCTTTCCCTTGTTCCAGCCTTGCATTGGTCTCCAAGCTGGCTTGGCCTGAGAAGTATTACCCTCTTGCTTAGAGGACGTAGCACCTTGGGCTGGTCCGTTTTTACGAAAGGGACGAAAATTAGGTCTATTTTTTGCCTTGAAAGGCCGATCCTGAGGAAGGGCATGACCCTTACCCCCAGTGATATCAGAGATAATCTCTTTCAAGTCAGGACCAAACAGCGTTTTCCCCTTGAAAGGAATGTTTAGTAGCTTGTTCTTGGAAGACGCATCAGCCGACCAAGATTTCAACCAAAGCGCTCTGCGCGCCACAATAGCAAACCCAGAATTCTTAGCCGCTAACTTAGCCAATTGCAAAGAGGCGTCTAGAGTGAAAGAATTAGCCAATTTGAGAGCATTGACTCTGTCCATAATCTCCTCATAAGGAGGAGAGTCACTATCGAGCACCTTAATCAGTTCATCAAACCAGAAATATGCGGCTGTAGTGACAGGGACAATGCATGAAATGGGTTGTAGAAGGTAACCCTGCTGAACAAACATCTTTTTAAGCAAACCTTCTAATTTTTTATCCATAGGATCTTTGAAAGCACAACTATCCTCTATGGGAATAGTGGTGCGTTTGTTTAAAGTAGAAACCGCTCCCTCGACCTTGGGGACTGACTGCCATAAGTCCTTTCTGGGGTCGACCATAGGAAACAATTTTTTAAATATGGGGGGAGGGACGAAAGGAATACCGGGCCTTTCCCATTCTTTATTAACAATGTCCGCCACCCGCTTGGGTATAGGAAAAGCTTCTGGGAGCCCCGGCACCTCTAGGAACTTGTCCATTTTACATAGTTTCTCTGGGATGACCAAATTTTCACAATCATCCAGAGTGGATAATACCTCCTTAAGCAAAATGCGGAGATGTTCCAATTTAAATTTAAAAGTAATCACATCAGATTCAGCCTGCTGAGAAATGTTCCCTAAATCAGTAATTTCTCCCTCAGACAAAACCTCCCTGGCTCCCTCAGATTGGGTTAGGGGCCCTTCAGAGATATTAATATCAGCGTCGTCATGCTCTTCAGTAACTAAAACAGAGCATCCACGCTTACGCTGACAAGGGTTCATTTTGGCTAAAATGTTTTTGACAGAATTATCCATTACAGCCGTTAATTGTTGCATAGTAAGGAGTATTGGCGCGCTAGATGTACTAGGGGCCTCCTGAGTGGGCAAGACTCGTGTAGACGAAGGAGGGAATGATGCAGTACCATGCTTACTCCCCTCACTTGAGGAATCATCTTGGGCATCATTGTCATTATCACATAAATCACATTTATTTAAATGAATAGGAATTCTGGCTTCCCCACATTCAGAACACAGTCTATCTGGTAGTTCAGACATGTTAAACAGGCATAAACTTGATAAGAAAGTACAAAAAACGTTTTGAAATAAAACCGTTACTGTCACTTTAAATTTTAAACTGAACACACTTTATTACTGCAATTGCGAAAAAACATGAAGGAATTGTTCAAAATTCACCAAACTTTCACCACAGTGTCTTAAAGCCTTGAAAATATTGCACACCAATTTTGGAAGCTTTAACCCTTAAAATAACGGAACCGGAGCCGTTTTAAGCTTTAACCCCTTTACAGTCCCTGGTATCTGCTTTGCTGAGACCCAACCAAACCCAAGGGGAATACGATACCAAATGATGCCTTCAGAAGTCTTTTATAAGTATCAGAGCTCCTCTCACATGCGACTGCATGCCATGCCTCTCAAAAACAAGTGCGCAACACCGGCGCGAAAATGAGACTCTGCCTATGCTTTGGGAAAGCCCCTAAAGAATAAGGTGTCTAAAACAGTGCCTGCCGATATTATTATATCAAAATACCCAGAATAAATGATTCCTCAAGGCTAAATAAGTGTTAATATCAATCGATTTAGCCCAAAAAATGTCTACAGTCTAAATAAGCCCTTGTGAAGCCCTTATTTACAATCGTAATAAACATGGCTTACCGGATCCCATAGGGAAAATGACAGCTTCCAGCATTACATCGTCTTGTTAGAATGTGTCATACCTCAAGCAGCAAAGGACTGCAAACTGTTCCCCCAACTGAAGTTAATGCTCTCAACAGTCCTGTGTGGAACAGCCATGGATTTTAGTTACGGTTGCTAAAATCATTTTCCTCATACAAACAGAATTCTTCATCTCTTTTCTGTTTCTGAGTAAATAGTACGTACCAGCACTATTTGAAAATAACAAACTCTTGATTGAATAATGAAAAACTACAGTTAAACACTAAAAAACTCTAAGCCATCTCCGTGGAGATGTTGCCTGTACAACGGCAAAGAGAATGACTGGGGTAGGCGGAGCCTAGGAGGGATCATGTGACCAGCTTTGCTGGGCTCTTTGCCATTTCCTGTTGGGGAGGAGAATATCCCACAAGTAAGGATGACGCCGTGGACCGGACACACCTATGTTGGAGAAATTATATTTTTACAAACATCCTTAGCCTTTCCCTCTCTCTCAGTCTTTTTATACATAAGTAGATCCTCTCGCGGTATAGCATCTACTATCTCTTGTGTTTTGTAAAAGGGTATCCTTGTACCCTCTTTCAAGAAGTCTATCATGTAGTTTTTCACTTTGTTGTTGATATAAAGACTCGCTAGAGCAGATACGTTTTGTCCGGATAAACTGACTTTTGGGGATTGCATTTAACACATGTTTAGGGTGACACGACTTGTAATTAAGGATTGTATTCCCACTTGTGGGTTTTCTATACAAATTGGTAACAATGCTGTCCCCCTCTACCGTTAACTCTATATCCAGAAACTGTATTTTTTGTGAATCTTGAACCCCAACAAAAGGTAAATTAAAGTTATTGCAATTGAGGTAGTCAAAAAAAGAAAATGCTGACTTCTCATCTCCATCCCAAATAAATAATAAGTCATCAATATAGCGACCGAAGTAAACTATATGATGCATAGACGTGGAACAGCTCCCACCATCCCATATAGAGATTGGTGTAGGAGGGGGCAAATTTTGCCCCCATAGCTGTTCCACGTCTCTGCAGATAGTAAGATCCCTCAAACAAAAAATAATTATGGAAGAGTAAAATTTCAATAACACATATGAGAAAATGTTTATAATCCTCAGAATAGTTTGACATTCTATCCAGAATGTATGAAATAGATTGGAGTCCCAGGTGGTGAGGAATCGACGTATACAATGAAGATACATCTACTGTTATGAACTTGTAAGTTGGTTTCCACCGTATATATTTCATAGCACATAACACCTGTGTAGAATCTTTGATATAACTGACAAGATCACCCACAAGAGGTTGCAAAAATATATCCACCATCTCAGAGGTGGGCTCCAAAAGTGAGCCCACCCCTGATATAATGGGCCTACCGGGGGATGAACTTCATCCTTATGCAGTTTCGGAAGGAAATAGAAAATAGGTACCCTTGGGTTTTTTTTCAAAAAATGTTCAATTTGAGAATCTTTTATCAGACCTATTTGCTTTCCCAAAAGCAATACCTTCTCCAACTTCCCTCCGAACTTAACAGTAGGATCAGTATCCAATTTTTCATAGACCTCAACATCCCAAAGTTGTCGACTAGCCTCAAAAAGGTAATACTCCCTATCCATGACAACGACGTTGCCACCTTTGTCCGATGCCTTTATGACTATATTGTGGTTTTCTTTTAGGGATGTCAAGGCCTTGAAATGGTTGCCACTGAGGTTTTTATTAAACCTGTTTGATTTTTTATTCATATTCAATTTGACCATATCTGCCAATGCGATCAATTTCTTTTCAATTGTCCTTTGAAAAACATCAATGTTCTTACCTCTTGTGATTATAGGATAAAAATTACTTTTGCTTTTTATTTTCACCTCAGGATGAAGTTCTCCTTGTGTGGTACTGTCTCTCATATTTTCTTCCATTAGCTCTGTGAGTGCACATTGATCACTAAAATTCTATTTATTATGTGCACTCTCAGAGTCTAGCTTAGCCAAATCATCAGCTACACCCCCAGCCTCCTCTTCACCACCATCATCATCGACAAAAAAATGTTTTTTCAAAGTGCGTTTTCTCACAAAATTATTTACATCCAAGATGGTGTCGAAGAGGCTAAGGTTGTAAGCATCCCTGAGCAGGGGAGAGTCTTGTGGAGCGAGGCAGAGAGTTCCACAAGATGGGAGCCAGTCTGGAGAAGTCCTGTAAACGGGAGTGCGATGAGGTAACCAGAGAGGAGGAGAGGAGGAGGTCATGAGCAGAGCGAAGGGGACGGGAGGGAGAGTATCTGGAGACAAGGTCTGAGATATAGGGGGGAGCAGTGCAGTTGAAGGCTTTGTATGTCAGAGTGAGAATTTTGTGTTTGATCCTAGAAGCAAGAGGAAGCCAGTGAAGGGATTGGCAGAGAGGTGCAGCAAATGAAGAGCGACGTGTAAGGAAAATGAGTCTGGCAGAGGCATTTATTATGGATTGCAAAGGAGCTAGGCGGCAGGTGGGGAGACCATAGAGGACAGAGTTGCAGTAATCGAGGCGGGAGAGAATGAGAGAGTGGATTAAAATCTTAGTTGTGTCTTGTGTAAGGAAGTGTCGAATTTTCGAGATGTTTTTAAAGGTGGTAGCGGCAGGCTTTAGCCAAGGACTGAATGTGAGGAGTGAAAGAAAGATCTGAGTCAAATGTGACCCCGAGACATCAGGCATGCGGGGTAGGGGTAATGATGGAGTTGTCGACAGTTATAGAGAGATTGGGGGTGGAGATTTTGGAAGGGGGGAAAACGAGGAGCTCAGTTTTGGAGAGATTTAGCTTGAGGCAGTAAGAGGACATCCAGGAAGAGATGCGAGAAAGACAGTTAGTGACACGGGTTAGCAAGGAAGGAGATAGGACTGGTGCAGAGAAGTAGATTTGGGTGTCGTTGGCATACAAATGATATTGGAAACCGTGGGACTTTATTAGGGAACCTAGTGATGACGTAATATGGAAAAAAGTCAGGGAAACTTCTTGCAAAACTGGTAAACCAAGACCATGATTGATTCCCTGCATTCTGAAGGTAGATCTTTTAAGACAGCAGAAGAATTATTGGAGGTATTCTCCTACTATTACAAGGACTTATACTCCCCCAGAACCTTAACTAATATCGAACGCGAAGACTTTTGGCGTAAAATAACCTATGTGTCTAACACTGGATCTGCTTGAATCTCTTTATTCCCCTATCTCTGACTCAGAAATCGCTAGGCAATTCAGAACCTCTATCTCAATAAAGCCCCAGGCCCAGATGCTTTCCAAATTAATTTTACAAAATCCTGTCCCCCTTAATTATACCGTACTTAACTATGTTATTTAATGATATCTATATAAAAGGTAATGAGCCTACAACTTATTTTGCAGCTTCATATACTACCTTAAAATTAAAACAAGGTAAAGATCCAGCTAAGAAAGAGTCCTATAGGCCTATTGCTCTCCTGAATACGGATTATAAACTACTCTCCTCAATCCTAGTATATAGGCTCCAACTTCTTCTCCCTTCTATTATTCATAAAGACCAAGCGGGATTCCTGTTGAAACGTAACTCCTCTGCCAAGATAAGGGAAATTTTTCTTACTATAGACTATTTTAATTCTACGGAAGGTCTGGGACAAGTGGGGCGGAGGGCACCCCTGACCTGGCAATTATTTCAATAGACGCTGAAAAAACTTTTGACTCGGTGCACTAATAATCATCTACTCTTTTCCCTTCACCAGTTCGGTCTTAGAGGTAATTTTCTCAAATTTATTGATAATCTTACAGTAAGGCATCTACGAGAATGCTGGTGAACGGTCTTATGTCTCAAGACATAGTGCTCGGAAGAGGAACCAGGCAGGTATGTCCTCTCTCTGCTTCTCTTTGACATCTCTATCGAACCCTTTGCTATCTTAATTAGACAATAACTCAAAGGAATTAGGATAGGTAAGAAGGAACTAAAGATTGCACTTTATGCGGACAACATCCTCATATATATGACAAATACCTCTATAAATATTCCAAAGCTTCTTTCAATAATAGAACAGTTTGGATCTTTCTCTGGATACAGGGTTAATACTACAAAATCGGAACTCCTTTGGATTAGGCAGACCAAAGACAAACCTTCAAAAATGCCTTTTAGTGTATTCCAGGAGTCATTTAGGTATCTTGGTATTATCATATCTTCTAATCCCGATACCTGGTATGCCCTGAATATCTCTCCAATCTTAAATAAAATGAAAGAAACTCTTAAAAACTGTCAGAATCTTCCTGTTTCCCTCTCTGTCTGCATAGCCCTATACAAGATGATTCTTCTAACCAATCTTCTTTATATTCTTCAGAATACCCCCTTGATTTTGAAGGGGAAAGATATCGCTCTTGTTAACTCTGTGCTGAGATCTTTTACCTGGCAAAATAAAAAACCCAGAATCTTACTATTTAAAATTTTGCTTCCTAGGAAATATGGAGGGCTGGCTCTCCCTGATATTCGGTCCTATAATCAGGCTTTTCTTGTGCGTATAGTAACAGATTGGATATTTTCCAGGGACTATGTCCCAGATAACGATTTGGAAAAAAATATAATGTACCCTTTCTCTCCGTTGGCATTAATCCACTGTAATAATAGCTTATTTCCATCTGAAATGAAAAAACTAAGATCTATATATAATCCTATATAAGCATGGAAGAAGATTTGTGACTTTTGGATATAGAATACAGGGTCTCTAGACATATTCCCTTGTGGGGTAACCCTCAGTTCCAAGCAGGATTACATTCAACAATTTTTTTAAGATGGGATTCTTTAGGTCTCTCCAATGTTTACCAGTTAGATTAGATTTTGAGAGAAGATGCATTAAATCATTTAGCTCTCTCAGGGGGGAATTTAATCTAGTCTCTGGGTAGTATTGAGAACTGGCTTGTCCTTATTAAAAACGGCCATATGTCAATCTCTCCCTGTTATCAAACTCTGACCTCGATTAGAGGTACTATCAATCTTGAAAAGATTTTGTCCAAATGGGCCTTAATGACAAGGCAAAGCTCTTTGGATCCTAGGTTACCTCATCTCTCAATCCAAGAAACTATCCGAGTAACTCTCTCTTCTTCCTGGAGGGAATATCATATTAAGCTGCTCTATATGTCATATTTCACCCCGGACAAAAGGTCTGAAATGTGGGAGCAATAATTTTAATATTTGTCCTAAACGTTCACTACCATCGACTGATCTTCTGCACATGCTGTGGGACTGTCCAAAAATAAGATTATTTTGGTTTAAACTACAATACTGGCTTAACAAGATACTGGGTGTTTTCCCCCTAACTCTGACATCAATAAAAGTAGTTTTTCTCTGGTACGCTACAGGAAAGCAGCAAATTAATAATAAAAACATAATTTATGCTTACCTGATAAATTTATTTCTCTTGTGATGTATCGAGTCCACGGATTCATCCATACTTGTGGGATATTCTCCTTCCTTACAGGAACTGGCAAATAAAGCACCCACAGCAGAGCTGTCTATATAGCTCCTCCCTTAGCTCAACCCCCCAGTCATTTGACCGAAGGCTAGGAAGAAAAAGGAGAAACTATAGGGTGCAGTGGTGACTGAAGTTTTTTAAATAAAAATATACTGCCTGTCTTAAATAAACAGGGCGGGCCGTGGACTTGATACATCACAAGAGAAATAAATTTATCAGGTAAGCATAAATTTGTTTTCTCTTGTAAGATGTATCGAGTCCACGGATTTATCCATACTTGTGGGATACCAATACCAAAGCTTTAGGACACGGATGAAGGGAGGGACAAGACAGGTACCTTAAACGGAAGGCACCACTGCTTGTAGAACCTTTCTCCCAAAAATAGCCTCCGAAGAAGCAAAAGTATCGAATTTGTAAAATTTGGAAAAAGAATGAAGCGAAGACCAAGTCGCCGCCTTACAAATCTGTTCAACAGAAGCCTTAATTTTAAAAGCCCATGTGGAAGCCACTGCTCTAGTAGAATGGCAGTAATTCTTTCAGGAGGCTGCTGACCAGCAGTCTCATAAGCCAAACGGATGATCCTTTTCAGCCAAAAGGAAAGAGAGGTAGCCGTAGCCTTTTGACCTTTCCGTTTACCAGAATAAACAACAAACAATGAAGATGTTTGACGGAAATCTTTAGTTGCTTGTAAGTAGAACTTTAAAGCACGAACCACATCAAGATTGTGCAACAGACGTTCCTTCTTTGATGAAGGATTAGGACACAGTGAAGGAACAACAATCTCCTGATTGATATTCCTATTAGAAACAACCTTAGGAAGAAACCCAGGTTTGTACGCAAAACCACCTTATCTGCATGGAAAACAAGGTAAGGTGAATCACACTGTAAAGCAGATAACTCAGAAACTCTTCGAGCCGAAGAGATAGCTACTAAAAACAAAACTTTCCAAGATAGAAGTTTAATATCTATGGAATGCATAGGTTCAAACGGAACCCCTTGAAGAACTTTAAGAACTAAGTTTAGGCTCCATGGCGGAGCAACAGGTTTAAATACAGGCTTGATCCTAACCAAGGCCTGACTAAACGCTTGAACGTCTGGGACATCTGCCAGACGTTTGTGTAAAAGAACAGACAAAGCAGATATTTGTCCTTTTAAGAAACTAGCTGATAATCCCTTCTCCAATCCTTCTTGGAGAAAGGACAATATTCTAGGAATCCTAATCTTACTCCATGAGTAACCCTTGGATTCACACCAATAAAAATATTTGCGCCAAATCTTATGATAGATCTTCCTGGTGACAGGCTTTCTAGCTTGAATCAGGGTATCAATGACCGAATCAGAGAAACCACACTTTGATAGAATCAGGCGTTCAATCTCCAAGCAGTCAGACGCAGAGAAATTAGATTTGGATGCGTGAATGGACCTTGGATTAGAAGGTCCTGCCTCATTGGCAGAGTCCACGGTAGAACCGATGACATGTCCACTAGGTCTGCATACCAAGTCCAGCGTAGCCACGCAGGTGCTATCAGAATCACCGAAGCTCTCTCCTGCTTGATTGTGACAACCAGACGTGGGAGGAGAGGAAACTGTGGAGATACATAGGCCAGATTGAAGGACCAGGGCACTGCTAGAGCATCTATCAGTACCGCCTGGGGATCCCGGGACATGGACCCGTAACAAGGAAGTTTGGCATTCTGACGGGACGCCATCAGGTTCTATTCTGGTGTGCCCCATAGCTGAATCAGCTGGGCAAATACCTCCGGATGGAGCTCCAACTCCCCTGGATGAAAAGTCTGACGACTTAGGAAATCCGCCTCCCAGTTCTCTACTCCTGGGATATGGATTGCTGAGAGATGGCAAGAGTGATCCTCCGACCATCTGATTATTTTGGTTACCTCCATCATCGCTAGAGAACTCTGTGTTCCTCCTAGATGATTGATATAAGCTACAGTCGTGATGTTGTCCGACTGAAATCTGATGAATTTGGCCGCAGCAAGCTGGGGCCACACCTGAAGCGCATTGAATATCGCTCTCAGTTCTAGAATGTTTATCGGGAGGAGAGTTTCCTCCTGAGACCATAAGCCCTGTGCTTTCAGGGAGTTCCAGACTGCACCCCAGCCTAACAGGCTGGCATCTGTCGTTACTATGAGACACTCTGGCCTGCGGAAACACATTCCCTGAAACAGGTGGTCCTGAGACAACCACCAGAGAAGAGAATCTCTGGTCTCCTGGTCCAGATGCAGTTGAGGAGATAAATCTGCATAATCCCCATTCCACTGTTTGAGCATGCATAGTTGCAGTGGTCTGAGGTGTAGGCGGGCAAAAGGAACTATGTCCATTGCCGCTACCATGAGTCCGATTACCTCCATGCACTGAGCCACTGATGGCCGAGGAATGGAATGAAGAGCTCGGCAAGTGGTTAAGAATTTTGATTTTCTGACCGCCGTCAGAAATATTTTCATTTCTACCGAGTCTATCAGAGTCCCTAGGAAGGAAACTCTTGTGAGAGGGAAGAGAGAACTCTTATTTTCACCTTCCACGCGTGAGATCTCAGAAAAGTCAACACAATGTCCGTGTGAGACTCGGCTAGTTGGAAAGTAGACACCTGAATTAAGATGTCGTCTAGATAAGGCGCCACTGCTATGCCCCGCGGCCTTAGCACCGCCAAAAGGGACCCTAGCACTTTTGTGAAAATTCTGGGAGCCGAAGGGAAGGGCCATGAACTGGTAATGCCTGTCCAGAAAGGCAAATCTGAGGAATTGATGATGATCTCTGTGAATAGG
The DNA here is from genome assembly GCF_027579735.1 of Bombina bombina. Taxonomy (NCBI): domain Eukaryota; kingdom Metazoa; phylum Chordata; class Amphibia; order Anura; family Bombinatoridae; genus Bombina; species Bombina bombina. The sequence continues at coordinate 75,447,167 of NC_069506.1, read as the reverse complement.
GATGTGTAGATACGCATCCTTTTAGTCCACGGTAGTCATATATTGACCCTCCTGGATCAACGGTAGAATAGTCCGAATAGTCTCCATCTTGAATGATGGTACTCTGAGGAACTTGTTTAGAATTTTGAGATCCAAGATTGGTCTGAAAGTTCCCTCTTTTTTGGGAACCACAAACAGGTTTGAGTAAAACCCTAGCCCTTGTTCCGCTTTTGGAACTGGGTGGATTACTCCCATGGTATGTAGGTCTTCTACACATCGTAAGAACGCCTCTTTCTTTGTCTGGTTTGCAGACAATTGAGAAATGTGAAATCTCCCCCTTGGGGGGAGAGTCTTTGAAGTCCAGAAGATATCCCTGGGACAGCCCAGGAATCGTGAACATCTCTTGCCCAAGCCTGAGCGAAGAGAGAGAGTCTGCCCCCTACTAGATCCGGTCCCGGATCGGGGGCTACCCCTTCATGCTGTCTTAGAGGCAGCTGCAGGCCTGTTTACCCTTGTTCCAAACCTGGTTGTGTCTCCAGACTGACTTGGATTGGGCAAAATTCCCCTCTTGCTTTGCAGTAGGGGAAGCGGAAGCGGGACCACCCTTGAAGTTCCGAAAGGAATGAAAATTATTTTGTTTGGTACTCATTTTATTTGTTCTATCCTGAGGGAGGGCATGGCCTTTCCCTCTAGTGATGTCTGAAATAATCTCTTTCAGTTCAGGCCCAAATAGGGTCTTTCCTTTGAAAGGGATGTTCAAAAGTTTAGATTTTGACAACACATCAGCAGACCAGGACTTAAGCCATAACGCCCTGCGTGCTAAAATGGCAAAACCTGAATTCTTTGCCGCTAATTTAGCCAGTTGGAAAGAGGCATCTGTAATGAAAGAATTAGCCAACTTAAGGGCCTTAAATCTGTCCATAATATCCTCTAATGGAGTCTCCATCTGGAGAGACTCTTCTAGAGCCTCGAACCAGAAAGCAGCTGCAATAGTTACAGGAACATTGCACGCAATAGGTAGGAGAAAAAAACCTTGATGAACAAATGTTTTCTTCAGGAGACCCTCTAATTTTTTTATCCATAGGATCTTTGAAAGCACAACTGTCTTCGATAGGTATAGTTGTACGCTTAGCCAGAGTAGAAATAGCTCCCTCCACCTTAGGGACCGCCTGCCACGAGTCCCGCATGGTGTCAGATATGGGAAACATTTTCTTAAAAACAGGAGGGGGAGCAAACGGTATACCTGGTCTATCCCACTCCTTAGTAACAATATTAACAATCCTCTTAGGGACTGGAAAAACATCAGTGTAAACAGGAACCTCTAAGTATTTGTCCATTTTACACAATTTCTCTGGGACCACTATAGGGTCACAATCATCTAGAGTCGCTAATACCTCCCTGAGCAATAAGCAGAGGTGTTCAAGCTTAAATTTAAATGCCGTCATATCAGAATCTGTCTGAGGGAGCGTCTTTCCTGAATCAGAAATTTCTCCCTCAGATAACAAATCCCTTACCCCAACTTCAGAACATTGCAAAGGTATATCGGATACGGCTACTAAAGCGTCAGACAGCTCAGCATTTGTTCTTTACCCAGAGCTGTCACGCTTTCCTTGTAAACCAGGCAGTTTAAATAAAACCTCTGTGAGGGTTGTATTCATAACTGTGGCCATGTCTTGTAAAGTAAATGAATTTGACGCACTATCGGTACTAGGCGTCACTTGTGCGGGCGTTACTGGTTGTGACACTTGGGGAGAGCTAGATGTTAAACCCTCATTTCCTTCTGTCTGAGAATCATCTATTGCAATATTTTTGAGTGCTAAAATATGCTCTTTATAATTTATAGACATATCAGTGCAAGTAGGACACATTCTAAGAGGGGGTTCCCCAATGGCTTCTAAACACATTGAACAAGGATTTTCCTTGGTATCAGACGTGTTAAACAGGCTAGTAATGTAACAAGCAAGCTTGGAAAACACTTTAATCAAAGCAAATAACACTTAGAAAAAAACGGTACTGTGCCTTTAAGAGAAAAAAAAGCTGCACAAACTCTGCAAAACAGTGTAAAAAAGTAGTAAACTCAACGAAATTTTTACAGTAGCATCATAAAGCCTTAGTAACTTTGCACAGCTATGCAAATAAACAATTAACCCCTTAATGTAAAAACCGGATTGACAAAACGTAAAAAAACGGTAAAAAACGTTCAGCACCTTGCCACAGCTCTGCTTTGGCGCCTACCTGCCCTTTATAAACGATTTGTGGGGGGGGGGGACTTCTTTACAGCCCTCAAACACAGTAGGGCCCTCTGGAGAAGCAGCTGGATGTCTCTGAGTAAAAGAAACTGCGCAACTGAGGCGTGAAAATAGGCCCCTCCCACCTCACTCAATGTTATGGGGCCTAAAAGAAATACAACAGAGTGTTTCCTAAACTAGCCATATGGGTTAATAACCCTTAACCAAGCCACAATGACCCCTTAAAGTCCCTCAAAAAACGTTATATTTGCATTTTTTTAATAAAAAACCAAAACGTTTTTTCCTATCAGTGTCACCAGTAACTAATGAGCCCTTAATTCAAGCTAGGATTCCTACTAAGTGTCTGAATACAGCTTACCCTTCCCTCATGGGGATATTGCCAGTCTTTTCTAGAATAATCACAGTCTGTCTAGACAAAAATAGACTGAACATACCTCAATGCAGTTTAGCCTGCAAACTGTTGCCCCAACTGAAGTTTTCCTGTACTCTTCAGGCCTTGTGAGAACAGCAGTGGATCTTAGTTACAAAGTGCTAAGATCATCATCCTCCTTGCAGAAATCTTCATCCCTTTTCTGCCAGAGAGTAAATAGTACACACCGGTACCATTTAAAATAACAAACTTTTGCTTGAGAAAATAAAAACTAACATTTTAGTCACCACACTCACTCTGCCCTTTCTAGTACTTAAAGTAGGCAAAGAGAATGACTGGGGGTGGAGTTAAGGGAGGAGCTATATAGACAGCTCTGCTGTGGGTGCTCTCTTTGCCACTTCCTGTAGGAAAGGAGAATATCCCACAAGTATGGATGAATCCGTGGACTCGATACATCTTACAAGAGAAATAGTGAATATGGTCATATTAGCCGCTAGATGTCTAATTTTTAAAAAATGTTAGACAAAATCGATCCCTAGCATACTAGAAATTAAGAACTGTTTGAAGAAACAATGCATTCTTGAACAGTTTGATACTAATTTAGACAGTGACCAGGATATAGGTTCTTTTGGGCCTCTGGTAACCTGCCATCTCCTAACCTTTCCCTCTCCCTTTTTTTTCCTCCTCCCATTCCTTCCTTCCTTTGTAACTTTAGGTTATAATTAGGTTATTGGAACTTATCCAATATCGGAATTTTTTTTCTTTTCACTTTAAATCCCAGGTCGGTTAAGTTGAATGTAGACCTATGTGTATAATTTGGCTGTAATTTTTTCCTCTTTTTTGGAATATACCTACAGGGTAAAATATAAATTAAAGGGACATAATACTCATATCCTAAATCACTTGAAACTGATGCAGTATAACTATAAAAAGCTGACAGGAAAATATCACCTGAGCATCGCTATGTAAAAAAAGAAGATATTTTACCTCACAATTTCCTCAGCTCAGCAGAGTAAGTTCTGTGTAAAAAGTTATACTCAGCTGTTGCCCAGCTGCAGGTAAAAAAAAAAATTAAAAAATGAAGAAATGAACAGCAGCCAATCAGCATCAGCAGTGCTGAGTTCATGAACTCTTTTACTGTGATCTCATGAGATTTGACTTGACTCTCAAGAGATTTCATTGTAAACTTCCCTAAACTGAATAGGGAAATAACATGAGAGTGCACGAGACTCATCCCGGGACAGATATAATAATATGATGCTTAGAAATCCTTTACAATGGAATGTGGCTACTGAGAAACTTTTGAGGTAAAATATATTTCTTTTTTACATCAGCTTTTTACAGCTATGCTGCATCACTTTCAAGTGTTTAAACATTTGGGTATTATGGTCCTTTAAGAAATATAACTAAGTTTAATCATTATTCCGAGTGGATAATTAAGTTGAGATTTTACAAGAAAGTTTACAAGAAAGTTTAAAATGTTTTAGTACCCAGAACTGCATTTTGACTACTTAGTAGATATAAGTCTGTCTCTCCTTATTTTCTGTATATGATTGATGTTTATGTAGTATATTTTGGTCAAAGTTAGATATTAATATAGTGGATACATAATCGTATAAATGGTCAGATCTGGGATTGGACTGTTGAGAGACGATTGTTAAGCACTGTCAGATATGATTACTGCATTTATATAATAACACCCCTAAGAGGTATATAGTTGTTTTGTGTGTGTATTTTTTTTTTAAGATAAAATATAAAACTCCTGCAATGTGATGTAAAAACTATAAATATAGGTCTGTTTATTTTTACCGTTTTGTAACCATCATTGTTTTGCCTTACAAGGCGCTGATCCTGTATTTTTGATACATTGCTGGCTTTGAAATAAATATTTAAAGAAAATTGTATGCTCTATCTGAATCATGAAAGTTTAATTTTGACTTGAATGTCCCTTATATCTTTCAAAGGCTTAGAACACGAAGAGGTCCAGGATAGAAGTCTAGGCAGTGAAGGGAGATGTGTACAGGATATATGCAGCGCTGTTTTCATCAAACTTTACTAGAACAAAATCAGAAACATCAGCAGAGATTTAAAACAATAAGAACAAGGGCAAGCTTAATAGAAAATACTACTCACTGAGGACACTTTGTCTTTGATCGCCCTACGGACAAGAAAGACAGCAGCTCTAAGAATATTCCTTAAGTCATCCTTTGGCGTTCCTGTTGGCATGTCTACCAGCTTCTTGTACACTGCAAGTAAAGCATCTTCTCTGTAAGACCATGTTTTGGAATATGCTCCTGCAACCTAAGATTAAAACAAGCCCAAAAAATGAAATAAATTTACAGCAGAATCGTATTATTAATGAGAAAAAAAAACTACCATTGTACTAGATCTTTCATGCAAACTAGTAATACAGCTAACAAAGTAATGCTCTAACCTGGCAGAATCAACTGAACATGAAAGTCAAAATTAAGTTTCATGATTTAGATAGAAATTAACTTGCTTTATGATCAAATTGAATTTACTCTC